>NC_141694.1:1069178085-1069487587 GCF_964263255.1 Lissotriton vulgaris | reverse complement strand
CTAACTATATATACCTACTGGCGATAGCCAGTAGGTAATAATATATATATATTATATATATATTACCTACTGGCGGTCGCCAGTAGGTAGTTATAGTTAGGACCTAGCTACCATAGGAAATCCGCAACATTCTATTGGGAATAAGTTTGGCGCCGGTTGAGGAATTTGTGTGTAATTTTCTAAAATTTAGGCCAGCTCCGGTCCGTTCCTTCCCTGAAAGTTTCGGGGGGATTCGTGAAGTGGGGGCTGAGAAAAAAGGGGGGTCCGAAAAACATATTTTCCCCATGTTCATTTCCATAGGACGAATTGACAAGGCTACAGCCTGAACCGCTGAACGGAATTACGCCAAACTTTGCAAAATTGTAGTGACTGGTACGCAGATGTGCCTTTGCTATATTTGGTGAAATTTGCTCCAGTGTCTTTTTTGAAAATTAACTTAAAAAACACATATATATCTATAGGCGCACTCCGAGCACTCACCGTTACGCGTACCGGGAAGCGCACCCAGCACGCTACGGGAGTGCGCGAGCGGACAGCTGATTGGCTGTCGACATTCTAAACAGTCCAGAGAGTCCCCCATCTTGTGTCTCGGTAGAATCGAGACACAAGAGGTGAAAATAAAAAGGGGAAAATGATTAAAAGGGGGCAGGGTACACACCCCTGACCCCCTAGGTTTTCTGAGGGGGGCCTAGAAGGACCCTGAAGGGCAAAAAACTTTTTTTTTTTTTAATTTTCGTGGGGTAAGCGCTGGGTGCGTTCCCATGTACGCTCACCGGTATGCGCACCCTGAGAGCACCACTTCACTCACTCCTTCACAATATATAAAGAATATAGCTCTTTTTGGAGAATTGGAGGTAGTTCTAAAAAGAACTGTTTTTTTTCTTCTTTTCTAGTTTTATTTTATTTTTTTACTTTTTTCCGAACGTTTTTATTTTTTTTAGTTTTTTTTTTTAGAACAAAAAAAAACTAGGGAGTGCCAAACTGCTCAATAGGAGCAAAAAAAAGGGGAAAAATTGGGGCTGGGGAGGGCAGCGATTTTCTTCTCTTTTTCGAACAATTAGTCGGATACTCTGTTCTCCATAACAAAGCAGTTCCTCACACTGCTTACACCTAATGGTAATGTTATTAAAAACAGGCTGAATATTTGGTATCAGCTCGGCTGCTCTTCCTCTCCCCGATGATGTTGCTCCTCTGGTGGAAGTCGAGGCGTCATCTCCAGGTGCATTCCGTGCCAGGTCCCTGACACTCTCCCGGGCATAGTTTTGGGGGTGCCTTCTTTGGACATGCCTGATCATTGTGGAGTTCCCAAAGCTGTATTTTTTCTTGGGGTCACCACGAGACAGAATAGTGTTGCAGATCTTACATTCCACTTTAGGAGCATTTACCTTCTTCTCCCCTTCTGGAATGTTAAAAAACTTCCAGATGAAGTGCTGCTTCACTTTTGGCTGAGGAGGTTCTTCCTGGAGAAAGTCATCAGAGTCATCACTGCTGCTTGGTGGTCTTGCAGCAATTCTTTGCAAATAATTGAAGAGAAGAAAGGAATAGGTCTTGTTCTCTCCAAAGTGAAAGAGGTAGTGAAGGAAATGGATGGGGGTTTCATTAGTTGTAACAAAAACTGTTAACAACCAATGAAAAGTGTTATTTTAAGGTCACATGACTTACGCTACGCGCTCCGTAGAGCTTCCGTGGGCGCTTCTGCGGCACGTACGTAGGCGCTTCCGGGGGCGCTTACGCAGCACGTACGTAGGCGCTTCCGGGGGCACGTACGCGGCGCGCCTGAATGACTTTTTGTTAGATTTTCAGAAATGCGTTTAAAGGTGAAATTCGGTTATTAAAAATGAAAATTAGCACTTTTATGAGTATGCCACTGAATGTCTTGCATTATTATTTACTTTAAATACATTTGCACGCGGGAATAGCGCTCTCGCTACGTGTACGGGTGCGTTTACCGGTGCGCGCACCCAGAGGGCACCGAGGTAAAATGGTAAAAAAAAAAAGAACTGGAAAAATACATTAAAATTTTTATTTTAGAAAAAAAAAAAAAATTTATAAAAAATATTATAATTAATAGTTATAAAAAACAACTATTGAAAAAATAATAATTCACTTTAAAAATCGTAGGTTACAAACTCGTTATAGTAAGGAATTAGCTTTTAAAAAACCTTTGAAATTCACTGAAAAAAACATAGGTTTAACACTCGTTATAGTTAGGAATTAGCATTTAAAAAACCTTTGAAATTCACTGAAAAAACCATAGGTTTCACACCAGTTATAGTTAGCTGGACATTTAACTCATACAAAACCATTGAAATTCCCACGTTATAGTTAGTTGGACTCACTATAACTCGCGCTCCCGCAATCCACTGCTGATGATGTCACATATTACATAATTCATGACATGGTCAGTGACATCACTGATGACATCACTGATGATATCTCAAATGACATCACTGATGACATCACTGATGACATAATTCATGTGATAATACGATGCACCTCCTCACACTCTAATCTAACCTTTGATATATCCAGTGTTAAATACAGACTACCATTCCAGAAACCATTGACACACCAATACCAGTTATTACATACGCACTCACTGATTCCTAAGTCTACACACACATCCACTCATTCACCCATACAATCACTCATACATACAGTCACTCATCAATACAACACTATCATATGCACTCATACACCTATAGAGATACTCACACACTGCCACTCATCCATGGAGTTACTCACACACCTAGTCAGTCATGCAAAGAATCAATCACACTCCCATTTCCTCATCTATACAGTTATACACACATAACCTTACTTATTCAAACATATACTAACACATACTTACTCTCTTTTACAATCACTGATATAAGTACACATTGATCTATACAGTCACTTATGCAATCACAGGCTCTCATGTATGGTCATTAATATATGCCAACTCTCACATGCACTGTGTTTTACATATGTACTTACTTGGACATGTAGCACTGAGATATCCATTCACTCACCAACACACCCATGCACACAGTCAACCGCCCAGACAGCTGTTTCCACATGCACTCTTGAACCCATACACCAAGTGAATCAACTGCTCACACATCTATTCACAGAGTAACACACCACCCAGCCACTCCCACACACACTTACCCTCATATACAAATACTTGGGCAACCTATCAATAAGCCATATAGCCACTCATATAACTACTAATCAACACATGCAGCAGCTTACATGACAACAGACATAATGATGCACACATTCAGACAGTTTAGTCACTAACCCATGCATTCAGTAAGACACATTTAATCACACACTCATACAGTCAGTCACGCACCTACTAAATCCTTCATCCACACACTCATACATACACTCATTCTTCACTATGTAAAACATATTTTAACTTTACAGAAACACACATTCACTGGATGATCTCATCAGTGGTGTCATTTGAGATGTCATCAGTGATGTCATCAGTGATGTCACTGACCATGTCATGAATGATGTAATATGTGACATCATCAGCAGTGGATTGCGGGCGTGTGAGTTATAGTGAGTCCAACTAACTATAACGTGGGAATTTCAATGGTTTTGTATGAGTAAAATGTCCAGCTAACTTTAACTGGGGTAAAATCTATGGTTTTTTCTGTGAATATATATATATATTCACTGAAAAAAACATAGGTTTCAGGCATGTTATAGTTAGAAATTAGCTTTTAAAAACCTTTGAGATTCACTGAAAAAACAATAGGTTTCAGGCACGTTATAGTTAGAAATTAGCATTTAAAAAATCTTAGAAATTCACTGAAAAAACCATAGGTTTCAGGAAAAGTTATAGTTAGTTGGATATTTCACTCGCACAAAACCAGAGAAATTCCCCTGTTATAGTTAGTTTAGCTAACTATAACTCACCCCCGATACATCACTCATGACATAGTCAGTGACATCACTGATGAAATCACTGATGACATCATCTATGTGATAATTTGATGCATCTTCTCACACCCTAATATAACCTTTGATACACCCACTCTAAATTGCAGACTGCCATTCACAAAACCATTGACACTCCAACACCAATATTTACATACTCACTTACTGATTCTTTAGGTTTATACACCCATCCACTCAAACACCCATACACTTACTCATACTTATGGTCACTCAGTACAGGACTATCATATGCACTCATACACCTATATAGACACTCAGACACCGCCACTCATCCATAGAGGTACTCACACATCTAGTCACTCATGCAAATAATTAATCACACTGCCCTTTACTCACTTTTACAGTTATACACACACCAGCTCAATTACTCATACAAATACTAGCACATTCTTACGCTCTTATACAATCACTGATACAAGCACACACTCATCAATACAGCCACTCTCACAATCACACACTCCCACTTATAGCCATTTATATACTCCAACACACATATATACTGCCTTTCACATATGTAGTTACTCACCCATGTACCACTGAGATATACATTCACTCACTAACAGACCCATACACACACTCATCCACCCATACAGTCCATCACAGATGCACTCTTGAAACCATGCACCCAGTGAATCACCCACTCACACATCTATGCACAGAGTCACACACACACCACCCACACAAACACTCAGGCACCCATACAGATACTCGGACAACCAATCAATAACCCATATAGAAACTCATGTAGCTATTTGCAAACCCATGCAGCCACTTACACACCAACAGACAGATGGATACAGACATTCACACAGTTTAGTCACTAACCCATGCATTCAGTAAGATACGTTTAATCATTCACTTATAGAGTCAGTCACACACCTACTAAATCATCCATTCAGATACTTATACACCCACTCATTCTTCAATACACCTTTCCCTATATATATTAAACATATTTAAACTTTACAGAAGCACCAGTCACATGAAAATGTCATCAGTGATGTCGTTAGTGATATCATTTGAGATGTCATCAGTGATGTCATCAGTGATGTCACTGACCATGTCATGAGTGATGTAATATGTGACGTCATCAGCAGTGCATTGTAGGGGCACGAGTTATAGTTAGCGGAACTGAAATTTCTCTGGTTTTGTACGAGTGAAATGTCCAACTAACTATAACTTTTCCTGAAACCTATGTTTTTTTCAGTGAATTTCTACATTTTTTTAAATGCTAATTTCCAACTATTACGTGCCTGAAAGCTATGTTTTTTTGAGTGAATTTCTACGTTTTTTTAAATGCTAATTTCTAACTATAACGTGCCTGAAACCTATGGATTTTTTAGTGAATTTTAAAGGATTTTTAAATGCTAATTTCTAACTATAACGTGCCTGAAACCTATGGTTTTTTCAGTGAATTTTAAAGGTTTTTAAAGTGCTAGTTTCTAACTATGCCTACAGAGGTAGAACATGTGAAGAAAGAAGAAACAATGCACAAAAAGAAGCAAAATAAATGCAGAAAGAAGCATCAGAAGTCCACAAAGATGAAGAAAAGTGCAGGAAGAAGCAAGACATGTGCAGAAAGAACCAACAGGGGAGCAGAAAGAGGCCTTGTTCCAATAAAAGACACTTAGAATACAATGAAAGCACCTACATACAATAGTGAACACAATGCATTGGGGTACCCCTATGATTAGCATGACCTCCTCTGTAAGGCCCTAGTACATAATAGGGCAGGGGGACTAAAACTACTTCTTAAAACGTACTATGGGGCGCGTTTGCACAGTGGTGAAGAGACGGTGGCCTGAGGTGGCATGTGTGCAAACACGCACTGAGGCCAGTTTAAGTTGGACCAGGTACCTCCAGTAAGCACCGCAGAACTGCAATGCAGAGAGGTGTAAAAAGGGGCATGGCCTGGACCACCTCTCTGTGGTGCTTACTGGAGGTACCTGGTGTGCTAATAGGCCCCCAGGGACCCCCAGTATTGAAGGGGAAGTAATTCCCCAACTTAAAATGCCACAGGACACCACAGGGCGCCATAGGGCGTGTTTGCAGAGTGTTGCTGGGAGAAGCGTGGCCTCAGGCAAGATCGCTTTTTTTTCATTTTCTTTTTAAGAAGGGGGCTTTGTGGGACCCCTTCCTTTCCTATTTTATAGGCCCTGGGGACCCTCTCCCCAGGGCCTGACCCCAATTTTTTTATAAAATGGAAGGGGGCCATGAGGCCCCCCTCCAGAGGCCATATTCTGCCCCGGGGGCCCCATCCCCCAGGGCATGGCTAGTGTTGTATTTCTTTTTTTATGTATTATGAGGAGGGATGCGTGTCCCCCTCCTCTGGCCATTTATCGCCTCGGGGACCCCCATCCCCCAGTAGGTTATATACATATATATTCACTGAAAAAAACATAGGTTTCACACACGTTATAGTTAAAAATTAGATATTAAAAAACCTTAGAACTTCACTGAAAAACCATAGGTTTCACACACGTTATAGTTAAAAATTAGCATTTAAAAAACCTTAGAAATTCACTGAAAAAACTATAGGTTTCACACAAGTTATAGTTAGCTGGACATTTCACTCATATAAAACCATTGAAATTCCCCCGTTATAGTTAGTTTAGTTAACTATAACTCGTGCGCCCGCAATGCACTGCTGATGACGTCACATATTACATCACTCAATGACATGGTCAGTGACATCACTCATGACATCACTGATGACATCTCAAATGACATCACTGATGACATCACTGATGACATCATCAAGTGAATGTGTGTCTTTCTGAAAAATAAACATTTTTTATATATGTACATCTAAAGGTCGATGGAACAATAAATGGGTAAATGAATGTCTAAATGGATTTTTTTGGGTAAAATTGATTCTATAACTGACTTATTAAGTGTATCTTAGTGAATACATGTATTACAGAGCGATGTTTAAATATGTAAATATCTGTATCAGTGTCTCACTTTGTGTATAAGTGGCTGCATGGGTTGGTGAGTAGCTACATGAGTGTGTATATGGCTTATTAGTTGGTTTTTTGAGTATCAGTATGAGTGTCTGTATGGTTCGGTGGGGGATATTACTTAGCGTATAGATGCATGAATGACTGACTCACTTTTTGTATGTGTTTTGAAGACAGCATGTGTGCAAGACTGTATGGGTGGATGAGTTTGTGTATGGGTGTGTTAGTGAGTGAATGACTGTCCCAATAGTGTCTTTATGAGTAAGGACATATGTTTTGAACGAGTATATGCAAGGCAGCCCCCTAGCACATACTGGAGGTTCCCGGTGGGCTACTTGGCCCCCAGGGGCCCCCAGTATTCAAGGGGAATTATTTCCCCCTCTGCAAACATGCCAGAGGGCGCATTTGAGGAGAGGTGCCTTAATGGTTTTTGTTGGGGATAGGCAGGGTACGCGTACCCTGCGCTTATCCCTGGGATTTAAAAAAATAATAATAATTTGGGGTCCTTGTGGGACCTCATGAGCAGGCCTAGGGGGTCAGAAACCTCCAGTATGCACCAGGGGGCTGCCTTGCAGAGAGGTGTAAAAAGGGGCGTGGCCTCTTTACAAGTCCCTGCAAGGCAGCCCTCTGGCGCAGTTGCAGAGGGGAACTAATTCCCCTTGCATACTGGGATCCCTGGGGGCAAACTAGTCCACCAGGAGCCTCCAGTATGCCCCAGGAGGCTCCGTTGCACTGAGGTGTAATGAAACCCGCCCCTTTTTACACCTCTCTGCAACACAGCCCCCTGGCGCGTTTACAGAGGGGGAACTACTTCCCCTTGCATATTAGGGGTCCCTTGGGGCCAACTAGCCCACCAGGAACCTCCAGTATGCGCCAGGGAGCTGCATTGCAGAGAGGTGTAATGAGGCCATGCCCCTTTTTACAACACTCTGCAAAGCAGCTCGGTGGTGCTTACTGGAGGTACCTGGTGAGATAGTTGGCCCCCAGGGACCCCCGGTATTCAAGGGAAATTACTTCCCCCTCTGCAAAGTCGCCAGGGGGTGCGTTTGCAGAGTGGTGCAGGGAGGGGGCAGGGCTTGAGGTGAAAGATTGCGCCTTTCCTCAACCGGCGCCAAAGTTATTCTCAATAGAATGTTGCGATTTTTCTATTGAAAATAATCCTAACTATAACTACCTACTGGCGACCGCCAGTAGGTAATATATATATATATATATATATATATATATATATATATATATATATATATATATATATATATATATATATATATATATATATAATCAAAACAAATGTCCCTTGCTGGAGGAGGAGCGGCTGATCAGCTGGTGCCGGTGACGAGTCAAGGACAAGACTCGTTGTAACTTTTCGAGCAATTCAAAGAAACACCGCACTCTTCTCGGATTTTGTCAAGCTTCTTTATTCCATCTTGGAAAGAACTTCCTCACCTACCTGTTTTGAACAGACTACTGTTCTTGATCACGGTAGGCACTACCGAAGAGTGCGGTGTTTCTTTGAATTGCTCGAAAAATATATATATATATATATATATATATATATCTATATATATATATATATATATATTCACTGAAAAAACCATAGGTTATAGACCATATATAGTTAGGAATTAGCATTTACAAAACCATATTTTACTCACACAAAACCATTGAAATTTCATATATAGTTAGTTGCCCTAACTATATATCGCGCACCCGCAATCCACTGCTGATGATGTCACATATTACATCATTCATGACATGGTCAGTGACATCACTGATGACATCACTGATGACATCTCAAATGACATCACTGATGACATCACTGATGACATCTCATTTGACATTACTGATCACATCACTGATGACATCATTCATGTGATAATACGATGAACCTCTTCAGACTCTAATATAACCTTAGATACACTCAGTGTAAACAGACACTCACAGACTGTCACTCATCCATGGAGTTATTCACACACCTAGTCAATCATGCAAAGAATCAATCGCACCTCCATTTCCTCAACTATACAGTTATACACACCTTACTTATTCAAACATATACTAACACATATTTACTCTCTTATACAATCCCTGATACAAGCTCACAATGATATATACATTATGCACAGTTATTTATATATGTCAACTCTCACATGTACTGTGTTTTACATATGTACTTACTTTGACATGTAGCACTGAGATATCCATTCACTCACCAATACACTCATGCACACAGTCAACCGCCCATACAGCTGTTTCCACATGCACTTTTGAACCCATACATCTAGTGAATCAACTGCTCACACATCTATGCACAGAGTCATACACCTCCCAGCCACCCACACACACATTCAGTCTCCCATACAAATATTTGGGCAACCAATCAATAACCCATATAGTTACTCATATAGCTCCTGATCAACACATGCAGCAGTTTACAGAACAACAGACATAATGATGTACAAATTAAGGCAGTTTAGTCAATAACTCATGCCCTCAGTGAGACACATTTAATCACTCACTCATACAGTCAGTCATGCACCTACTAAATCCTTAATCCAGACACTTATACATCCACTCATTGTTCAATATGTAAGACATATTTTAACTTTACAGAAACACACAGTCACTGGATGTTGTCATCAGTGATGTCATCAGTGATGTCATTTGAGATGTCATCAGTGATGTCATCAGTGATGTCACTGACCATGTCATGAATGATGTAATATGTGACATCATCAGCAGTGGATTGCGGGTGCGCGATATATAGTTAGGGCAACTAACTATATATGAAATTTCAATGGTTTTGTGTGAGTAAAATATGGTTTTGTAAATGCTAATTCCTAACTATATATGGTCTATAACCTATGGTTTTTTCAGTGAATTTCAATGGTTTTTTAAAAGCTAATATCTGTAGCTGTAAAATGTCTTTTTCTTTAAATCCCAAAATATATTTTATATGTTTATGATTAATTTTTTTTAAAATATTTTTTTTGTTCGCTCCTGGTTCGCGAACCGGGAAGCTTTCCGTTAGCTCAATTTGATGCCGCGACCCGGTCCGCTAACCGGTAAACGTTCCGTTTGCGCAACTACCGCATCAGAAATCAACATCGTGACGCGTCGCGGAAGCGCGACATATCACGTTGTCGCGTAATGCGTCTTATGACGTGCCGCGTTAACGCTCCCGGAAGTGTTCCGGACCGCGAACCGGAAGCGATCCGGGGCGCGGCGCCCAGCGCGTAACGTGAGCGGAACAGGTCATGTGACTTGTTTATAAAACTTTTCATTGGTTCATTTCACTTTTGGTTTCCTAATGATGTAAGACTAGGTCATGTGACCTAAAAATAACACTTTTCATTGGTTTAGAACTATTTTTTTTCCCAAATGATGAAAGCCCTCACCTTTTTTCTCACTCTGACTTTCAACTTTGAGAAAGGAAGACCTATTTTGCTCTGTTTAAAAAATGGCTTCAGTAGTAGCTTCAGCTGGTGCACCCCCACCACCACCACCACCATCTCCTCATAGGAAGAGAGGACCACCTCCACAGTTCCTTGGAAACCCAGAGGAGGAAGAGGATCCAGAAGAGGGAGAGGAAGAAGAGGCACCACGATTTGTCAAAGAGTTACCCCGGGTATCTCATCACAAAAATTGTTTTATCTGGCAGTTTTTTTCTATTCCACCAGGAGAGAAAAAAGTTAATGCACGCTATGCTACGTGCCTTATATGCCAAGATAAATTATCCAGGGGCACTGAAAAAAAGTACAGCTATGGAAACCACACGATGCACCGACATATGCAGAGGTGGCATCCACTAAATTATAGCCGGGCCGAGATGCGTGACCTACAAGAGAACCCCCCAACTTCGGTGGCCAGGACATCTGCTGATATTTCTCTCACAGTTGCAGAGGCACGCGAAACAGTGCCAAATATTCAAAAAAAAATTGTCCATATGAAGCTTACTTGCTTATATTGTGGCACTTTAATTTCATGCGCAAATATGAGTGTGAAATTAATTAATTTAGCATTTGAGAAACACCGATGCTCTAAACGCCCCAAGCAATAATTTTTTTTTTTGCTCCTGTTGAGCCCTTTTCAATGCCTCTTTTTGTTCTTTCCCTTTGAAAAAAAACAAAAAAAACAAAAAATTGTTCAAAAAATACAAAAAAAACAAATAATGTTCAAAAAAGAAAAAAAAAATATAAAACAACAAAAACATTAAAAAAAAGTTCTTTTCAGAACTACCTCCCCTTTTTACAAAAATTGCTAGAAAGTGTAACACTCTGGCAAGCTGGTTTTTTTTTAGTTCGCTTTCTGGTTCGCTCGCCGGTTCGCGAACCGGGAGTTAACCCCAATTTAAAAAAAATAAAGGAGTAAGTGCAAGGGAAGAAAACAGAGAGTAATGTTAAAAGAAAGACAGCTATAGGGACTAAACCAGAAATGGTGTTTAATAGATTTATTTACCGAAGAAAAGAAGGAAGAGGATATAATTGTGGAAAACAAAATACATAAGGAAGTGAAAGAATCAAGCATTGAAAATGCAATAGGTTTCACAATAGAAGAGTTTGTTCTTTTGGTTTTGCAAATGGATGAGTGGCGTTGTGTGGATGAGAGGCATTGCGTGGATAATTGGCGTTGTGTGGATTATTGATGTTGCGTGGATGAGTGGCATTGCGTGGATTAGTGGCATTGCGTGGATGAATTGCGTGTGTGAATGGCGTAGTGTGTGTGAGTGACGTTGTGTGTGTGAGTGGCGTTGTGTCTGTGAGTGGCGTTGCGTGTGTGAATGGCGTTGTGTGTGTGAGTGGCATTGCGTGTGTGAGTGACGTTACTGTGAGGGGGGGAGGAGAAATGCACACGGCAGAGAGGGGAGGGGACGGAGCGGGGACAGTAGAATGAGGATGTAAAGCAGCCGGGGCGTTTATAGTGAAGCTAAACTTCACTTCAAAGGTGTGGGAGGAGTACGCCTGAGGAAACAGACGGCGATTTGGTAATGTGCACACGCATTTTAGGTCAATGCACTTGTGTATTGAACCAAAACCCACGGGCACAGCTCCAAATTTGCACATTTAAATAATCTTTGTTTAAAGCTCTATAGTCTGAAGCCCTATAGTAGGTGAATGTGATAGAAATGTAACGAAAAGAGTAGAAAACATTTACCTTATAATTCTTGTTAACTTTTTCAATTTTTTTCATACTTTCAATCTGTGAAAGAGAGAACAAACATTTCAAAAATATTAAAACATGTATTTAAAAATTAGAAAAGACAAGGGAAAAGGTTCAAGAACAAACAGTTTTTCAACAACTTTGACATTTACAGAAGCCTCTGCTTCTCTACGTCCCCTACACAGTCCTAAAGATATATATTTTAAACTAACAGTATCTTGATGCTGATGAAGTGAGGCCTATTTTGGAACATGGTGCATCTTTTGCACTGCTGATGTCTCACAACAGTGATGCAATGGCAACGCAAAAGAGATGTAAAGCCATCATAATATTGTCTCTAACATTTTAAATGATTGTTTCAGGATGCAAATAAGATGTGTCCTTTCCAGAGGTTTGTTTGAGGTGAGGCCTATTCAGGTTTAAAAAAAAAAACAGTACCCAGAAGTGCAGCACTGTATGCATTAACTTTGACACTTACAGAAGCCTCAGTTTTTTCATATCTACCTCACATTTCTAAATGTATATCATAAGTACAAAAAGTAGAGAATTAATTATACATGTTAAATGGTTTATTTTTGCTGTTCTCAGAATGTATCAAATTTCACTAGAATCAGTGACTTGAAGGTATTCATCATGTAACAGCGGGGAAAAAAAAACACAATCAAAATGATTGTGTTTAAAAAACCCATACAACATAAGAAATCTGAATTCAAAACTCCTTAAAATTAACTTACTTTCCATGACGTCGAAGGATGTCCTATGAATAGCTTACACTCTGTTGTGCTATTAATATTTTCAGCCCGCCACTTTCTGAAAGAAAACCTCCATCGTTTTGAAAAATATGTTACATACGATAAAAGACTTCTCACATTCTACCACATGTTTCCACATGGCCAAATCATGTTAGAGCGATTTACAACTCTTGGAATCCCGTCATTTTCTATTTTCGCAACTTTCAGAAAGAAAACGTTTAAGATTACTTTCACAATCCTGGACTACTAATATCTTACTCTTCTTGCTCACTCATGTTCTACTTTTCCTATCACACTGATACTGCTTACTATGAAGCAGACTTACTTGCATCAGGTTTATATAGTTGGATTTTTAAAATGACATTATAATCAAAAGTTTGAACCAATAATCTAGACAGCATTGCAGACTTACATTCCCTTTACTCCATGAACCTCTTGAAATTCCTCAGAGCACATCCCGAGATTCTTTCCCTAAAATTTTGGTTTTAAAAACACCAGGTAAGAATTTTTAAGGTCATACGGCAATTTTTTTTTGAAAGTTATAACAGAATCGTTGCAGAATGACCAGCCGTTTCTAGACTTTAAATATGCTGTGTAATGTCCTGATGTTGTTGAAGGACCGTCATGATATATAATTGCTGCAGTTACAAAAGTCCTTCCTGATATTGACAACTGCGAAGCAACACATTTTTTTATTAAAATGGAAGGCGAACACAAAGTTGAATTTCAAATTGTCCTGCAAGAGAGCAGCCAAGAAATAATTGATCCAAATTATATAGAATTTATGGATGAAACTTGGGACCAAGAACTACTGCAATGTGTGCAAGCAGTAGATGACCTCCTTCAAAATGAGGACATTTTACACCCTCAGAGATTACAAACTATGTTCAATGAAGATAATGACATTTCAGACAGTGAAATGTTAGAAAGTTTATTGAATTTTGAAACACAATCACAATAATAAATAAATGCTTAAAAAATAAAGAAATTAAAAAATAATCAACAAAACCAACAATCAATTAACATACAGTATTTGAAAAGTCTATCATTCTTTTTTCCTTATAGTACGCTCCCCAGAACGCTTTCCGGTTCGCAAACCGGACGCTCCCCACGCAAAAAACAAAAAAAAATTTTTTTTTTTGCCCTGCGGGGCCCTTTTAAAACCTCCACATAAAACCTAGGGGGTCAGGGAGGATCTACTATGCCCCCTTATGGTCATTTCCCCCTTTGTTTTGGCCTCCTCTTGTCTCTCGATCCTACCGAGAGACAAGATGGCGGCCGCTCCAGACTGTTTAGAATGTTGACAGACACCGAAGAGCCAATCAGCTTCGCTTCGCGAAGTTCCGTTACGCGTCAAGTACGCGAACCGGAGCGCAGCCCAGAGCGCGCTTACAGATATATATCTTTTTTTGAACGTTAATTTCTCAAAATCCACTGGAGCACATATATTGAGACCTAGCAAAGGCACATCGGGCTAACAGTCCCTACAATTTTGCCAAGTTTCGTGCAAATCCATTCAGCCGTTCGGGCTAAAAGTGAGGCCAACCGCCCTATGGAAATTAACATTGGAAAAACGCGTTTTGGGACCCCCCTTTTTTCTCGGCCCCCCCTTGACGAACCCCCCCCCCCTGAAAATTTCAGCCAATTCCGTCCACAAACGCCAAAGTTATTAGACATAGAATTTTCAAAAATCCCATAGGGAAAAAATCCTAACTATATATACCTACTGGCGACCGCCAGTAGGTAATATATATATATATATATATATATATATATATATATATATATATATATATATATATATATATATATATATATATATATGTATATATTAAAGACACACACAGGAATCCCTTCGGAATGAGGCCTCTGAGAGAAGAATTTTTGGTTCAACTATTTAATGTCAGCATGCAGGCAACTGGCAACACGGGGCCCGTGCCTCACAGACTTCAGATGCCAAACGCGTTTCGGGATAGGAAATCCCTTCTTCAATGTCGTAATGTTCTGTAGAGAATGAACAGCGCTGCTGCTTGGCGCACCTTTAATCTTCAACACCTGCCCTCATGGGTGTGACCGAGACTACGGCCTCCTGAATGTTGTAGTGCGCTGCATGTCCTTCCCAAAGGTGGCGCGCTGATCACTTCCAAATTGAAACATGGTACAGTTCCAATTGGGTGGAGGCGGGCATCCGCTGTCATTTACCCCGCTTTGCTGCTGGCATTGTGAATAAGCTGGCACTACCCTGCATAGGTGCCAGCCAGTCTCTCTTCCTGGTGCACAAGCGCCAGATCGGCACTTGCAGGACCCGCCTGACCTGCGGTGGGCCTCCTTCCACGGCCGGAAACAGCCGTTTTCAATTAAACACACAAACAGGAATCCCTTCGGAATGAGGCCTCAGAGAGAAGAATTTTTGGTTCAACTATTTAATGTCAGCATGCCGGCAACTGGCAACACGGGGCCCGTGCGTCACAGACTTCAGACGCCAAACGTGTTTCGGGATAGGAAATCCCTTCTTCAATGGCGTAATGTTCTTGACAGAATGAACAGAGCTGCTGCTTGGCCCACCTTTAATCTTCAACACCTGCCCTCATGGGTGTGACCGAGACTACGGCCTCCTGGATGTTGTAGTGCGCTGCATGTCCTTCCCAAAGTGGGCGCGCTGATCACTTCCAAATTGAAACATGGTACAGTCCCAAGTGGGTGGAGGCGGGCATCCGCTGTCATTTACCCCGCTTTGCTGCTGGCATTGTGAATAAGCTGGCACTACCCTGCATAGATGCCAGCCAGTCTCTCTTCCTGGTGCACAAGCGCCGGATCGGCACTTGCAGGACCCTCCTGTCCTGCGGTGGGCCTCCTTCCATGGCCGGAAAAAGCCGTTCTCAATTAAACACACACACAGGAATCCCTTCGGAATGAGGCCTCAGAGAGAAGAATTTTTGGTTCAACTATTTAATGTCAGCATGCCGTCAACTGGCAACACGGGGCCCGTGCCTCACAGACTTCAGACGCCAAATGCGTTTCGGGATAGGAAATCCCTTTTTCAATGGCGTAATGTTCTTGAGAGAATGAACAGCGCTGCTGCTTGGCGCACCTTTAATCTTCAACACCTGCCCTCATGGGTGTGACCGAGACTAAGGCCTCCTGGATTTTGTAGTGCGCTGCATGTCCTTCCCAAAGTGGGCGCGCTGATCACTTCCAAATTGAAACATGGTACAGTCCCAAGTGGGTGGAGGCGGGCATCCGCTGTCATTTACCCCGCTTTGCTGCTGGCATTGTGAATAAGCTGGCACTACCCTGCATAGATGCCAGCCAGTCTCTCTTCCTGGTGCACAAGCGCCGGATCGGCACTTGCAGGACCCGCCTGACCTGCGGTGGGCCTCCTTCCACGGCCGGAAAAAGCCGTTTTCAATTAAACACACACACAGGAATCCCTTCGGAATGAGGCCTCAGAGAGAAGAATGTTTGGTTCAACTATTTAATGTCAGCATGCCGGCAACTGGCAACACGGGGCCAGTGCCTCACAGACATCAGACGCCAAACGCGTTTCGGGATAGGAAATCCCTTTTTCAATGGCGTAATGTTCTTGAGAGAATGAACAGTGCTGCTGCTTGGCGCACCTTTAATCTTCAACACCTGCACTCATGGGTGTGACCGAGACTAAGGCCTCCTGGATTTTGTAGTGCGCTGCATGTCCTTCCCAAAGTGGGCGCGCTGATCACTTCCAAATTGAAACATGGTACAGTCCCAAGTGGGTGGAGGCGGGCATCCGCTGTCATTTACCCCGCTTTGCTGCTGGCATTGTGAATAAGCTGGCACTACCCTGCATAGATGCCAGCCAGTCTCTCTTCCTGGTGCACAAGCGCCGGATCGGCACTTGCAGGACCCGCCTGACCTGCGGTGGGCCTCCTTCCACGGCTGGAAAAAGCCGTTTTCAATTAAACACACACAGGAATCCCTTCGGAATGAGGCCTCAGAGAGAAGAATGTTTGGTTCAACTATTTAATGTCAGCATGCCGGCAACTGGCAACACGGGGCCCGTGCCTCACAGACTTCAGACGCCAAACGCGTTTCGGGATATGAAATCCCTTCTTCAATGGCGTAATGTTCTTGAGAGAATGAACAGCGCTGCTGCTTGGCGCACCTTTAATCTTCAACACCTGCCCTCATGGGTGTGACCGAGACTACGGCCTCCTGGATGTTGTAGTGCGCTGCATGTCCTTCCCAAAGTGGGCGCGCTGATCACTTCCAAATTGAAACATGGTACAGTCCCAAGTGGGTGGAGGTGGGCATCCGCTGTCATTTACCCCGCTTTGCTGCTGGCATTTTGAATAAGCTGGCACTACCCTGCATAGATGCAGCCAGTCTCTCTTCCTGGTGCACAAGCGCCGGATCGGCACTTGCAGGACCCTCCTGACCTGCGGTGGGCCTCCTTCCACGGCCGAAAAAAGCCGTTTTAAATTGAACACACACACAGGAATCCCTTCGGAATGAGGCCTCAGAGAGAAGAATTTTTGGTTCAACTATTTAATGTCAGCATGCCGGCAACTGGCAACACGGGGCCAGTGCCTCACAGACTTCAGACGCCAAACGCGTTTCGGGATAGGAAATCCCTTCTTCAATAGCGTAATGTTCTTGAGAGAATTAACAGCGCTGCTGCTTGGTGCACCTTTAATCTTCAACACCTGCCCTCATGGGTGTGACCGAGACTAAGGCCTCCTGGATTTTGTAGTGCGCTGCATGTCCTTCCCAAAGTGGGCGCGCTGATCACTTCCAAATTGAAACATGGCACAGTCCCAATTGGATGGAGGCGGGCATCTGCTGTCATTTACCCCGCTTTGCTGCTGGCATTGTGAATAAGCTGGCACTACCCTGCATAGATGCCAGCCAGTCTCTCTTCCTGGTGCACAAGCGCCGGATCAGCACTTGCAGGACCCGCCTGGCCTGCGGTGGGCCTCCTTCCACGGCCGGAAAAAGCAGTTTTCAATTAAACACACACACAGGAATCCCTTCGGAATGAGGCCTCAGAGAGAAGAATGTTTGGTTCAACTATTTAATGTCAGCATGCCGGCAACTGGCAACACGGGGCCCGTGCCTCACAGACTTCAGACGCCAAACGCATTTCGGGATAGGAAATCCCTTCTTCAATCGCGTAATGTTCTTGAGAGAATGAACAGCGCTGCTCCTTGGAGCACCTTTAATCTTCAACACCTGCCCTCATGGGTGTGACCAAGACTACGGCCTCCTGGATGTTTTAGTGCGCTGCATGTCCTTCCCAAAGTGGGCGCGCTGATCACTTCCAAATTGAAACATGGTACAGTCCCAAGTGGGTGGAGGTGGGCATCCGCTGTCATTTACCCCGCTTTGCTGCTGGCATTGTGAATAAGCTGGCACTCCCTGCATAGATGCCAGCCAGTCTCTCTTCCTTGTGCACAAGCACCGGATCGGCACTTGCAGGACCCGCCTGACCTGCGGTGGGCCTCCTTCCACGGCCGGAAAAAGCCGTTTTCAATTAAACACACACACAGGAATCCCTTTGGAATGAGGCCTCAGAGAGAAGAATTTTTGGTTCAACTATTTAATGTCAGCATGCCGGCAACTGGCAACACGGGGCCCGTGCCTCACAGACTTCAGACGCCAAACGCGTTTTGGGATAGGAAATCACTTTTTCAATGGCGTAATGTTCTTGAGAGAATGAACAGCGCTGCTGCTTGGCGCACCTTTAATCTTCAACACCTGCCCTCATGGGTGTGACCGAGACTACGGCCTCCTGGATGTTGTAGTGCGCAGCATGTCCTTCCCAAAGTGGGCGCGCTGATCACTTCCAAATTGAAACATGGTACAGTCACAAGTGCATGGAGGTGGGCATCCGCTGTCATTTACCCCGCTTTGCTGCTGGCATTGTGAATAAGCTGGCACTCCCTGCATAGATGCCAGCCAGTCTCTCTTCCTGGTGCACAAGCGCCGGATCGGCACTTGCAGGACCCGCCTGACCTGCGGTGGGCCTCCTTCCACGGCCGGAAAAAGCCGTTTTCAATTAAACACACACACAGGAATCCCTTCGGAATGAGGCCTCAGAGAGAAGAATGTTTGGTTCAACTATTTAATGTCAGCATGCCGGCAACTGGCAACACGGGGCCCGTGCCTCACAGACTTCAGACGCCAAACGCGTTTCGGGATAGGAAATCCCTTCTTCAATGGCGTAATGTTCTTGAGAGAATGAACAGCGCTGCTGCTTGGCGCACCTTTAATCTTCAACACCTGCCCTCATGGGTGTGACCTAGACTACGGCCTCCTGGATGTTGTAGTGCGCTGCATGTCCTTCCCAAAGTGGGCGCGCTGATCACTTCCAAATTAAAACATGGTACAGTCCCAAGTGCGTGGAGGCGGGCATCTGCTGTCATTTACCCCGCTTTGCTCCTGGCATTGTGAATAAGCTGGCACTACCCTGCATAGATGCCAGCCAGTCTCTCTTCCTGGTGCACAAGCGCCGGATCAGCACTTGCAGGACCCGCCTGACCTGCGGTGGGCCTCCTTCCACGGCCGGAAAAAGCAGTTTTCAATTAAACACACACACAGGAATCCCTTCGGAATGAGGCCTCAGAGAGAAGAATTTTTGGTTCAACTATTTAATGTCAGCATGCCGGCAACTGGCAACACGGGGCCCGTGCCTCACAGACTTCAGACGCCAAACGCGTTTCGGGATAGGAAATCACTTCTTCAATGGCGTAATGTTCTTGAGAGAATGAACAGCGCTGCTGCTTGGGGCACCTTTAATCTTCAACACCTGCCCTCATGGGTGTGACCGAGACTACGGCCTCCTGGATGTTGTAGTGCGCAGCATGTCCTTCCCAAAGTGGGCGCGCTGATCACTTCCAAATTGAAACATGGTACAGTTCCAAGTAGGTGGAGGCAGGCATCCATTGTCATTTACCCCGCTTTGCTGCTGGCATTGTGAATAAGCTGGCACTACCCTGCATAGATGCCAGCCAGTCTCTCTTCCTGGTGCAGAAGCGCCGGATTGGCACTTGCAGGACCCGCCTGACCTGCGGTGTGCCTCGTTCCACGGCCGGACAAAGCCGTTTTCAATTAAACACACACACAGGAATCCCTTCGGAATGAGGCCTCAGAGAGAAGAATTTTTAGTTCAACTATTTAATGTCAGCATGCCGGCAACTGGCAACACGGGCCCGTGCCTCACAGACTTCAGACGCCATACGCCTTTCGGGATAGGAAATCCCTTCTTCAATGGCGTAATGTTCTTGAGAGAATGAACAGCGCTGCTGCTTGGCGCACCTTTAATCTTCAACACCTGCCCTCATGGGTGTGACCGAGACTACGGCCTCCTGGATGTTGTAGTGTGCTGCATGTCCTTCCCAAAGTGGGCGCGCTGATCACTTCCCAATTGAAACATGGTACAGTCCCAAGTGGGTGGAGGCGGGCATCCGCTGTCATTTACCCCGCTTTGCTGCTGGCATTGTGAATAAGCTGGCACTACCCTGCATAGATGCCAGCCAGTCTCTCTTCCTGGTGCACAAGCGCCGGATCGGCACTTGCAGGACCCGCCTGTCCTGCGGTGGGCCTCCTTCCACGGCCGGAAAAAGCAGTTTTCAATTAAACACACACACACAGGAATCCCTTCGGAATGAGGCCTCAGAGAGAAGAATTTTTGGTTCAACTATTTAATGTCAGCATGCCGGCAACTGGCAACACGGGGCCCGTGCCTCACAGACTTCAGACGCCAAACGCGTTTCGGGATAGGAAATCACTTCTTCAGTGGCGTAACGTTCTTGAGAGAATGAACAGCGCTGCTGCTTGGCGCACCTTTAATCTTCAACACCTGCCCTCATGGGTGTGACCGACACTACTGCCTCCTGGATGTTGTAGTGCGCTGCATGTCCTTCCCAAAGTGGGCGCGCTGATCACTTCCAAATTGAAACATGGTACAGTTCCAAGTAGGTGGAGGCGGGCATCTGCTGTCATTTACCCCGCTTTGGTGGTGGTGGTGGTGGTGGTTGCTGAGAAGCACCAGCTGCAGCTATTACAGAAGCCATTGTCAAAAACAGGTCTTGCTCTCTGGAAGTAGAAAGTAAGAATGAGGTAAAAAGGTTGGGGCTTTCATCATTTTGAAAAAAAAATGTTCTGAACCAATGAAAAGTGTTATTTTCAGGTCACATGACCTGTTACGCTTACGTTACGCGCCCCGCACCGCGCCCCGGAGCGCTTCTGGGGCGCTGCGCGTCGCGCTCTGTAGCGCGCCGGAGCGCTTCCGGGTGCGCTAACGCAGCGCGTCATAAGACGCATCACGCGGCTACGCGATAGGTCACACTTACGCGACACGTCACGATGTTGTTTTCGATTGCGTCAGTTGCGCTAACGGAACGTTTCCCGGGGCGCGAACCGGGGCTCGATCAAAAGTTACGCTAACGGAGTGCTCCCCGGGGCACGCACCGGAAGCGTAACGAAGCAAAAAATTTAAAAAATAAATAAAAAACTTTCATACATCCCAAAAAAAATATTAAATACATAGAAAAAATAGTATTCACACAGTTTAGTTACTATCCAATATATTTAGTGACACACTACAAATTAGTCAAGTAAACAGTCAATCACCCTGCTACTAAATCCTCCATCCAGACACTTATACATCCACTTATTCTTCAATGCGGATTGCTATATATATATATATATATATATATATATATTCAATGAAAAATTGATAGGTTTTAGACCATATATAGATAGGAATTAGCATTTAAAAAACCTTTAAAGTTGATATTTTACTCACACAAAACCATTGAAAAATGCATAGAAAATATAGTATTCATTATAAAGAAGAATATATTTAAAGCTATAGATATTTGCTATTAAAAAAACATTGAAATTCACTAAAAAAAAAACATAGGTTAGAGACCATATATAGTTAGGAATTTGCATTTACAAAACCTTGAAAATTCACTGAAAAAACCAAAGGTTTCACAACAGTTATAGTTAGGAATTAGGAGTTAAAAAACCTATGAAATTCACTGAAAAACCATAGGTTTCACACCAGTTATAGTTAGGAATTAGCATTTAAAAAACCTATTAAATTCACTGAAAAAAACCATAGGTTTCACACCAGTTATAGTTAGCTGGAAATTTTACTGACATAAAACCATTGAAATTCCACGTTATAGTTAGTTGGACTCACTATAACTTGCGCGTGTAATGCACTGCTGATGACGTCACATATTACATCACTCATGACATGGTCAGTGACATCACTCATGACATCACTGATGACACCATCCAGTGAATGTGTGTCTTTCTGATAAATAAATATGTTTTATATATGTATATGTAAAGGTCGATGGAAGAATAAATGTTCAAATAAGTATTTCAATGAATGTTTTAAAAAAAAAAAATTGATTGGTTAACTGGCTTATTAAGTGTATCTTAGTAAATACATATATTAGCGAGTAATGTTTAAATATTTAAATATATGTATCAGTGTTTCACTTTGTGTATAATTGGCTGCATGGGTTGGTGAGTAGCTACATGTGTGTGTATATGGGTTATTAGATGTTTTTTTAGTATCAGTATGAGTGTCTGTATGGTTTGGTGGGGTATTACTTAGCATATAGATGCATCAATGACTGACTCACTGTATGTGTTTTGAAAACAGCATATGTGCAGGACTGTATGGGTGGATGAGTGTGTATATGTGCGTGTTAGTGAGCGAATGACTGTCTCACTAGTGTCTTTATCAGTAACGACATATGTTTTAATCTAGTATATGTGAGTATTGATGTTTATAAGTGAGTATATGTGAGATTGTAAGAGTTCCTGTTTAAATAAGTATGTGTTTCTATAAGTAATTGTTTAAGAGAGTGAGTATGTGTAAGTTTCCTTAGAAGTAAGGTGGTAGTGTGTGTATAGCTGTATATGCAAATTAATGGATGCTCAATAGTTTTTTTGCATGTGTGATTATGTGTGTGAGTAACTTTTGGATGACTGTCGGTGTGTAATAGGATGTATAGGTGTTTCACTACATATGATGAGTGAATATATGTATGAGTGACTATGTAGAACTGTTGGTGAATGAGTGGATGTGTATATAGATGGTGGTATTACTGAATTGGTTGTTGTAACTGGTATGGGTATCACCACTTTTTTGGAAAATGTTAGTTTCTATTTTTGAATATATGTTTCAAGGGGTACTTTACAGTGAAAGGAGGTCTGTCACTCTGTCATAAGGATGGTGTCATCAGTGATGTCATGAGTGATGTCACTGACCATGTCATGAGTGATGTAGTGTGTGACGTCATCAGCAGTGCATTACACTCGCAAGTTATAGTGAGTCCAACTAACTATAACGTGGAATTTCAATGGTTTTATGTCAGTAAAATTCCCAGCTAACTATAACTGGTGTGAAACCTATGGTTTTTTCAGTGAATATATATATTCACTGAAAAAACCATAGGTTTCAGGCCTTATATAGTTAGGAATTAGCATTTAAAAAACCTTTGAAATTCACTGAAACAACCATAGGTTTCAGGCCTTGTATAGTTAGGAATTAGCATTTAAAAAACCTTTAAAATTCACTCAAAAAACTATAAGTTTTAGGGGTGTTATAGCTAGCTGGACATTTAACTCATACAAAACCATTGAAATTGCTCCTATATAGTTAGTTGTACTAACTATATTTCACGCACCCGCAATCCACTGCTGATGATGTCACATATTACATCATTCATGACATGGTCAGTGACATCAGTGAATTTCAAAGTTTTTTTTAATGCTAATTCCCAACTATATAAGACCTGAAAGCCCACCAAAAATCTCCAGTATGCGCCAGGGGACTGCATTGCAGAGAGGTGTAATGAGGCCACGCCCTTTTTTACACCTCTCTGCAACGCAGCCCTTGTGCATGTTTGAAGAGGGGGAACTAATTCCCCTTGCATACTGGGGGCCCCTGGGGGCCAACTAGCCCACCTGGAACCTCCAGTATGTGCCAGGGGGCTGCATTGCACAGAGGTGTAATGAGGCTATGCCCCTTGTTACACCTCTCTGCAACGCAGCCCCCTGGTGCGTTTGCAGAGGGTGAACTAATTCCCTTGCATACTGGGGGTCACTGGGGGCCAAGTAGCCCAACAGGAGCCTCTAGTATGCGGCAGGGGGCTGCATTGCAGAGAGGTGTAATGAGGCCACTCCCTTTTTTACACCTCTCTGAGACGCAGCCCCCATGCATGTTTGAAGAGGGGGAACTAATTCCCCTTGCATCCTGGGGGTCCCTGGGGGCCAACTACCCCACCAGGAGCCTCCAGTATGCGCCAGGGGGCTGTGTTGCTTTTCCCCGGAGGGCGGCAGTCCCGGGGCAGTGTGGGGGGATTGGGCACCCCCCACACTTCTTTATCAATATGCCCCCGCGATTTGGTCCCGCTGGGGGGTAATTTTTTAAAAACATACCGGGTTTAAAAAAAAAATTTGGCCTTGGGGGTCCTTGTGGGACCATCTTAACAGGCCTAGGGGGTCAGGGTGTTTCTACCCTGCCCCCTTTTTGTGTTCTACACGTTTGTTTTTCTGCTTTCTTTTGCCTCCGTCTAATGAGCACAAGATGGCTGCCAACACTTCCTGGTTTGGAGAGTTGACAGCCAATAAGCATGCAGCTTTCTCGGAAAGGTACACGCACCGTCTGCGTGGGCATACGTACGCGGACCAGTGCGCGCACACCCCGCGATTTTTTGAAAAAAAAAAATGTTGCCTTGGGGGGTACACGTTTGTTTTTCTGCTTTCTTGTGCCTCAGTCTACCGAGGCACAAGATGGCTGCCAACAATTTCTGTTTTGGAGTGTTGATAGACATTGGCAGCCAATCAGCATGCAGCTCGCGCACGCGAAGGTCCGCGCACGTCCGCGCACGTCCACGCACGTATATATAAATATATATTTATTATAGTTAGCTGGACATTTTACTCATACAAAACCATTGAACTTCCCCCGTTATAGTTAGTTGTACTCGCTATAACTCGCGCGCCCACAATCCACTGCTGATGATGTAACATATTACATCATTCATGACATGGTCAGTGACATCAGTGATGACATCACTGATGACATCATCCTTTGAATGTGATTTGCTTTGATATTTAAATATGTATTATAAATACACTACTTAGCATTGAAGAATGAGTGGTTATATAATTATAAATGTGTGGATGGTGGATTTAGTAACAGTGTCATTGATTGTTTCCTTGACTAATTTGTAGAGTCGATTCGATTCAAAATCTTTATTCGGATTAAAAGAAATCCATAAAAGCACAGTTTAAAATACAATTCAACATATTTACAATTACAATTACAGTAAATGCAATAAATGTTATAAAGTGCATATCAATACAATTACAGAGTAACACATTTCCATTGTATAAAGTGCAAAGGAGGTCAATAATCATGAAAAGTGCAAATAAATCAAGGGCATTCCATAGTTTTGCGTACATTAAAAATAACTTTTAAGAAAGTGCTTGTGCGGAATATAAGTTCATCATCCTCTAATTTTAGGAGCATTAAATAGGACTGATTCAGGGAGAGCGGTCTATGTTTTTTAAAATATGGGGCTAAAAACCATTTAATATATTTCATATAAAACTTACAAATAAAAAAGAAATGTAGATCATTTTGTTTGCTAATTCCATCGCAGGGGCACGGAATATTTCCAGCTATGCTGTGTCCCAGAGGAAAACAGAGTGAAAACTTTATCGTTCCTGCTCTCATTCTGAAAAGTAAGGATCTTTCCCAATTACACATTGGCAATATCAAATACAATGGGAGTTGTTGAATTGATAGGCCATTGTTAATATAGGACACAACAGTTTGTTTCCGCATCTCTTCTGACAGTCTTTTTCCATTATAGTTGGCATATAATTCAAGTTGGACTTCCTTTTTATCATTACTCTTGATGTGAGATGGATTATCAAAGAGGTCACCTCTGTCTATGCTAGACAAACTTTCTTGTATACCACGAAGCCATGGGATCTTGTTCCATTTATCACAGGCTAAGCACTCCCTCAGGATGTCCTGTGTTAGGCTAGCATAGTCATTTGCCCAAATAGCCAACCAAAATAGTGCGGGCCTTGCAGCAATAAAATCACTGATATAAGGTATGTTCAACTCTGAATGACAAATGTACCCCGATGATGAAATGGGAACCCCCCAGTAGTTTCCTACAGAGCCGATTCTCTTCTCTTTGTAGTATGGGGGTTTTTACTGACCCCCAAATTTCGGCGCCGTAGGTTGCCACGGGAGTACATTGTAACCTGTATATCTTTAGGATTGCCTTAGTTGCTCCAATTTTCCTCGGTCTGGGGAGGGATAAAATTGAGTTTATAGCCTTTGAGAACTTGCCTGTGGCGTGGGCAATATGCCCGCTCCACAGGCCGTTCGCAGCAAAGACTATGCCTAAGTATGGGAAAGTTTTAGTTGAGGATATAGAACTAGAGAAGAGGCTTAGGCGCACAGCAGACGTAGAATAAACACAAATTGTAAGGGGCGGTTGGTAGAATGAGACACGGTGAAGGTGCTCCAACAGGTGACGTAACTAGCCAATACGTCCAGAAATATAGCAAGACAGTGTGTTACGTGATACGTAAACACATCCCTGTATGCGGGCACACTTATAGAGTTCAGCGTAGCTGATTCAAGAAGAAGTTCAGATGAAAAGGGTTTTTCAAAGTTTATATATTTTTAGTACATATTCAAGAAGTCCATTATACAGTGGCGTTACATCACGCCATGCATTTCGGACTCGTATAGCTCCTTGACAAAGGACTATACGAGTCCGAAATGCATTGGAGCATACCTTGCAATGCTAAACATTGGATTACTGTCAATGGTACACATGGCGTGATGTAACGCCACTGTATAATGGACTTCTTGAATATGTACTAAAAATATATAAACTTTGAAAAACCCTTTTCATCTGAACTTCTTCTTGAATCAGCTACGCTGAACTCTATAAGTGTGCCCGCATACAGGGATGTGTTTACGTATCACGTAACACACTGTCTTGCAAAGTTTTAGTTGAGAGCAGCTTATCAGCTCCTATCGTAATAGAATTTAGTTGCCTGGCGCCCGGCCCACAAGACAAAATGAATGATTTTTTAAAATTTACTTTAAGATCCAAATTCCCCATATAAAAAGAAAAGTCCCTGACTAGTGCACGTAGGGCATTAGGTGTTAATCCCATGAGCACAGCGTCATCCGCATACAAAAGACAAGGTAGTGGGCCTCCTTTAATTTTGGGAACATCTGAGGTAGCCTTCTTCAGAGAGTTGCTCAGGCCATTTATATAGATAATGAATAACAGGGGTGCTAAAACGCACCCCTGTCTCACACCTCTTTCAACATTAATTGGCCCGGAAACTGTACCCTCCATGTCAATCCGTACTTGCGCCTTTGTATCCTCGTGCAGGTAGGCGAGGAAATGTACCAAGGGGGGATCTAGGCCGTAAGACAAAAGAGTCGACCACAACTTTGACCTATTTACCAGGTCAAATGCGAACGATAAATCCATAAATGCAAGGTAGATGGGTGATGCCTTGGCTATGTTATATTTACTTATTAAAAGATTTAAATTTAGACATTGTTCAATTGTCCCTACCTTGCATCTAAAACCCATTTGACAACGGTCTAGTACCCCCATTTCCTCAGCCCAGTCATTAACTCTGTTGTACAGTACCCTGCCCAAGATCTTCAATGTATTGTCCAGGAGCGAAATAGGCCTGTAATTTACAGGGTCAGATCTTACGCCCTTTTTATAAATGGGCACTGTTATGCTCATGGACCAGGTTGCGGGTATTGGGACAAACGGTAGACTATTAAAGAGGTTTACAAAAATGTTTCCCCAGAGTTCCGGCTTATACTTGATTATGTCTATTGGGAAGCCATCAGGCCCAGGTGCCTTGTTACCAAGGCTCTGATTAATGGCCACGGTGACTTCCCCAACGGTAATTTCTAAGGGTTCCAGTATTCCTGGGGCATAGTCTCCTATGGCGGCTCCAGGGCTAGCATATATTTTGGAAAAATGCAGTTCCCATTGCTCACTTGCTATGGTACAACTAGTTGGAGTTAGTTGCTTGCCCATATCCCGCATCTTTTCAACAGCAGGCCAGAAAATCGTACTGCTCCCTATCGCAGCAGCAGTTGTTAGTGCCTCCCATTGCTCAACTAGTAAAGCAGCCTTCCTTGAACCTATGGCTGTTTTATAATTTTGTCTAGCGGCCCTTACATCCCTTATACTTCTAGGTTTGCAGTTTAAAGCCCTACGAAGGGCTTTATTTGCTGCTGAACAATAGCAATCAAACCACCTTGGCTCAGGGGCAGTCAATTTAATAGGGACACTTAGCAGGGATTTTATGGTATAACAGAGTTTAGAGAAGTCTTTTACTATCCTATGGTGGTTCCCATCATCCAAAGAACAGGATTCAATTAACAAACCATGGTTACTTATAATTGTGTTTGTTACTTGACTACTGTCTACCCCTCGCCATTTTAATCTTAAATTATTAGTCGAGGCCATAAATATCCCTAGCTCCCAAAGTACGAGCAAAGGCATTAGAGGGACCTAAACCAATGTTAACCTCCAGGGCATTGTGGTCCCCGAAGGCGGTTTCAAGAACACCAGCCTTCTTGACTCTATCTATTAGGTCAGAAGACATAAAGATATAGTCCACTGTGCTAGAGAATTCTCGTCCTCTAAAGGTTGGGATGTAAGTAGATGGCTCGTTTTTATTAACATCCATTATGTCTGTTAGGATATGTTCGTTATGGAAGCGTTCTAATTCTTCGCCCCGTTTGTAAGCCCTGTCTATTTGTATATTTTCCGTTTTAGATTTTGTAAACTTCGCATTAAAATCTCCTGCTAGAATTGTCCTGGTGCTCACCTGGTTATGAGATTTTTCCGCTATTTTAGACAATTCTCCGAAAAGTTCAATATAATTCTTATTCGGAGTTGAACTAAAATCCTTATTATAAAAGTTAATTAGGTAATATGGAAGCCTACGGGTATACTCAATTATCTGAATGTGTGGACTTTTGGAGGGGATCAATTTTATGGACCCCCTATGTTTATCTTGAACCCGATTAATAAACCTCCAATCGGGCGGCCAAAAACAGGCTTTTCGGCCTTAATACAATAACAATGAAAGCCCTCTATGTGCACCGCAGTGATCGCCCAGGTTTCCTGCAATAATATTATATCTTTATCTGAAATAACCTTTAGCCATTCCAGATCAGAGACCCTTTGCTGGAGTCCTGCAACATTCCAGCTTATAATCTTAAGTTCCTTATTTGGCACCTGTAAGTGTTCTTTACCCCTATTTAACTTAGTGTCCTGAATACTAATGTAACGACCCGGGTCTTGAATCCTCTGAACCACCAGCTCATAGGTGATGGCATGTTCTTCCTTTTCTTCGGACAGCATTTGACCCGGTGCACTAGCTAAGCCTTGAGCTGGTGTAAGGTGTGCCTCATCTGTTTGTGTGGTTCCCACCTCAACCTCACTGCTGATTTTTCCCCTAACACTAACATCTGTTGTAGTGTTGTGTGATTCAGTTAGTGATGGGAGTCAGTCAACCATATCCAAACTATTAAATCTGTTAGATGTAGGGAACCCCCAAATAGCATCCCTTACTGGAGGACATCTCTGGTAGTTTCTATAATTATTTTGCCTATGGTTATTTCTCCCCCATTCTCCCCAGTTGTTTCCTAAGTCCCTCTGTCCCACCTGAGTCCACCCTTCGTCCAATCCATGGTCATAACGTTCTTGTCTAACATTTCCCCTTGGTGGGTAGAAATATGAAAGGTGCCTTGTCTCGATACCCTCGTTATATCCCTCACTAACCCAGGAGCAGATGTAATCCACTGTGCGAGGGTCATCGAAATTAATGATCACACAATCACCTTGAACTCTCTTTTTCTCATGGCCTACCCAGGGTACTCTCCGTACTGTCAGGATTTTACTTGCACAGTATGGTGGTAAGGGCCTATTATTGCTCAACCAGTGTGTAACTTTGTTTAGTAAGGACCAAGATGGCTCATCTATGTTATCTGGGGTCTCAGGGACTCCCGTCATCACGACAACATAAGGACTTGAACCTGGGGGGAGATTGGCGGCAAATCGTCCTTTCTTCCCTTTATGCCACTCCTTTTCCTTATTTCCCTCATTGACTTTGTCTTTCCCATTAGTAGCGTTATCCCCTGGAATGTTTTGGTTGTTATCTTGTAGTTTTACAGTTGGGGTGGGTACTGTTGGTTTTATTGCCAGATCCTTAGCCGTTGGAACTGCCTTAGATTTGGTAGTAATGGTGGGAGGTGGCATGGTTTTTAATGCTGGCTGGGCAATTTTTTGCGGAGGTGGAGGAGGACAGTGTTTTGATTTTACAGGGGGGCCTTTAATTATAGTACTTAATTCAGTTAGTTGTTTTTCTATCAACCCCAATCGTGCTTCTATAGTAGCTAGATGAGCACTCACAAGTTCCCCAACCTTCATTATGAGTTGGCTGTTGGAGGTACAATCTTTACATATCAAACCCAGACTAGACATTTCCCCTAAGCATGCAGAATCTGTAGTCCCTTTCTTGTTCCCTTTCTTGAGACTATTTGCTGGGCCCTTCCCCTGCTTTTTCTGTACCTGGGGATTCCCCCTAGGGATAGTTGTGGTTGTATCTGAACTTTGTGGTGGTCGTTTCTGTATAGCCCCCTCCCTTAAACCTCTCAAATTCCTTGAAATGGAGGTTGAGTCATCCAAAGTATTACTGGTGACAGTGAGTGTATCAGGGATGGGGTTTACAACCGGTCGGTCCAGGTTTATAGTCGGGGTATCACTAACAATAGAACTACTTACAGTATCAATATTAGGGGTAACTTGAGATACCTCTATCATGATAGAGTCTGGGACTATTACAGGGCTTGCTGTTGGAATTGACTCGGTCACCATACCCAGTTGTGTGTTAAAATCATCTGTCAGGTCTAAATTTGGTGACTTTTCTAAACTCAACTGTAATTCTGACAGTGACTGGGTTGCAGATAAGTCTACAATATTTGGCATACTATGTATTTCCACTATTACACCAGGCTTAACATGAGTTTCAGAGTCTCGATAGGGTGTTTTGGCCGAGGCTAACAAGCCCAATGATGACCTTTTCGCCTCTGCCAGTTCTAGTGAGACACGTCGTTCCAATAAGGATATTCCATGATCTATTGCCTCATTTGCTTTCGTAATAAAATTGTCAATGGGACCAGTAACCTTGGCTCCTCCAGCTGCAGTTTTACTCCGGCTACCCCTTGTAGACATGATAGCCGTTATTAATCAAGCAGAAGGTAATATGATACAATGTATTAAAATAAAAAGGGGAGATAGGTACTTATCCTCAAATAGAGATCACATATCACAAAATCCAGATGAAAGGGGGGTGGCCCATCCCGTCCCCAGTCGTCCCCGGATGGCCACAGACGGTCCCGCCCTTGTCCCGGGCTTCTCCCGGTCGCTCCCGCGCGCTCCCGCGCAGCGGGGCTCAGCCGTTTATTATGTATGGTCTGAAGAGGAAAAAGGGGAGGAGCCTGCAGGGAGAGCTGCCCAGGTGCTTCCCAAACGACGCGGGATCCGCGTAGCGGGTACCGCTAGTTGCTGTCACGAACACAGGGAAAGATGATCAGATCCGCTGCCACAGACAAGGTGCTGTTAACAAAAATACTTTGCGAGGTGTCCCACCAGTAGCCCAGATCAGCTGCCTTTTCAACAGTCCAATGTGGGAGGAGCCTGCAGGGAGAGCTGCCCAGGTGGCTTCAATGAGGGCGGGCGGGCAGGCGCTCCTGGGACAGGTAGTCCTGCGCCTCCGCCGACTCGCAGCCCTGCAGGATTTGATGCTGGTAAACCCCGTCCGGTTTCAGGAAAGTTTTTATTCTGCTTCCCAAACGACGCGGGACCCGCGTAGCGGGTACCGCTAGTTGCTGTCACGAACACAGGGAAAGATGATCAGATCCGCTGCCACAGACAAGGTGCTGTTAACAAAAATACTTTGCGAGGTGTTGTAGAGTCTCACTATATACAATGTGTAGTTACTAAACTATGTGAAAGTCTGTATTGCTTTGTCTTAATTGATATGTTAATGACTATATTTGTTATCGGTTTCTTTAACCCCTTCGATGCTGATGACGGAGCGGTTCCGTCATCAGCATCGGTTGGGCTGTGCTGATGACGGAACCGCTCCGTCATCAGTACAGCCCTGGGGGGGAGCGCTGGCGCTCCCCCCCCCTGTGCAGCGATGTTAGTTATTTGTGCAGGGGTGGCAGCGGAAGACTTTCCGCTGCCACCCCCTGGCCCCCCCATGCTTCCTGGTGATGTCAGCGCGCACAGCGTGCGCCGACGTCATCAGGAAGCGCTGGACGCGCTGGAAGCCATTTGTTTCCAGCGCGTCCAGGAGCAAGGTGCGTGTTTGGTGCTCCGGTGGGGCGGGGGGGGGGGCGGTTTTCGGTGCCTTGAGGCATCAGGGGGGAGGAAACTGTGTTTCCTCTCCCCTGATGTCCCAATGCAGGGCATTCCTGGTGCACGATCGCGCACAGCGTCGCGATCGTGCACCAGGAATGCCCCACTAGACACCAGGGAGTGTTTTGGCGATGTATAACTGTGCAGGAAGCGACCCCTTGGGCAAGGGTCGCTTCCTTTTGGGGCCAAATTATTGTTCAGACTTTTCTGCCCCCCCTGGGGCAGATCGGCCGTTTTTTTGGCCGATCTACACCCAGGGTGGGCAGAAAAGCCCACTAGAGCCAGGGATTTGTTTGTGTTTGAAATCGGAAGCGACCCCTTGGGCAAGGGTCGCTTCCTTTTGGGGGCAAATAATGTTTCAGACTTTTCTGCCCCCCCCCTGGGGCAGATCGGCCGTTTTTTGGGCCGCATCTGGACCCAGGGGGGGGGCAGAAAAGCCCACTAGACACCAGGGATTGATTTTTATTTATAAAGGAAGCGACCCCTTGGGCAAGGGTCGCTTCCTTAGGGGCATTCAATAATGTTCAGATTTTTCTGCCCCCCCTGGGGCAGATCGGCCGTTTTTTCGGCCGATCTGCACCCAGGGGGAGCAGAAAAGCCCACTATTCACCAGGGATTTGTTTTGATTTGAAAAGGAAGCGACCCCTTGGGGAAGGGTCGCTTCCTAGTGGCCCTAATATTTTTTTAGACTTTTCTGTCCCCCCTGGGGGCAGATTGGCCATTTTTTGGGCCGCATCTGGACCCAGGGGGGGCAGAAAAGCCCACTAGACACCAGGGATTGGGTAATATTTATAAAGGAAGCGACCCCTTGGGCAAGGGTCGCTTCCTTAGGGGATAACATATTTTTTCAGACTTTTCTGCCCCCCCCGGGGCAGATTGGCCGTTTTTTGGCCGATTTGCACCCAGGGGGGGGGGGCAGAAAAGCCCACTAGTCACCAGGGATTTGTTTGTATTTTGAAAAGGAAGTGACCCCTTGGGGAAGGGTCGCTTCCAGGGGGCTTTATAAATATTGTAGACTGTTCTGCCCCCCCTCGACTGTTTTTTACCGTTTCTGGACCCAGGGGGGGATAGAAAAGCCCACTAGACTTCAGGGTTTTTTTTTTATAGGGAGCGACCCCTTGGCCAAGGGTTGCTTCCTTGTGCCCATTTCAAAAGTATGTCCTGCTGTGTCTGTATTTGGGCTCTCTGCCCTCCGTAGGGTTGCTTCCAGGGGGCCCACGTTTATAATGATTTATAATCTTCCCCCCTTGGGGACAGACCCCCCATTTGTGACATAGCCTGTTGTAATGTGTGTTGTTTTTGTTTCTTCTAATGTGTATTGTTTTTTTCTCTTTAGAGTGTTGCAGGGTGCGGTTCCGTTACTGGTGGTTCTGTTGTTCTGCTGTTTCTGTAGTTGTATGTGTTTGGTAAGAGACCTCTTTTTTGTTCAATTGTACTGTAATTGTATTTTTTTGCAAAGTGTGTAGTAAAACACGAGTATGTTTGGTTTCTGTTTGTTGTGATTGTAAAACATGCTTTGCATTTGTTTTTGATGTGTCCTTCTGTAGATGTAAGTTTTTTTTCTTCTTCTTTCTAGTGGGATATTGTTGCCTCTTTGCTGTGTCTTTGCAGAGTAGGTGCTGGTGAGTGTAGTTGTGTCTTGTAAGTGAATTGTATATATTTTCTAAATTAGTTTTTTTTTAAAAAGGCTTACATTTTTTATCTTACTTTGCGCAGTGTTGGGGTTGTTGAGTTGTTTGTGCAGACTCCTTTATTTGTAAGGATAATGGCTAGCCGCCGGATTACTGCTCAGCAAGTTGTTGGATTGCTTTTTGATTCTTCCTCTGACCATGGTCCAGAGTCTGACTCTGATTCTGATCCAGAGGTGGGAGGTGAAGATTCAGGTAGTGAGTTTTCTCTACACATGGCTTCATCTGATGATGAAGACACTCTTAGTGCTGATGAAGCTACTTTTGGTGTGGATGATGTGCCTGTGGTTGCGGAGGACATTGCTGCACCTGTGGTTGCAGAGGACATTGCTGTGCCTGTGGTTGCGGAGGACATTCCTGTGCCAATAGTGCGGCAAGAGACATCTGGGCTGCAGCCTGGGGTTGCTAGTCTTCCAGTTGGTGCAGTGAGACGAGAGGCAGCTGGGCGGCAGCCTGCGGCTGCAAGACTTGATGTTGAAAGTTCTGACCTCTGGGTTGCACCAGGCATGGTGCAGCCGGCATTGCCTGAATTTACTGGTGTTCCAGGGTGTAGGGTGAACACTGAAAACGTTTTGCCTATTGATTTTTTCAAGTTGTTTATGGATGATGTGTTTGTGGCAGAGATTGTAGACCAGACTAATTTGTATGCTGAAATTTTTTTGAGGGTGAACAGTGCCAGCCTTAAGCCCCACGCTAGAGCTACCCGGTGGACTCCCACAAATTTGGAGGAGATGAAAAAGTTTTTGGGTTTAACTTTTTTGATGGGCTTGCTTAGGAAACCATCAATGGCTTCATATTGGTCTACTAGTCCCTTGATGGCAACATCTATATTTCCGGCAGTCATGAGTCGTGATCGGTATTTGCTTCTGCTTCGGATGATGCATTTTGTTGACAATAGTCTTGCTTTGCCACGAGATCACCCTGATTGTGACCGTCTTTTCAAGATTCGGCCTGTCATTGATCATTTCGTTGATCGATTTTCTGAGATCTTTTATCCTGGGAAAGAAATTGCAGTGGACGAGTCTTTGCTGTTGTTCAAAGGCCGCTTGGTATTTCGGCAATACATTCCTAGTAAGAGGGCACGCTATGGAATCAAACTGTATATGCTGTGTGACAGTGAGACTGGATATGTCTCTAATTTCAGGGTGTACACTGGTAAGGAATCCAGGATTAACCCCCCTGGTTGTCCGTCGACTTTTGGAGTGACTGAGAAAATTGTGTGGGAACTTGGTCGTGGATTTTTTAACAAAGGCCATCATTTGTATGTCGATAACTTCTACACTGGTGTGCGGTTGTTCAGGGAATTGGGCAAAGTGGACACTGTTGCTTGTGGCACAATCCGCTCAAACCGTAAAGGTTTCCCAAAAGAACTTGTGTGTCAGAAGCTTGCTCGGGGACAGTGTAGTGCATTGCGTTGTGAGGAGCTTCTAGCTGTGAAGTTTTCAGACAGGAGAGCTGTCTACATGTTGACTACAATACATGATGAAAGCACTGAACCGGTGACTGTTTGGGGTCAGGTTGCAGAAGTGCGCAAACCTGTGTGCATAATGCACTACAATAAGTACATGGGTGGTGTTGACAGAGTAGATCGGAGGTTGGAACCGTATGCTGCTCTTCGTAAGTCTTACATTTGGTACAAGAAGTTGGCTATCCATCTTTTCCACTTGGCAACCTTTAATGCTTTTGTTGTGTTCCAGAAATCTTGTCCCCAGTCAAAGTTGTCTTTTGAAAAGTTTCAGGAGTCTGTAATAGGCAGCCTTGTTTTAGTGCAACAGGCAAGTGTTCCTAGAGTTGGAGTGGTGGAGGATATTGCCAGATTGAAAGATCGCCACTTTCCTGGTCAAATTCCTCCTACAACCTCAAAAGACTTTCCCAGTCGGAGATGTAGAGTCTGTTGGCGAAGAGGTTTGCGGAAGGAGGTTCGTTTGTACTGCCCTGACTGCCCTTCAAACCCCGGGCTGTGTGTACCTGCTTGTTTTAGATTGTACCACACGCAAAATAATTTTTGGGAGTATCAATGAGTGGTAAAGTGAACTGGTTGGTCTTATTGTTCAGTTTCAAAGTTTGCATTTGTGTAGTCTTTTTAGTGTAGTTGTTGAGTTAGTAGATTTGTATCAATTTGCAATTTGTTTTTGTTTTTCTTTTATTTTAAAAAAAAACTAAAGTATGATGTTGGTTTGCGTGTAGTGTCCATTGTCTGACGGTGTGCATGGTTTGGCGCTTGGCTGCCGGTGTCTGTGGACTGGTGCTTGTCTGGCGGTGTCTGTGGACTGGTGCTTGGCTGGCGGTGTGCGTGGTCTGGTGTTTTGTTGGCCGTGTGCGTGCTCTTGCGCTTGCCTGGTGTTGTGTTTGGATTTGTCCTTGGCTGGTGGTGTGCGTGGAGTGGCGCTTGGCTGGTGGTGTGCGTGGAGTGATACTTGGCTGTCTGTGCACAGAGTGGTGCTTGCCTGGTGGTGTTTGTGGAGTGGCACTTGGCTTGGGGTGAGCGTGGAGTGGTGCTTGGCTGGTGGTGTGTGTGGAGTGGTACGTGCCTGTCGGTGTGCGCTGAGTGGTGTTTGGCTGGTGGTGTGCATGGTCCGGTGCTTGGATGGTGGTGCGCGTGGAGTGGTGCTTGGCTGGCGGTGTGTGTGGAGTGGTACTTGGCTGTCTGTGCACGGAGTGGTGCTTGGCTGGCGTTGTGTGTGGAGTGCCGCTTGGCTTGCAGTATGCGTGGAGTTTTGCTTGGCTGGTGGTGTGTGTGGAGTGGTACTTGGCTGTCGGTGTGCGCTGAGTGGTGTTTGGCTAGTGGTGTGCATGGTCTGGTGCTTGGATGGTGGTGTCGGTGGACTGGCGCTCGGCTGGCGGTGTGTGAGTAGTTACTTTCTGTTGGTCACTACACACACTGCTAGGTGAGTGACACTCCACGCAGTCCATCATTTTGTGTTGTTGCAATGTCAGAAATGTGGGCGTGTGAAAGTGATGGGCCCTTGAATGGCGCTGTCTGCTGGTGTGAGTGTTGAAATGTGATGGGTCCGCGGCTGGCGGTGTGAATGTTTTGTATGTGTCACACGTACGAAAGGTGTATGAATGGCCTGTAAAGAGGTTGGTGCCTTGACGTGGCTTTACAGCTCACGAGCTGTGAGTCAGTGGTTCAGTTTATCATACTTTCAATTATACGCAGTGTATTTCATTTTTTTGAAATTACTTGCGAATACAATTGTATGTACTGAATCCTCACTCACCCTCGTGCCAAATCCAACCAGAATGTGTGTGTGCTTGCGGATTAGATGGCTGTGCAGTAATGTTTGTCTTTTATCTCTTTCTGAAGTAGGGTGTACCTTGTCTCTTATTGTGATTGTTGTAATGTGTTGCTGTTCTTTCCGGATGGTGTCAATGGTCTGGTTTGTATCAGGTATGAAAGGCGCGTGAATGGCCTGTAAAACGGTTGGTGCCTTGTCGTGGCTTTACAGCTCACGAGTTGCGAGTCACTGGTTCGGTTTTTATGCATTTATTTATTGACAGAGCATTTCATTTTTTGAAATATCTTGTTAATAAAATTTTATGTACTGAACCATCACTCGCCCTCGTGCCAAATCCAACCTGTATGTGTGTGTCTTTGAGGAATAGTTAGCCGTGCCTTGAATGTTTGACTTTTGAGTAACTCTGTTACGGTGTACATTATAGCTATAAATAACTTACTAAATTTAGTTATTATTGTTAAACCATGGAAGTATATGGTCATGTCTTTCTGGTGAATTCTATTGTTGATTTTTATCCAGAATCTCCTGCAAACTTGAAATTGTCTGTCACAATTTCCTTGAATCACACGCTCTCAAATTGAAAACTTAATTCTCCACTGTACAATTTGGACCGTTTCCTGTTGCTGCCACTATGCCTACCCACACAAGTGAGGTACCATTTTTATCGGGAGACCTGGGGGAACGCTGGGTGGGAGGAAATTTGTGTGAGCCCAGTGATGCCACGCTTTCCCATGCAAAAAAGTGTGAAAAAAATGATTTTTTTAGCTAAAATTGAGGTTTGCAAGGGATTCTGGGTAAAGGAACGTTGGAGGATCCACGCAAGCCATACCTCCTTGGAAGCCCCCGGGTGTCTACTTTTCAGAAATGTATGGGTTTGGTAGGTTTCCCTAGATGGCCATCTAGTACGGGCCAAAAACCCAGGTAACCCCTCTTGCAAAAGCTGGTTGTATTGAATGTCAATACCGCCAGCTTTTGCAAAAGGGGTTACCTGGGTTTTTGGCCCCGTGCTAGACGGTCATCTAGGGAAACCTACCAAACCCATACATTTCTGAAAAGTAGACACCCGGGGGCTTCCAAGGAGGTATGGCTCGTGTGGATCCTCCAACGTTCCTTTACCCAGAATCCCTTGCAAACCTCAATTTTTGCTGGAAAAATCAGTTTTTCACACTTTTTATGCGTGGGAAAGCGTGGCGTCACTGGGCTCACACAAATTTCCTCCCACCCAGCGTTCCCCCAGGTCTCCCAATAAAAATGGTACCTCACTTGCGTGGGTAGGCATAGTGGCTGCAACAGGAAACGGTCCAAATCGTACGGTGGAGAAATTACAATAACCAATAGCAACATTACCTTCTTTTTTGGGGGGTAGGATTGAGTTTTTGGACCGGGGCTCGGCGGGCATCTTTGGAAACTACCAAACCCAAACAGTTCTGAAAACTAGACACCCGGGGGAGTCCAGGGAGGTATGGCATGCGTGGGTCCCCCAATGTTTTCCTACCCAGAAATCCCTGCAAACCATGAATTTAGGTTAAAAAAACAGTTATCCATACATTTTTGCGTGGGATCTCCGTGTCGGCACAAATGTCCTACCACCCAGCGTTTCCCTTGTTCTCCCGAGTTAAATGATATCTCACTTGTGTGGGTGGGCTAAAGGCCTGTGTCTAAGGCAGGGGGGCTTAATTTGTAAAACTCAAATACTACTTTTTCAAAATTCATTTTCGGACTGTTCTGCTTTGGGGCACCGACAAAAGTGAGGTATCCTTTTACTCGGGAGAACAAGGGGAACGCTGGGTGGTAGGACATTTTTGCCGGCACGGAGATCCCACGCAAATAAGTTTGGAAAAGTGATATTTTTACCTAATTTTAAGGTTTGCAAGGAGTTCTGGGTAGGAAAACATTGGGGGACCTACACATGCCATACCTCCCTGGACTCCCCCGGGTGTCTACTTTTCAGAACTGTTTGGGTTTGGTAGTTTCCAAAGAATACCACCGAGCCCCGGGCCAAAAACTCAGGTGCCCCCCCCCAAAAATCAAGGTTGTTTTGCATTTGGGTATTGTAAATTCACCACCATACGATTTGATCCGTTTCCTGTTGCAGCCACTATGCCTACCCACGCACGTGAGGTACCATTTTTTCCGGGAGACCTGGGGGAACGCTGGGTGGGTGAAAATTTGTTGATCCACGCAGATTCCAGAACTTTCCACCACAGAAATGTTAGGAAAATGTGTTTTTTTTGTCAAAATCTTAGCTTTGCAAGGGATTCTGGGTAACAAAACCTGAGGGTAGGCAGAGGAGTCACCCCATCCTGAATTCCCCTGGGTGTCTACTTTCAAAAAATGTATAGGTTTGCTAGGTTTCCTTAGCTGCTGGCAGAGCTAGGGCGCAAAAACAAAAGGTAGTCTTTTTGTCCAAAAAGTGCAAAATTTTACTGGGAAATTGAGGTGCGACCATGTTGCGTTTTGCGCTGTTTCATGTCGCAGCCACTATGCCTACCCACGCAAGTGAGGTACCATTTTTTTCGGGAGACCTGAGGGAACGCTGGGTGGGTGGAAATTTGTTGATCCACGTAGATTCCAGAACTTTCCATCACAGAAATGTTAGGAAAATGTGTTTTTATTGTCAAAATCTTAGCTTTGCAAGGGATTCTGGGTAACAAAACCTGGGGGTAGGCAGACGAGTCACACCATCCTGAATTCCCCTGTGTGTCTAGTTTTACAAAATGTATAGGTTTGCTAGGTTTCCTTAGGTGCTGGCAGAGCTAGGGCGCAAAAACAAAAGGTAGTCTTTTTGTCCAAAAAGTGCAAAATTTTACTGGGAAATTGGGGTGCGACCATGTTGCGTTTCGCGCTGTTTCATGTCGCAGCCACTATGCCTACCCACGCAAGTGAGGTACCATTTTTTCCGGGAGACCTGGGGGAACGCTGGGTGGGTGGAAATTTGTTGATCCACGCAGATTCCAGAACTTTCCACCGCAGAAATGTTAGGAAAATGTGGATTTTTTTGTCAAAATCTTAGCTTTGCAAGGGATTCTGGGTAACAAAACCTGGGGGTAGGCAGACGAGTCACCCCATCCTAAATTCCCCTGTGTGTCTAGTTTTCAGAAATGTATAGGTTTGCTAGGTTTCCTTAGGTGCTGGCAGAGCTAGGGCGCAAAAACAAAAGGTAGTCTTTTTGTCCAAAAAGTGCAAAATTTTACTGGGAAATTGAGGTGCGACCATGTTGCGTTTTGCGGTTTCATGTCGCAGCCACTATGCCTACCCACGCAAGTGAGGTACCATTTTTTTCGGGAGACCTGGGGGAACGCTGGGTGGGTGGAAATTTGTTGATCCACACAGATTCCAGAACTTTCCACCACAGAAATGTCAGGAAAATGTGTTTTTTTTGTCAAAATCTTAGCTTTGCAAGGGATTCTGGGTAACAAATCCTGAGGGTAGGCAGAGGAGTCACCCCATCTTGAATTCCCTTGTGTATCTAGTTTTCAAAAATGTATAGGTTTGCTAGGTTTCCTTAAGTTCTGGCAGAGCTAGGGCGCAAAAACAAAAGGTAGTCTTTTTGTCCAAAAAGTGCAAAATTTTACTGGGAAATTGAGGTGCGACCATGTTGTGTTTTGCGCTGTTTCATGTCGCAGCCACTATGCCTACCCACGCAAGTGAGGTACAATTTTTTCCAGGAGACCTGGGGGAACGCTGGGTGGTTAGAAATTTGTTGATCCACGCAGATTCCAGAACTTTCCACCACAGAAATGTCAGGAAAATGTGTTTTTTTGTCAAAATCTTAGCTTTGCAATCGATTCTGGGTAACAAAACCTGAGGGTAGGCAAAGGAGTCACCCCATCCTGAATTCCCCTGGGTGTCTACTTTTCAAAAATGTAAAGGTTTGCTAGGTTTCCTTAGGTGCTGGCAGAGCTAGGGCGCAAAAACAAAAGGTAGTCTTTTTGTCCAAAAAATGCAAAATTTTACTGGGAAATTGAGGTGCGACCATGTTGCGTTTTGCGCAGTTTCATGTCGCAGCCACTATGCCTACCCACGCAAGTGAGGTACCATTTTTTTCGGGAGACCTGGGGGAACGCTGGGTGGGTGGAAATTTGTTGATCCACGCAGATTCCAGAACTTTCCACCACAGAAATGTTAGGAACATGTGTTTTTTTTGTCAAAATCTTAGATTTGCAAGGGATTCTGGGTAACAAAACCTGGGGGTAGGCAGACGAGTCACCCCATCCTGAATTTCCCTTTGTGTCTAGTTTTCAAAAATGTATAGGTTTGCTAGGTTTCCTTAGGTGCTGGCAGAGCTAGGGCGCAAAAACAAAAGGTAGTCTTTTTGTCCAAAAAGTGCAAAATTTTACTGGGAAATTGAGGTGCGACCATGTTGCGTTTTGCGCTGTTTCATGTCGCAGCCACTATGCCTACCCACGCAAGTGAGGTACCATTTTTTTTGGGAGACCTGGGGGAACGCTGGGTGGGTGGAAATTTGTTGATCCACGCAGATTCCAGAACTTTCCACCACAGAAATGTCAGGAAAATGTGTTTTATTTGTCAAAATCTTAGCTTTGCAAGGGATTCTGGGTAACAAAACCTGAGGGTAGGCAGAGGAGTCACCCCATCGTGAATTCCCCTGGGTGTCTACTTTTCAAAAATGTATAGGTTTGCTAGGTTTCCTTAGGTGCTGGCAGAGCTAGGGCGCAAAAACAAAAGGTAGTCTTTTTGTCCAAAAAGTGCGAAATTTTACTGGGAAATTGAGGTGCGACCATGTTGTGTTTTGCGCTGTTTCATGTCGCAGCCACTATGCCTACCCACACAAGTGAGGTACCATTTTTTCCGGGAGACCTGGGGGAACGCTGGGTGCGTGGAAATTTGTTGATCCACGCAGATTCCAGAACTTTCCACCACAGAAATGTTAGGAAAATGTGTTTTTTTGGTCAAAATCTTAGCTTTGCAAGGGATTCTGGGTTTCAAAACCTGAGGGTAGGCAGAGGAGTCACCCCATCCTGAATTCCCCTGTGTGTCTACTTTTCAAAAATTTATAGGTTTGCTAGGTTTCCTTAGGTGCTGGCAGAGCTAGGGCGCAAAAACAAAAGGTAGTCTTTTTGTCCAAAAAGTGCAAAATTTTACTGGGAAATTGAGGTGCGACCATGTTGCGTTTTGCGCTGTTTCATGTCGCAGCCACTATGCCTACCCACGCAAGTGAGGTACCATTTTTTTTGGGAGACCTGGGGGAACGCTGGGTGGGTGGAAATTTGTTGATCCACGCAGATTCCAGAACTTTCCACCACAGAAATGTCAGGAAAATGTGTTTTATTTGTCAAAATCTTAGATTTGCAAGGGATTCTGGGTAACAAAACCTGAGGGTAGGCAGAGGAGTCACCCCATCGTGAATTCCCCTGGGTGTCTACTTTTAAAAAATGTATAGGTTTGCTAGGTTTCCTTAGGTGCTGGCAGAGCTAGGGCGCAAAAACAAAAGGTAGTCTTTTTGTCCAAAAAGTGCGAAATTTTACTGGGAAATTGAGGTGCGACCATGTTGTGTTTTGGGCTGTTTCATGTCGCAGCCACTATGCCTACCCACGCAAGTGAGGTACCATTTTTTCCGGGAGACCTGGGGGAACGCTGGGTGCATGGAAATTTGTTGATCCACGCAGATTCCAGAACTTTCCACCACAGAAATGTTAGGAAAATGTGTTTTTTTGGTCAAAATCTTAGCTTTGCAAGGGATTCTGGGTTTCAAAACCTGAGGGTAGGCAGAGGAGTCACCCCATCCTGAATTCCCCTGTGTGTCTACTTTTCAAAAATGTATAGGTTTGCTAGGTTTCCTTAGGTGCTGGCAGAGCTAGGGCGCAAAATGAAAAGGTAGTCTTTTTGTCCAAAAAATGCAAAATTTTACTGGGAAATTGAGGTGCGACCATGTTGCGTTTTGCGCTGTTACATGTCGCAGCCACTATGCCTACCCACGCAAGTGAGGTACCATTTTTTTTGGGAGACCTGGGGGAACGCTGGGTGGGTGGAAATTTGTTGATCCACGTAGATTCCAGAACTTTCCACCACAGAAATGTTAGGAAAATGTGGTTTTTTTGTCAAAATCTTAGCTTTGCAAGGGATTCTGGGTAACAAAACCTGGGGGTAGGCAGACGAGTCACCCCATCCTGAATTCCCCTTTGTGTCTAGTTTTAAAAAATGTATAGGTTTGCTAGGTTTCCTTAGGTGCTGGCAGAGCTAGGGCGCAAAAACAAAAGGTAGTCTTTTTGTCCAAAAAGTGCAAAATTTTACTGGGAAATTGAGGTGCGACCATGTTGCGTTTTGCGCTGTTTCATGTCGCAGCCACTATGCCTACCCACGCAAGTGAGGTACAATTTTTTTGCGGAAACCTGGGGGAACGCTGGGTGGTTAGAAATTTGTTGATCCACGCAGATTCCAGAACTTTCCACCACAGAAATGTCAGGAAAATGTGTTTTATTTGTCAAAATCTTAGCTTTGCAAGGGATTCTGGGTAACAAAACCTGAGGGTAGGCAGAGGAGTCACCCCATCCTGAATTCCCCTGGGTGTCTATATTTTAAAAATGTATAGGTTTGCTAGGTTTCCTTAGGTGCTGGCAGAGCTAGGGCGCAAAAACAAAAGGTAGTCTTTTTGTCCAAAAAGTGCAAAATTTTACTGGGAAATTGAGGTGCGACCATGTTGTGTTTTGCGCTGTTTCATGTCGCAGCCACTATGCCTACCCACGCAAGTGAGGTACCATTTTATTCCGGGAGACCTGGGGGAACGCTGGGTGGGTGGAAATTTGTTGATCCACGCAGATTCCAGAACTTTCCACCACAGAAATGTTAGGAAAATGTGTTTTTTTTGTCAAAATCTTAGCTTTGCAAGGGATTCTGGGTAACAAAACCTGAGGGTAGGCAGAGGAGTCACCCCATCCTGAATTTCCCTGGGTGTCTACTTTTCAAACATGTATAGGTTTGCTAGGTTTCCTTAGGTGCTAGCAGAGCTAGGGCGCAAAAACAAAAGGTAGTCTTTTTGTCCAAAAAGTGCAAAATTTTACTGGGAAATTGAGGAGCGACCATGTTGCGTTTTGCGCTATTTCATGTCGCAGCCACTATGCCTACCCACGCAAGTGAGGTACCATTTTTTTCGGGAGACCTCGGGGAACGCTGGGTGGGTGGAAATTTGTTGATCCACGCAGATTCCAGAACTTTCCACCACAGAAATGTTAGGAAAATGTGTTTTTTTTGTCAAAATCTTAGCTTTGCAAGGGATTCTGGGTAACAAAACCTGGGGGTAGGCAGACGAGTCACCCCATCCTGAATTTCCCTGTGTGTCTAGTTTTCAAAAATGTATAGGTTTGCTAGGTTTCCTTAGGTGCTGGCAGAGCTAGGGCGCAAAAACAAAAGGTAGTCTTTTTGTCCAAAAAGTGCGAAATTTTACTGGGAAATTGAGGTGCGACCATGTTGTGTTTTGCGCTGTTTCATGTCGCAGCCACTATGCCTACCCACGCAAGTGAGGTACCATTTTTTCCGGGAGACCTGGGGAAACGCTGGGTGCGTGGAAATTTGTTGATCCACGCAGATTCCAGAACTTTCCACAACAGAATTGTTAGGAAAACGTGTTTTTTTGGTCAAAATCTTAGCTTTGCAAGGGATTCTGGGTTTTAAAACCTGAGGGTAGGCAGAGGAGTCACCCCATCCTGAAATCCCCTGTGTGTCTACTTTTCAAAAATGTATAGGTTTGCTAGGTTTCCTTAGGTGCTGGCAGAGCTAGGGCGCAAAACGAAAAGGTAGTCTTTTTGTCCAAAAAATGCAAAATTTTACTGGGAAATTGAGGTGCGACTATGTTGCGTTTTGCGCTGTTTCATGTCGCAGCCACTATGCCTACCCACGCAAGTGAGGTACCATTTTTTTCGGGAGACCTGGGGGAACGCTGGGTGGGTGGAAATTTGTTGATCCACGTAGATTCCAGAACTTTCCACCACAGAAATGTTAGGAAAATGTGTTTTTTTGGTCAAAATCTTAGCTTTGCAAGGGATTCTGGGTAACAAAACCTGAGGGTAGGCAGAGGAGTCACCCCATCCTGAATTTCCCTGGGTGTCTACTTTTCAAACATGTATAGGTTTGCTAGGTTTCCTTAGGTGCTAGCAGAGCTAGGGCGCAAAGAAAAAGGTAGTCTTTTTGTCCAAAAAGTGCAACATTTTACTGGGAAATTGAGGAGCGACCATGTTGCGTTTTGCGCTGTTTCATGTCGCAGCCACTATGCCTACCCACGCAAGTGAGGTACCATTTTTTTCGGGAGACCTGGGGGAACGCTGGGTGGGTGGAAATTTGTTGATCCACGCAGATTCCAGAACTTTCCACCACAGAAATGTTAGGAAAATGTGTTTTTTATTGTCAAAATCTTAGCTTTGCAAGGGATTCTGGGTAACAAAACCTGGGGGTAGGCAGACGAGTCACCCCATCCTGAATTCCCCTGTGTGTCTAGTTTTAAAAAATGTATAGGTTTACTAGGTTTCCCTAGGTGCTGGCAGAGCTAGGGCGCAAAAACAAAAGGTAGTCTCTTTGTCCAAAGAGCGCAAGATTTCACTGGGAAATTGAGGTGCAACCACGTTGCGTTTTGCGCTGTTTTGTGTCGCAGCCACTATGCCTACCCAGGCAAGTGTGGTACCATTTTTTTCGGGAGACCTGGGGAAACACTGGGTGGGTGGAAATTCGTTGATCCACGCAGAGTCCAGAACTTTCCTCCACAGAAATGTGAGGAAAATGTGTTTTTTTTGTCAAATTCTTAGCTTTGCAAGGGATTCTGGGTAACAAGACCTGGTGGTAGGCAGTCGACTCACCCCATCCTGAATTCCCCTGGGTGTCTACTTTTCAAAAATGTATAGGTTTGCTAGGTTTCCTTAGGTGCTGGCAGAGCTAGGGTGCAAAAACCACAGGTAGGCACTTTGCTAAAAAAGGGTCAATTTGTAACTGCAAAATTTAGGTGTCACCACATTGCATTTTACGCCGTTTCCTGTCGCAGGCACAAGGCCGACCCACACAAGTGAGGTACCGTTTTTATCGGGAGACTTGGGGTAATTCAGATTCGTAACTCAACTGTTATTACCAATTGAGCTTTTGCGCATTTCTCCCTTTCAATGAAAGACATTGTGTAAAAAAAAATTTTTTTTGAAAAATGACCAATAATTCTCATGCTAGTATGAGCATTCCCAATTTTGAAAATTAGCAATTATATACTGTTTCTGAACTCTATAATTTGTACCCAATTCAGAAATACATAGGTGTCTTTCATACAGATTTTTCCATGTATACATTTTCCAAGACAAAGTGCTCTATACCCAGTAAATGAAAAAATACCATTGCAAGTTGCTGCTCAGTTTTTGGATCTGGGTTCGTCGGGTTCTTGGTAAAACTACAAGTCCTATATATCCCCACAACCAGGAAGGTCTAACAGATGTAACGGTATATTGCTTTCCAAGAGCTGTCAAAATTAGAAAAAGTTATAGGTGAAAATGTTGAGACAAAAGGCTGTTTTTTTCAACATATTTTCAATTATTCCAATACTTAACTGTTAGTTTCTATAAAGAAACCTTCATGGATTTAGACAAATGACCCCTTTCTGAATTCAGAATTTTTTCTACTTTTCGAAAATGTACAGCTTTCTAGGATCCATTATTGCTTTCAAACTCATTTCTACCATTAACTGGAAGGAGGTGGAAAGCTCTAAAAATAGCAAAAATAGGCTATGTCCCAGAAAAATGCCAAAACTGTGAGAAAAATGTCGGTTCTCTGACAAAAGACTGTCATTTCCTAAAAGCTGAGAAAATGGAGATTTCAGCCCCACAAACCCTTTTTTGATAACATTTTCAGGGAAAAACCCAGAGGCTTTCATTTGCAGCCCAGTTTTCCCATTTTTCTGAAAAAAACAAATAAAACACTATATTTTGGTTAATTTCTGGGACCCCTCCAAGGGAATCCACAAACCCTGGGTGCCTTTAGAATCCACATGATGTTGGAAGAAAAGGACGCAAATTTGGCGAGGATACCTTATGTGGTCAAAAAGTTACAAGGGCCTAAGCGCGCACTACCCCAAATTGCCAAAAAAGGGCTTAGCACAGGAGGGGAAAAGGCCTAGCAGCGAAGGGGTTAATGAGTATTTGTATGGGTAAATGAATGTCTATGTGGTTTGATGGGGGGTGTGTGATTGCCAAAAAATGTGTGAATAGTTCATTCAGTAGGTATATGAGTTTAAGACTACATGTTATAACAGTTGTTTCAGTGAGTGTATATGTTGATGGGCGTGGTGGTGATGAAATATTTCTCTCAATGGTACATCTCCATTAACTTGAAAAAAAGTGATATCTAATTAAGTGTGCCTAAGACTTAGTGATTGTATGAGTCACTATATGGATAACTGTATACTTGTGATTGTGATTTTATAACACATTAACTGTGAGTTACTATCTATATAAATAGATGAAGTGGTGTTTGTATAAGTGTGTAGGTGAGTAAATGTAAGTATAATCAATTGTTTGCATAAGTCAGAAGGATGTCTTTATAAGTGAATACAATGTGTGCTGGCGTGTAATGTTGAAATAGGCGTATAAGTATATTTGATAGTGTTCTGTTTATTATTCACCGCATATAACACTGAATCTATAGGTAAGTGATTAGATGTGTGTATAGTTCCATGAATAACTGAGTGGGTGTTTAGACATTTCTATTGGTGTGTCAATGGTTTCAAATATGGCACTTTCTATTTTACAGTGAGTGATGAAAGATTATACTAATGTGTGATGAGGTGTATTTGATTGTCACATGGATGATGTCATCAGTGATGTCATCAGTGATGTCACTGACCATGTCATGAATGATGCACTTTTTGTGACGTTCCGGTGGCGCAGAAGACTGAGTGATACTTATCAGGCAGGACTATGCCACTTTTTGTGGCGTAATCCTGCCTGATAAATATCAGTCCCTTTAACGCAGTGTCCTGCATTAAAGAAGTGTGCAATGGGTGTTGCTGGGGGCATTCCCAGCAGCATCCATGGACTTGAGTAATTTATAGCATACTCAAAGTCAGTTTTTCAAAAATTCCAAAGTATAGAACATGATAATCCAAATCCAAATGTTTCTCAAGAAAAGTCATAAACCATGTCCGTGGGTCATATCTGCCCAAACGCCGATATTCCGAACGATTGAAAATGACTTTTCTTGAGAAACATTTGGATTTGGATTATCATGTCCTATACTTTGGAATTTTTGAAAGACTGACTTTCAGGATGCTATAAATTACTCAAGTCGGCCCGAATTGTGTGGGTAAAATTGATACCTAGTCACTTTGAATAAGAATGTACTTACGTCTCGTCTAACATTTGGAAGAAATATCTAGTTATATGACAACAGGATACCGACATAACTTGAAGGAAATAAGAACGCCCTGAAAATGTTCTGTTGTACAGAACGAAACGCGTCGGCTGGCTGTGGTACATAAACTTAAGGAAAATAAAAGCATTTGAATATACACCAAGATTCAGCGCTTCAATAAGGGCTCTAAGTGATATGATTTGATTGGACTTGTTGTGCAAGTGGTGCTGTGCCAAACTTTGGAATATTCTCCACTACTCTCTACCACTCACTCTCTACTACTCCACTACTCTCTAATACTCACTCTCTACTACTCATTCTCTACTTCTCTACTACTCTCTACTACTCTCTCTCTACTACTCACTCCCTACTACTCACTATCCACTACTCTCTACTACTCACTCTCTACTACTCTCTACTCTCTACTACTCACTCTCTACTACTCTCGCTCTACTACTCGCTCTTTACTGCTCACTCTCTACAACTCTCTACTACTCACTCTCTACTTCTCACTCTCTACTACTCTCTACTACTCACTCTCTACTACTCTCTCTCTACTACTACCCACTCTCTACTACTCACTCTACAACTCACTCTCTACTACTCTTTACTACTCACTCTCTACTACTCTCTCTCTACTACTCTCTACTACTCACTCTACTACTCACTCTCTACTACTCTCAACTATTCTCTCTCTCTGCTACTCACTCTCTATTACTCACTCTCTACTACTCTCTACTACTCACTCTCTACTACTCTCTCTCTACTACTCTCTACTACTCACTCTCTACTGCTCTCTACTACTCACTCTACTACTTACTCTCTACTACTCTCTACTACTCACTCTCTACTACTCACTCTCTACTACTCTCTACTACTCACTCTACTACTCTCTACTACTCACTCTCTGCTACTCTCTCTACGGCTCTCTACTACTCTCTACTACTCACTCTCTACTCTCTATTACTCACTCTCTGCTCTCCACCTCTCTACCTCTCTCTACTAGTCTCTACCTCTCTACCTCTACCTCTTTCTCTCTACCTCTACCTCTCTACCTCTCTCTACACGCACACATATACACACACATATATATATATGCATATGCATTTATATATATGATCTGCATATCTATATAAATACAAATATAAATGCATGCATACATATACATATATGCATACATATACATGTTATTTACATGAAAGTTTGAAAAACACTAAAAAAGCAAAGCTAAAAATCCTCCTCATTACAAACAGAATGGCTTTAACTTAAACGAGGGCGAGATCTATTGCATTTTCAATGCTTGTTTACTTTGGTTCCATCAGGAAGGCATTCAGATGTGTCACACATTTGCCATAAATTCTGAATGTTAGCACTCTAGTTGCTCATTAGATCACTGTAGTAAAGCTACTGCTCACCAGGGAAGTCTGCTGCTGGTATTCAAAGTGCATGTTTCAGTCTGCATGTCAGAATTTTTTTAATGAAATAGAAGAGGATTTCAGAAGTCACTCAAAATGTGCCCTAATTTTTCTTTCTGGAGCGCTAATCATACTTTCTATGGCAAAACGAACCCCCTCATTTTGTTCCTTTTTAAATTAAATGTTTTCAGACTTACCACTTCATTCCAATCAAGATGGCTTCTGGTGTGCCATACTTTTGTCATAAGTAAGACTGCTAGCGCTCTAGTAGTTCTTTAGAACACTCTGGGACATTCTGTCATTGGGCTATACTTGGGCTACATCTGGGTGATATTTAGGCTACATTTGGGCTCTTTTGTCTCTGGTGGCCATCTTGGGAGACTGCATGTCAGAATTTTTTAATGAAATAGAAGAGGATTTGAGAAGTCACTCAAAATGTGCCCTAATTGTTCTTTCTGCAGCACTAATCATACTTTCTATGGCAAAATATACCCCCTCATTTTGTTCCTTTTTAAATTAAATGTTTTAAGAGTTACCACTTTATTCCAATCAAGATGGCTTCAGGTGTGCCATACCTTTGTAATAAGTAGGACTGTTAGCACTCTAGTTGTTCTTTAGAACACTCTAGGAGGCTGCAGTAGAACACAAAGGAATCAACTGACAGTCTCTGTCCTTGTTGGATGTACATGTTTTACTGAGAATGTCAGACTTCATTCTCACATGACTGAGAAAGATAATGTGAATTTACAGAAAATATGCTTTCAGTTTAGCTTATAGATCCCCTTCCAAACCACTGTGGGAAAAGCATGAGATAATAGTTTTCTTTCAAACATGATTCATGATATCCCAGCAGAAGGCTTTTTCACATGGTAAAATCACCTTAGAACACACCACAATTCCTAAAATGAGTATGGTACCATCAACAAATGATTTATAATGTAACTAAAGTCCTAAAACGTTATATTAACTGCACTGCTTTTTAATGAGCTGCTATCATGTATATTGGTCCCAAGATGGCTGCCAACACTTCTTGGATGAAGTCCTGACAGCCAATCAGATCTCACAATGAGATGTGTGGTTAGGCTCCACCCAGATATATAAAAAGTTTTCCTTTTGATTTTCTCCGGAACTACTGGAGGGCTTTACACCATTTAAGAAAAAGGCCGATCTGCGAACCGAACTCTACCTCTCTGCCAAATTTGGTGTAATTCCGTTCAGCCGTTCGGGCTGTAGCCGTGTCTAATCGTCCTATGGAAAATAACATGGGGAAAAAACGTTTTGGGGCCCTCCTTATTTCTCAGCCCCCACTTGACGAATCCCCCCAAAACTTTCAGGGAAGGAGCGGGCCATCTTCTTTGAGAAATTCGCGAAGATTCATCAACCAGCACCAAAGTTATTCCCAATAGAATGTTGCGGTTTTCCTATGGAAACTAGGTCCTAACTATATATACCTACTGGCGACCGCCAGTAGGTAATATATATATAAACATAGATAAAGGTTATGACCGAAACGCGTCTGTTTGTTTGCTGTGAATAAATCTATTCAAAACTGCCCCCGTGAGTGCTTTTTCCCATGGATTAGAGTCTACGTTGGGGGAATGGAGCTGTAATGGATATGCGAGTGCACCCTCGCATTGAGAGCACCCACCTGGGAGTGCCGCGCATTGGTGTTGTGTGAGCTGTAAAAAAAAAAAAAAAAAAATATATATATATATATATATATATATATATTCACTGAAAAAACCATAGGTTTCACACCAGTTATAGTTAGGAATTAGCATTTAAAAAACCTATTAAATTCACTGACAAAACCAGTTATAGTTAGCTGGAAATTTTACTGATATAAAACCAATGAAATTCCACGTTATAGTTAGTTGGACTCACTATAACTTGCGCGTGCAATGCACTGCTGATGACGTCACATATTACATCACTCATGACATGGTCAGTGACATCACTCATGACATCACTGATGACACCATCCAGTGAATATGTGTCTTTCTGAAAAATAAATATTAGTGAGTAATGTTTAAATATTTAAATATATATATTATTGTTTCACTTTGTTTATAAGTGGCTACATGTGTTGGTAAGTAGCTACATGCGTATGTATATGGGTTATTAGATGTTTCTCTTAGTATCAGTATGAGTGTCTATATGGTTTGGTGGGGGTATTACTTAGCACATAGATGCATGAGTGACTGACTCGCTGTTTGTATGTGTTTTGAAGACAGCATATGTGCAGGACTGTATGGATGGATGAGTGTGTATATGTGTTTGTTAGTGAGTGAATGACTGTCTCACTAGTGTCTTTATCAGTAACTACATATGTTTTAATCTAGTATATGTGAATATTGATGTATATAAGTGAGTATATGTGAGAGTAAGAGATTGTAAGAGTTCCTGTTTAAATAAGTATGTGTTTCTATAAGTGATTGTTTAAGAGAATAAATATGTGTAATTTTCAATACAAGTAAGGTGGAAGTGTGTGTATAACTCTATATTCAAATAAATGGATGTTCAATAGTTTATTTGCACGTGTGAGTATGTGTGTGAGTAACTTTTGGATGACTGTCGGTGTGTAACAGGATGTATAGGTGTATCACTTCATATGATAAGTGAGTATATGTATGAGTGACTATATAGAACTGTTGGTGAATGACTGGATGTGCATATAGATGGTGGAATTACTGAATTGCTTGTTGTAACTGATATGGGTATCTCCATTTTTTTTTAAATTTCAGTTTCTATTTTTGAATATGTGTTTCAAGGGTTACATTACACTGAAAGGAGGTCTGTCACTATGTCACAAGGATGGTGTCATCAGTGATGTCATGAGTGATGTCACTGACCATGTCATGAGTGATGTAATATGTGACGTCATCAGCAGTGCATTGCACGCGCAAGTTATAGTGAGTCCAACTAACTATAACGTGGAATTTCATTGGTTTTATATCAGTAAAATTTCCAGCTAACTATAACTGGTTTTGTCAGTGAATTTAATAGGTTTTTTAAATGCTAATTCCTAACTATAACTGGTGTGAAACCTATGGTTTTTTCAGTGAATTTCAAAGGTTTTTTAAATGCTAATTCCTAACTATAACTGGTGTGAAACCTGTGGTTTTTTCAGTGAATTTCAAAGGTTTTTTTAATGCTAATTCCTAACTATATAAGACCTGAAAGCCCACCAGGAATCTCCAGTATGCGCCAGGGGACTGCATTGCAGAGAGGTGTAATGAAGCCACAACCCTTTTTACACCTCTCTGCAACGCAGCCCCCGTGCATGTTTGAAGAGGGGAAACTAATTCCCCTTGCATACTGGGGGCCCCTGGGGGCCTATTAGCCCACCTGGAACCTCCAGTATGCGCCTGGGGCTGCATTGCAGAGGTGTAATGAGACTATGCCCCTTGTTACACCTCTCTGCAACGCAGCCCACTGCCGCGTTTGCAGAGGGGGAACTAATTCCCCTTGCATACTGGGGGTCCCTGGGGTCAACTAGTCCACCAGGAGCCTCCAGTATGCACGAGGGAGCTGCATTGCAGAGAAGTGTAATGAGGCCACACCCTTGTTACACCTCTCTGCAATGCAGGCCACTGGCGCCTTTGCAGAGGGGGGACTAATTCCCCTTGCATACTGGGGGTCCCTGGATCATATCTGCCCAAACACCGATATTCCGAACGATTGTAAATGACTTTTCTTGAGAAACATTTGGATTTGGATTATCATGTCCTATACTTTGGAATTTTTGAAAGACTGACTTTGAGGATGCTATAAATTACTCAAGTCTGCCCGAATTGTGTGGGTAAAATTGATACCTAGTCACTTTTAATAAGAATATACTTATGTCTCGTCTAACATTTGGAAGAAATATCTAGTTATATGACAACGGGATACCGACATAACTTGAAGGAAATAAGAACGCCCTGAAGAAGTTCTGTTGTACAGAACGAAACGTTTCGGCTGGCTGTGGTACATAAACTTAAGGAAAATAAAAGCATTTGAATATACACCAAGATTCAGCGCTTCAATAAGTACTCTAAGTGATATGATTTGATTGGACTCATTGTGAAAGTGGTGCTGTGCCAAACTTTGGAATATTCTCCACTACTCTCTACTACTTACTCTCTCCCACTCTCTACTACTCACTCTCTACTGCTCTCTACTACTCACTCTACTACTTACTCTCTACTACTCTCTACTACTCAGTCTCTACTACTCACTCTCTACTACTCTCTACTACCACTCTACTATTCACTCTACTACTCTCTACTACTCACTCTGCTACTCTCTCTACTGCTCTCTACTACTCTCTACTACTCACTCTCTACTCTCTATTACTCACTCTCTACTCTCTACCTCTCTACCTCTCTACCTCTACACCTCTACCTCTCTACCTCTCTCTACACGCACACATATAGACATATATGCATATATATATGTGCATATGCATTTATATATATGTATGTGTATATATAAAAAAAACAACTAAACATTTTTTTTTCTAATCAGCTACTTTTAAAACTGTCATTCTTTTTCCCCATGGTACACTCCCCGGTACGCTTACCGGTGCGCGTACCGGGCGCTCACCCCGCGAAAATCAAAATTTTTTTTTTTTTTTTTTTGCCCCGTGGGGCCCTTTTATGGCCCCCACATCAAACCTAGGGGGTCAAGGGGGGTCTACTCTGCCCCCTTATGGTCATTTCCCCCTTTGTTTTGGCCACCTCTTGTGTCTCGATCCTACCGAGACACAAGATGGCGGCCGCTCCGGACTGTTTAGAATGTTTACAGACACCCCAGAGCCAATCAGCTTTCTCCGCGCAAGTCGCGTGACGCGCCCGGTGCGCGTACCGGTGCGCTTACCGGAGCGCTGCTATAGATATATATATTTTTTTGAACCTTAATTACTCAAAATCCACTGGAGCACATATCTTGAGACATAGCAAAGGCACATCGGGCTACCAGTCCCTACAATTTTGCCAAGTTTGGTGGAAATCCATTCAGCCGTTCGGGCTAAAAGTGAAATCGACCGCCCTATGGAAATTAACATGGGGAAAACGCGTTTTGGGACCCCCCTTTTATCTCGGCCCCCGCTTGACGAATCCCCCCCAAACTTTCAGGGAAGGACCGGACCGCCATGAGACCATTTTCCTGAAAATTTCAGGCAGATTCGTCAACCGGCGCCAAAGTTATTCAAAATAGAATGTTGAGATTTAACATTGAAAATTATCCTAACTATAACTACCTACTGGCGACCGCCAGTAGGTAATATTTATATATATATATATATATATATATATATATATATATATATATATATATATATATATATATATATATATATATATATATATATATATATATATATTCACTTAAAAAAACATAGGTTTCAGGCCTTATATAGTTAGGAATTAGCATTTTAAAAAATACTAACCTCCTATATAGTTAGTTGTACTAACTATATTTCGCGCACCCGCAATCCACTGCTGATGATGTCACATATTACATCATTCATGACATGGACAGTGACATCACTGATGACATCACTGATGACATCTCAAATGACATCACGGATGACATCACTGATGACATCTCATTTGACATCACTGATGACATCACTGATGACATCATCTAGTGACTGTGTGTTTCTGTAAAGTTTAAATATATTTTACATATTGAAGAATGAGTGGATGTATAAGTGTCTGGATGAAGGATTTAGTAGGTGCATGACTGACTGTATGAGTGAGTGATTAAATGTGTCTTACTAAATGCATGGGTTAGTGACTAAACTGTCTGAATGTGTGCATCAGTATGTCTGTTGTTGTGTAAGCTGCTGCATGTGTTGATCAGTAGCTATATGAGTGGCTATATGGGTTATTGATTGGTTGCCCAAGTATTTGAATGGGAGACTGAGTGTGTGTGTGGGTGGCTGGGAGGTGTGTGACTCTGTGCATAGATGTGTGAGCAGTTGATTCACTAGGTGTATGAGTTCAAGAGTGCATGTGGAAACAGCTATATGGGCGGTTGACTGTGTGCATGGGTGTGTTGGTTAGTGAATGGATATCTCAGTGCTATATGTGCAAGTAAGTACATATGTAAAACACAGTGCATGTGAGAGTTGGCATATATAAATGACTATACATGAGAGCCAGTGAATGTGTGAGTGGCTGTATGGATCATTGTGTACTTGTATCAGTGATTGTATAAGAGAGTAAGCATGTGTTAGTATATGTTTGAATAAGTAAGGTGTTGTGTGTATAACTGTATAGTTGAGGAAATGGAAGTGTGATTGATTCTTTGCATGACTGACTAGGTGTGTGAGTAACTCCATGGATGAGTGGCAGTGTGTGAGTGTCTGTATAGTTGTATGAGTGCATATGATAGCGTTGTATTAATGAGTGACTGTATGTATGAGTGATTCTATGGATGAATGAGTGAATGTGTGTGTAGACCTAGGAATCAGTGAGTGCGTATGTAGTAACAGATATTGGTGTGTCAATGGTTTCAAGAATTGTAGTCTGTATTTAACACTGGGTGTATCAAAGGTTATATTAGAGTGTGAGGAGGTGCATCGTATTATCACATGAATGATAGCATCAGTGATGTGATCAGTGATTTCAAATGAGATGTCATCAGTGATGTCATCAGTGATGTCATTTGAGATGTCATCAGTGATGTAATCAGTGATGTCACTGACCATGTCATGAATGATGTAATATGTGACATCTTCAGCAGTGGATTGCGGGTGCGCAAAATATAGTTAGTACAACTAACTATATAGGAGCAATTTCAATGTTTTTTTAAATGCTAATTCCTAACTATATAATGCCTGAAACCTATGTTTTTTTAAGTGAATTTGCAAGGTTTTTAAAATGCTAATTCCTAACTATATAAGGCCTGAAACCTATGGTTTTTTAAAAGAATTTGCAAGGTTTTTTAAATGCGAATTCCTAACTATATAGGTCCTAAAACCTATGGTTTTTTAAGTGAATTTGCAAGGTTTTTTAAATGCTAATTCCTAACTATATAAGGCTTGAAACCTATGGTTTTTTCAGTGAATTTGCAAGGTTTTTTAAATGCTAATTCCTAACTATATCAGGCGTGAAACCTATATTTGTTTTCAATAAATTTCAAAGGTTTTGTAAATGCTAATTCTATTAGCGGATAATGTTTATATATTTTATTATCCTTCTGAGACCACCTGAGCAGCTATCTTGTTTCCCAGGAGAGGTGAGGCACAAGAGAGCACAAAAGAAGAGTTGAAAATGCAAAAAGGGGGCAGGGTTGAGACCCTCTGACCCCTAGCCCTTCTCAGGGGGTCCCAGAAAGACCACCAAGTGCAATTTGTTTTCTAAATCACGGGGTACGCGCACGGTACGCGTACCCTACGCGTACGGTGCGCGTACCCCGCGATTTTTTTTCTTTTTTTTTGCCCTTGGGGGTCCTTTTGGGACCCCCTGAGAAGGGATAGAGGGTTGGGGGTCTCTACCCTGCCCCCTTTTCATGTTTTCCACTCTTGTTTTGGGCTCTCTTGTGCCTCAGTTCTCCTGAAAAACAAGATGGTGGCCAACACTTCCTGGTTTGGACAGTTTGGAATGTTGACAGTCGACTGCCAGCCAATCAGAAACTCTCTCGCGCACGTAAGGGTACGCGCACGTACGCGTACAGTGAGCGCATATAGATATATAATTTGATCAAATTCAATTTTCTCAACAACTACTGGAGGGATTTTCACCAAATATCGAAAAGGCACTACTGCATACCTGTCCCTACCATTTTGCCAAGTTTGGTGTAATTCCGTTCAGCCGTTCGGGCTGTAGCCGTGTCTAAAGGTCCCATAGAAAATGCCATTTGAAAAATTTCAAATTCAATTTTCTCAAGATCTACTGGAGGGATTTTCACCAAACATAGCAAAGGCACATCTGCATACATGTCCCTACCATTTTGCCAAGTTTGGTGTAATTCCATTGAGCCGTTCGGGCTGTAGCCGTGTCTAAAGGTCCCTATGGAAATTAACATGGGGAAAACACGTTTTGGGACCCCTTTTTCGGCCCCGCTTGACGAATCCCCCCGAAACTTTCAGGGAAGGAGCGGAGCAGAGCTGGCCAAAATTCTTGAAAATTACACACAGATTCCTCAATCGGCGCCAAAGTTATTCCGTATAGAATGTTGAGCGCATATAGATATATAATTTGCTCAAATTCATTTTCTCAACAACTACTGGAGGGATTTTCACCAAATATAGAAAACGCACTACTGCATACCTGTCCCTACCATTTTGCCAAGTTTGGTGTAATTCCGTTCAGCCGTACGGGCTGAAGCCGTGTCTAAAGGTCCCATAGAAAATGCCATTTGAAAAATTTCAAATTCAATTTTGTCAAGAACTACTGGAGGGATTTACACCAAACATACAAAAGGCACTGCTGCATACCAGTCCCGACCATTTTGCCAAATCTAGTATAATTCCATTCAGCCGTTCGAGCTGTAGCCTTGTCAGAATGTCCCTATGGAAATTAACATGGGGAAAATACGTTTTGGGACCCCCCTTTTTTCTCGGCCTCCGCTTGACGAATGCCCCCGAAACCTTCAGGGAAGGAGCGGAGTGCAGCGAGGCAAATTTAAGGAAAATTACTGGCAGATCCCTCAATCAGCGCCAAAGTTATTCCCAATAGAATGTTCGGAATTTCCTATGGTAACTAGGTCCTAACTATATATACCTACAGGCGACCGCCAGTAGGTAATATATCCTACTGGCAGTTGTAAGTAGGTAGTTATAGTTAGGATGTAGTTTCGGTGAAACTGTTTTTGACTTGCCTATATCTTTGGCATTATTTAACAAACCTTTATGAAATTTTCCCCCCAAAAGTGCCAAGGTGATTTTTGTTGCACATGTAAAGAATTGGGATGAAAGGGTGATCTAAATAATGTGCATTTCTCATGTTTATTCCCCTTAGGACCTTTAGACCCGACTACAGCCTGAACTGCTGAACGCAATTATACTAAATTTGGTTGAAAGTTAGATGCTGGTCGAGTGAAGTGCCTTTTTGTGATTTGGTGTAAATCTGTTCCGTAGTTGAAGAGTTATTTAAAGAAATTTTAAATTGAATATATAGGGACGCAGAGGATCCATGACCCCTCCTGATCTCGTGCTGAGATCTGATTGTCTGCAAACACTTCAAACCAGATAGGGTTGGCAGCCCTCTTGGGACTACCAGAAGAAAACATTAAATAAAAGAAAAGGGGCAGTGTAGAAATACCCTGTCCCCCTGGGGTTCTTGGGGGGACCGTCCCACAGTGACCGCTGCAGGGCCCAACAAGCATTTATTTTTATTTTTGGCAGGATCTGTGGATCCCACTGAAAATATTAATAAAAAAGTGCAAGCTACAGTGTTTTGTTAATTATCAGCTCCAGGTCCCAGGATTTTCCAACTAAAGGAGGGGGTACGAATGCCACCCCTCCTGGGGCTTATTGTACCCCAGGGAACACCACCTTGTTTAATGATGAATGGGGCCTCTTGGACCCCCTCTCGGGACCACCCAGGGGCTATATACCAACAACAAATCAGGAGGCCTCGAGGATTCCTCGTGCCCTAGGGATCACCAGTTACCATTTTATGAAGGGGCCTCTCAGACCCCATCCTGGCTCCAGAAACCACCACCTCCTGGGGCCATAAACAAGTTTTAGTGGGGGAGGCCTCAGGGACCACCACCCCCTTGGGGCCCAGTTCATTATTTTTAAATGGGAGAGCAGCTGTATTGCCCCCCTCTTTGAGCCATAGATCACCCGGGACCTGCCACACCCTATGGCTGGCTCCTGCTATGTCCCATGGTGCCTACCTCTGGGACCTAGCTGTTTGTATGCCTTGACGTGAGCTTTACCGCTCCTACCAAGATATAGCAAATGCTCCGCTTCCAGCAAGCGAGAGCATTAAATATGGTGTCATTAGCTGGAAGCAGAGCAAAATTCAGATTTTCCACAGCTCGGGTGGGTAGAAAATCATGATTTTATCAAAGACTGATATTATGCATATATCTTTAATTGCAATTCACAACAGCAACTATGCGACAATACAAAGAACTTAGAATAGGAACCTATAAGAGTTCGGAATGTAACTTGGTTCCCTGTGAGCTAGCCATATTCCTTCTTTGTTAATGTGAACGTGCCCAAAAGGTCAAACCATGAAGAAATACACAAATCCTTTGAACAAAAGTATAATGATAAACTAAAGAAATCCACTTTCCTTCCATCAATTATTTCTTGAAGTCACCTCCTGGAAACAAGCCAAAAACAACTTATAGGGTGGGAAATCACAGGGAGGGATAATATCAGCCCCCATGTCTTTAATAAATTCATGATTTTCTACCCACCCTAGCTGTGGAAAATCTGAATTTTATGGCAAGGAACGGAGGCCAATATTTTGCATGCTTAAAGCCTTGCCATAATATTCCTAACAGCAGAATCAACAGGTTTAAAATATAACTTCTTAAATACAGAGTTTTAAGACCAATCTGATGTGGCTAAGATCCCATGCAAACCTCCACCCAAAAGGAGGCCATAGCCCCTCTTGTAGAGTGCGCTCCAAATTCAGATAAATCTATCCCCCCCCCCTCATGACCTCCATGACCTAGCAAGCCAGGGTAGGAGCAAACACAGCCTTATGTGGGTATCTGAAAGATAGTAACAATTGTGAATCTGCTTTGCATCTCAAACCTTCCGTTTTTCTCTCATACTCACGCAAACACCTGACCACACACAGCTTTCTGCATTCATCCAAACAAGGATAAAAAATAGTTTGGGACATAGTCTTTGTTCCCGTAGAGATATAGAAACAAACTCCCTCTGGCAATAAACTATGGCCTGAAATCTCCAGAGCTCTAACGTCAGACACTATTCAGAAAGAGACCATACACAACAACATAACCAATTTCAGAGAAAGCTGTCTCAAATTTAAAAACTCATTCTCGTTCCAAGTCAACAGTTCCTTTAGGACTAGATCAACGTCCCAAAGTGATGAATATTTTGTCCCCCGGGGGAACCTTCAATCGAACACTTCTCAACAGTCTCTTGACCACATTGTGTTGACCCACAGGCAAACTGTCTTATAAATCATGACCTGCTGAGATGGCTGACCTAGCAATGTTAACTGCACTGTAAGACTTTCCTTTGATGAAAACTCTATCAAAATATTTACTAGATCCACCAAAGGTGCTAAAACAGGATCTAAATCCCTCACAGAACTCCAAAAAAGCCATCTTTTCTAGGCCAACTATACACCTTTGAAGTCCGTTGTGCCCATGATTACTTAATGAGTTTCGAAGCTTCCAAAGATAAGCCTGACACTTGCCATGCTCCCCCGAAACCAACCAAGCCATCAAAGCTAGATGTCCTTGAAGAACCAAATCATGATACTCCCCTGACGGGTTGGTCAAGAACTCCAGGATAACAGGAAGGATAAGTTGATCAGCAATCAGCATTTCCAGAGCGTCGGGAAACCAAACTTTGGATGTCCGGAATGAGGCAATTAGCACTAACACACCTCTCTCTTTGTTTGCTTTCAACAATACCCTTTGAATTAACGCAGAGGGGGGAAAGCATCTTTTTGCAACCTCCCCTATATCTGGAGAAAGTAATCTACTGCCTCTGCTGCAGGGTACGGCTTCCAACTGAATAACCTGCAGATCTGGGCATTCACCCTGTTTGCAAACAAGTCTATTGCAAGAGGACCCCATCTCTGGTATAGGGCAATGAACATTTCCATGTCCAACATCCAATCGCTGAAATCCCTCAACTGTCTTGAATTCCAGTCTGCAACTGAGTTGTCCACTCCTGAAAGGTATTGGGCATGAATCATGATGTTCCTTCTCAGGCAATAATGCCAGAACTCTTTCACCAGATCTGCAAGAGCCTTTGAACGAAGGGCCCCTACTGTGTTTACATACCTCACAGCAGAAATGTTGTCCGTCTTTAGGTGGAGACAACATTTCATTTGCTGTTTGACAAAACTCTTTATAGCAAAGAAACCTGCCATCAACTCCCAAAATTTGATGTGCATTTTCCTCTCCTGCTCTGTCCATTCCCCACTGGTTGCCAGAGAGCTGCATCTCTCTCCCCAACCGTGTAAGCTGGCATCTGATTCTATAATCCCATCCGTGATCGGACCAAAGATTGCCTTTCTATTCCAAACCTCTAGATTCTCCAGCCACCACCTTAACTCCTCTCTTGTCTGCAAATCCAACTGAACCTTCTGAGAATATCTCACCCCTTTGTGCATATACAGAGTTTTTAGTCTTTGGATTGCACAATAGTGTATGGGACCTGGGAAAATAGCTTGAATGGTGGCTGAAAGGAGACCCAAAATTCTTGCTAACTGTCTCAAGGTAACTCACTCGCTTGCTAACTTTCTTTTTATTTCCTTGTGAATTTTCCTCCCCTTTTCTGACAATAACCTCAACACACAGTCCATGGTCCAAATCTGAAAACCCAAGGAAACAGTCTCTTGACTTGGCTCAAAACAAGACTACATTCTGTTTATTACAAACCCCAAGTCTTTTATCACACAAACCGCCAAACTGGTATGTTCGTGGGTTAACTCTTTGCTCTGTGTCATAATCAGGATATCGTCTGAATAGATGATCAGTCTGCTCCCCCTCATTCGCAGCCATGCTGCTATCGGCATCATTACCTTTGTAAAGCACCAAGGTGCTGATGTTAGACTGAAGGGGAGGCTTTTGAATCTACACATGGTTCCCTTCCACTGGAACTTCAAAAGATCCCTCGGATCTACACAAACTGGGATGGTCAAGTAAGCGTCCTTTAGGTTCAGACGGGTCAACCAGTCTCTCTTTCTTAAAATGTCCCTTAACATATGAATACCTTCCATCTTGAAATGGTTGTATTCCACCCACTCATTCAAGTCTTACAGGTTTATAACCTGCCTCTTACCCTTGACTTTTTCTCTATTAGAAATATGTTGCTTACAAATCCTATTGTTGAGTCTGAAGCTATGTCTATGGCACCTTCTTTCTCTGACGCCACAACCTCCTGACCTACCAATTTCTTTTCTTCTCTTGAAAACTTAGAGGAGGAAGTTGTTTCACCTGAACCGGATTCTCCCCAAAGTCTATCCGGTAACCACTTACCATCTGTAAGACCCAAGGGTCGGAAGTAATCTCCCTTCATCTGTTTATAAAAGGGGTGGATCTGCCACCCAATTTTGCTTGAATAGATAAAAGGTCATTTTGCGAACATAACTTGGTTCCTTGTCCTTATTTCTCTTCTATAACAACCTCCTTCCCTCTGCCTTTGAGGGTAGAATCCAGGGGTATAGCTTTTGCTCTGAAATGATCCGGGTCTGTACCCACGGGAAAAGGAGCTTCGTGAGATGCTAATGCCTCGGCCGGGGAATCGACCCCGCATTCTCCCGGCTGAACCAAAAACCTTTCTAATGTCCTTCTGTACCTTCTGTGTTGAATTAAAGGCCCCTGTATACCGGGCCATTTCTCTAAGAAATTCATTACCAAAAAGCTAATTGTTTGCCTACATGCCAGATTCTTTCCCAGCCAACTCTGCCAATTTCAGATCTATTTTCATGAGAAAGCTTTTCCTTTGGTTGATACAAAGGGACGCATTAATGTTCCCCAGCAAACACACAGCTCCCTGTATCCACTGTTTTAATTCCAGGCTGTCAATTGCACTCTCCTGAAGATAAGCCTCTTCACACAGGTCAAAGATCATGGTGAGAGGTTCAAACACATCAAGAAGGCAGTCTTGACACCCCTTCAAGCCCGTATCTAGAACCCTTCTTGGATCCTTTTCAAATTTGTTTGAAAACGTTAGCATTTTACCATCGAACGGAGCCTAGTGCTAACATCCTTAGGCATTTCCCTCCTAATCCAAAAGTCCACATATTGTGCTACGTGTTTAGATGGAACCCACTGAGGGGAAAGAGGATGTTGTACAGTACTGGGATGGAACATAAGGTCACCCAAGGGATCCAGCACCTGATCAAAACCTTGCTCATCTATCTCACTCCTCTATTTCTTAACCTTTTTATTCTTGATCTCATCCTCTGAGGAATCGAAATCAGAGGAACAAGAAATTATAATATCACCACTCCAGGATGATTAATCGCAGGCAATTTCCCCAACGATCCCCTTTTTTGGCCTTTATAGCCTTTGCAAGCAACTCCTTATAAGTCATCCTTTCAATGCCTTTCTGGTTAAAGGACCCTTTACCTTTAGAGGTTTTCTCTTTCTCTAAATCTTTTCTCTTTTGGGTGACCTTTCTTGCGCCTTCCCTGGATGAGGTATTGCCAATCACCTCTTCAACAGACTAAAACTGTTCCTCATTCCTCCTTTCATTAAATCTACCTTCCAACGTATCCATACAGTCCTCCAACTTTTTACCCAACTGGGAAGCTAAAGCAGACACTGCCTTATCCACATATTCCTGAACCTTAAGTTCCATACTAGTTTCTGAAATTCTATTCTCCTCCATTAATAACAGCACTAATTTTAAATCAAAGCCAGCAAATTAATACAAACCCAAATTGAAAAATCACGTCCTCTCCTTAAACTCCTAATAATCCAAACTACTTACTCCGGAAAATAAAGGATAAATAGAGAATAAGCAAAATACTAAGTAATGAACAGAAGGGGGAGACTTTGACAGACTTTGATCGTGACAGAAAAGATATGCTGAAAAAACAGTAAGCCATGCGAGTCATGTCTCATCTAGAAGGGTCTGTCTCAATAGAAATTGGATGTAAATGATGTTGTAGAGGAGGACCACATCTGACAATGTCCTGTAGTTCTGCTCCATTGTGAGAATACAAGTTTCCAACTCAGTGACCTTTTGTGCTTTTTACCAACTTTAATTTGGTATGGTAACATATGATTACCCCTCTCAGTGTGACCTTGAGTGCTTGGCAGAGAACTCCATGTTGAGGGAAAGATAGTGGTCTATTTCTGTGCCAAAGTAGTACCCAGTGCTATGTATGCTTGGAGGATCTATCCAGCATTGTGTCTTTCACTCCATTAAAGATCGCCTCCCAAAAACGAAGGTCCCTGAGGCAGCTGTAGTAGGACTCTCCCTAAAGATTTGAGGAACTCAGTGGACAACAGTGGGCATGGCGCAGACGCTGAGGAAATTAGTGTAGATTCCCAGTAGTAGGTCTGAAACTGGCAGGCATCTTCCCCACTTAGTCTGTCATACCCTTTGTTTCTGAACGGAGTTGGTGGTGTGAAATGACTGCCTACTCCACAAGAACCACATGTCAAGCCTGCATGAAAAACCTGTTAAAACCTGGGTTGGGTCAGGAAAAGGCAGTAGTGGTTGCCTTCCATTATTCTCCTGGACCATCAGCATGTCAAGGCCCATTACATGTGCTGCTTTCAGGACCGCCCCATCCTTTACCTTATCCAGGAGACCATTAACGTTCCAAGTGAGGAGCAGAAGCTGGCCGCTGTCCTGGAGGGTGCTTTTCATTATTCAGGGGCAAAGCCATGAGTGTATGCCATCAGTGTTGGAGCAGCCCTATTTTGTAGCCCTCTGGCTTGTCTCTGTTTAATGAACAGTTACAGTATACTGTGTGAAAGCCCACCCAATACTTCAGAACCAGGAAGTATCTGTCACGGGTCATAGTACGGACAACTGCCATCCTGTCATATTAACAACTAACCATTCCCTGCCCTCCAACACCCCCCTCACCAGTTGCTGAAAACAGCCCTTCATCATAACAATTTTCAGTCTTGGTGTGAATGTCCCACCAAAACTGAAAGCAGAGCAGTAACACAGACCTCAGTCCACGGGCCCAGGGAGAGAGCTCAGGATGGGGACAAAGTTTTATGTGTGATTGGGCATGTGGTCTGTAGCGCCCGAAGAGGATCCCCTGCACCCTGTTCCTCCTGCAATGTTTCTGCCGAACAATGTCACTGTTTGTTCCTCCAGCTTCGGTGTGATGTTTTCAGCCACGCCTGGGTGAGGTTGGTCAGTTATTACACTCGCCCCACCATTGCAACCCAACACCCAAGTCAGGGCACTCTTTGATTTACTGCCCCACACTTTCCAGAGAGTCAAAGAAGAAAGTTTTCTTAGCATAGAGGACTTTAAGTCTGTTTTTGCTTGACACTGACGAAGGAAGGGTGCTTTTGCTGCCCCTTCAGAGTGCAGTGAGGAATAACATGATTTTTGAGTATTCATGAGAAAGGTTGTCATGCCGATGGAAGGCCTAGAGAATCGCATCTCTGTCTTCATAGTTGAAGATATACACAGCTATGGGGCATGGCAGAGCACCTGGTGGCTGCCAGGGACCTGTGGGTGCGCTCCACTAGAAAGCATGAGTATAGCTCCTCTAATGGTACCTAGGATTTCAGATATTGCAGGATGAAACATGTGGGATTAAGCCCTTTGTCTTCCACCAGGAAGCCCACCAGGAAGATGTTTTTGCGCCTTGAACAGCCCCCCACATTTTCCACCCATCTCTCTTGCAGACAATCTCCTTCTGAAGTTCAGTGACATCTTTCCAAAGTGTGCTAACATTGCCCTCAGTTTCCGAGATGTAGCCTTTTGCTTTGGTGACTCGTTCTACCGTATTACACAGGTCTTGTTGGAGGACCAATAGGTCAACACTGAGTTCCCCTCATTTTTCCCTCTTTGGATATTCTAGATTTGTGGATCGCATGCAAAATCTTCGCAACCGAGTCTGTTAGTGGTCAGTTGGGGACTGCAGTAGAGCAGGTGCTTCCCTCTTGAGGCCCAAAGTGGGTTTGGGAAATTTGTCAATCCGGATATGCCGGCCTGTGATGCCGGTTTGTCATTTCCCACGGTCCAGGATGGAAAGTTGGAAGTGGGGTCCTAAATCATTCTCACAGAGCCAACCAGGCCACCGACGCCAGCCCCCAAGCCCCACCCTGGCCACTACAGTGACACACTGGGCTATGCAGCAGGGTTACACACTGCTTATCTCTGTTGATGGTCACTGGGTAGTTGGCACCAGATGCACAACCCGAGGGGGGGGGGGAATCCACTCCTTCAGTTATTCACTGTCTAGCAGTTCTCCTGAAAGTGGGTGTTCACTCAGTTCCTGAAATTGGCTGTGGGCCCTCTGTGATCCTGTAAAGCTCTCCCAGGGGGAAGAGATCAATGGTGTGGGTTGCTGCACTGTCCCAAATGTCAGCCAGATATGGCTAGATCTAAGCAGCTCCACCAGAAGTTCTCCCTGACTTTGTCCCCCAGCAGAGCAGCCATGGCTGTGGCAGAGTCTCCAAATCAAAATGTGCTGTGTGGGCCTTCTTCAAAGGGCGTAACATCACCAACGCCAGTGGAAGCTTAACAGGCCCCCACCTCACCATGTCACAGTTGCCGTCCAGGCAGCCCACAGTCGCAGTCATTTTTTACGTTGTGTTTAGCTGGTTTTCGACTTAGTTGGCCTGGGACCCTGCTAATCAGAGTCCCAGGCTATCTGCTCTCTCTGTAAAAGGGACTCCATGCACCCTAGGTGCATAACCAATTTGGTACTGGACACCTTATCAGCCCCTGTACAGTGCACTATAGGTGCCCAGGGCATAGGTGCATCCAAGGCCTACCAGGGGCTGCAGCATATCTTTTGCCACCCCTGGCTGGTATTTAAATCGACACAACCGGCTGATCAATTAGCTGGGGCAAGGTGGTGTAATCACCCCTTGCTTAGATATAGTATACCTATATCTAAACCTATATCTGGACATATATGGCAGGCCTTAACAATCCTGGAGGCAGAGTGCTTGGTTTTATGTGAGATGGTGCTCTAGCATGAGCTGAGCCTGTCTGCAGTGTTCAGAACAATTTCCTGACTGCTGTTCCAGGATATTGCCATACCATATACTCTTAAGTGCATTATAATCCTCGCGGTTATTGGTAACTTTGGTTTGACTTTATCAAAACATGTCGTGTTTGGGGTTATACACTTTGGAATACTACCCCCTCGCCAGTTCTGGCGACGGGGGTAGCATTCCACCCTTCTAGAGGGAGAAGACATGTTACTTTACTTAAAACGCGGTTAATCCTAACCAGAGCCTCACCATCACAAAATGGATGCTGCTGCCCCGACACAAGTCTGACCTCCTACTGCTGACCGAAACTTGGCAGGGGAGGCCTGGACAAAGAGTTTCCTGTCACAGGGAGGTGCTACACCACCCCAGACAGGAGATAGTGGATTGGAGCAGGGAGGGTTGAAAGAAACTAGACACTGCCTGGGGCACACAAGGTGTCCCATGCAAAATCCAGTCAAAGCGGTTCTGGGGCACTCCAGCCCCAGTCCTGGCACAAAACTGGACAAAGGGAAAGGGGTGTAACCACCCCCTTCCTGGGTCCCACCCATAGGAGGGACCTAGCAGGTAATACAGCCCCCAGATTTGGAATAAAGGTGGGAGCAGTGCCAATGCACATCAGATTATCCTGACTGAAACTTATGAAATGAAACTCTGGACCCTTCAACATCCTAATCAACGTAGAAGACTGAAGAATCTCCCTTGTGGTCAAGGAGTGACCACACTGTGCAAACAGGCACCATCCAGCGCGTCACCGTTTGCTTTGTTGCAGTTCCCGCCGGAACTCGAGCAACAGAGATTGACAAGACCCAGCTTTCCTGCCTTCCAACAGCGCGATCCACAGTCCCAGCAAATCTGAGACCCGTGGAGGCGACCTGAAGCGTGGGGCCGGCCATCTTAGAAAAACTATGAAGTGCTGACCGTGCAGCTCCCGAGGCTCCCTCGACGCTGTGCATTGTTGTTTCAGAAGCCCCAGCCCGAGCAGCTTTTGCACCAAAGCTCTTCCCTCCACACTCACCGAGTGCTGCGTAGGGCCCTTTTGCATTTTCCTGCTTGACGCGTTGGTCCGGTCGCTTGCCCGTTGGCTAGCGGCCCCAGTACCGATGAACCTTTGAATTTGCTCTGCTAGTCTGGTTGCTCCAGACTGGCCCTCGCTCGCTCCCCTGAAAAGGAGCACCCGCTCTGACCTTGCTGGCCCGAGTAAGAAGCAATCTTCGAATCCTGAAGACGACACCACCGACAGCGAGAGCCTTTGTGGGAGAGCTCGTGATCCACTCCTGGACATCCTGGGTGCAGCGGAGACAAGCTTCACGTCAACCACCTGATTGCGCCCGACATCGCCTGGTTCCTTCCTGGTTCCTTCCTGGTCACTGGCTAGTGACCCAGACTCTGTCCCCTCTGCTTTCAGGTACTCTACATCTTCGATCCACCCTTGGATCACACCGGACACTTCTCTTCTGGCCGCCTGCAGCATCTTCATCTCCAGGCTCCATAGATCTACACGACAAAACCAGACACACTTTGGCACCTGTGCACCCGCTTCCTGTGGGTGAGGTAACTCTTGAACGCCGGTGCTCCTGTAGTGGTTTACACCTCTAGTGTCTAAGTCTAAAGTTTTGTACTTCTAGTCCAGTCGGAAGACTCCTAAAACTGTAACTCGATAACTTTTACGCACCATTGACTTTGCATTGGTGCATGCGTGTGCTTTTAGCGCTGCAACCGAGTCCCGCGGGCCTCTCCCGACTTCATCACTGCTAGTCCCGAGTAGCCCCAGCGATTCCCAAGGCCCTAGTCCTTACCACTGATCGAATAGTGATACTTATACCACTTTTTTGATATATGGTTTGAGTGGCCACCGGCCTCATCCATAAACGTGCAACTTTCATATGTTATATTGTGCTTTTGTTTAAACGCTTGTGCTTCTGTACTCATAAAGAGTACAGGGGATTATTCTGAGAATAAATACATATATTGTTATAATATATAACTTGTGTGGTGTCCTTTCATTTGATATTACAGGATTGCATATGGTAAAACAACTGGCTTCACATGCCCTCTTGAGTTAAGCCTGAAGGGTGCTTAGTCCATGCTACCCCTAGGGTAGCTTATATTTTTAAGGTTGACTTACAACCACCACCATAAGGGATTGTTTGGACTGATACAAGGTGCCCACAGAATTGTGGACATCATACATCAGGCCAACTTCTCACACTCAGCAGCTAGCCTCACTGCTCTTTTTGCTCTTGCACTGCCCTGGGTCAATCCACCTCCACTGGGTAGGTCACGGTTACACCTGGGAAGGGAGAACAGGGCAGATTGTCGATGAGTGACCTTGCAGATTATAAACATTGAGTTTGCCATCTTAGGTTGCCAGGCCATGTCCACTGTTGTTAATATTTTAAACCTTTTGGTGGGCAGACCAAATCACAGCATTCCAAAGAGTGTTCATTTTCCTTTTGATATCTAGGAGTTTCTGGCAAATATATTTGTATTATTTTAATACTTAGGCAATATGTTATACATTTCTTTTTTGAATTTAGCATGTTGTTACTTTCAGAAGTAGCATACCAGCTAAGTAACCAAAGTTGAGCCAATGGTGCCCTAATGAGCCTATTGTTCGTCTCTGTGATCATCTGACTCCAGTTGCTATAAAAGTTCAACAGTGAAGCATTATGGACCCATTCACCAATTTTTTGATAAGGGTTCTGAATTCCAGGAGTAAGCCAGGGTAGTCTTGGCTTAATCCTGGAATTCAGGCATTAGCCTAGAGTACTACAAGAGAATGTGACAGCAAATTATTTGTGAATTAGAGGCTCATGGCCAGATGTATCAAGCTTTTTTGCGGTCGCAACACGGCTTATTCACAGAGTCAGACCTAACGCGACTGCAAAGACGCATTTTGGTACATATCAGACCCAAACTGCAATTTAGTAGCACATTAATGAATCACAATTTTGGTGTGTGACTCAACACCGATTTGGTATTGGGAAGGAGAGCCCCTTCCAAATACTGACTTGGAATGATTGGTATTAATGTTGTGCACCTGAAATCCAGTTGCAAAATGTGAATAATTTGCTGACTAAAGAAGTGTGATGGTAATGCATTAACCAATAGGAAGGTGTCCCCTATGGCCATTTGTACAAAAATTTGGAAAAGCAATTTCCAAATTGTGATTCTTACTGAGTCACAATTTGTAAATTGCCATTCCTAATGTACTAAAGAAAATGATGTAAAATAGCGATTCTTAATGGGGGGGTCACATACCGACCTAAATTATGAACATTAATGAGGTAGGTCGCAGTTTGTGAACCACTAGGAATCACAGCATTAACTCAGAAGTCAATAGACCGCCATATCTGTGATCGCATTTTAAATAAACAAACATTTGTTCTTTGAAATGCAGCACATATTCCTTAAAGAAAAACTGGATGCCTTTCAAAAGAAAAATTTAACTTTTAAGTTTCATTTTTCTAATTATTAAAGGGGTAGGAATCCAATGGGGACCTCTTTCCCACTTGCGAATGGCTACACCACCTTTCAGTAGGTGGTAAATTAATAATGACCTGATGAACAAAACGTTTGCGAATTACAATGTGGATTCAAATGGATAGCGACAGAAAAAGTGGCTTTTCGTGATGCATGAAAGCCATTTGCAATTCTATTTTTGCGATGTGACCATTTTGGCAATCACTCATTTTTGCGATCATATTTTGCAAATCTCAATTATAGTATCTATAATTACAACTAAAAAACTTTATGTTCAAGGCTGTTGTAATTAGTGACTAGTGCCAAAAAGACCCATTTACACATGCAATTTTCCATGTACTCATTTCAGCTTGTAACTGTGTACAAACTATAAAAGATGCCCCAAAATGCATCAGGAGTTTCCACAATGGCTTTTGTATGTGATTGTGAGTAGGCTGTGAACACTGGTTGCTCTGTACAGGAGAAGACAGAGACAGCAGAGGATTTTCAGAGGCAGACTGACCATTTTCCAACAAATTGAGGATTACATTTTTGACAAATACAGACTAAGGGTCTCTGTAGTATTAGAGGTTGTTGGACTTTTAAAGGCACATTTAGAAAGTAGCCCTCTGTGCAGCAATTCTAATCCCACCCATGTTCAGGTGTTGTGTTCTGTACACTTTATGGCCTCTGGAAATTATCAGTGGGTGGTGCTGTTGCTGGTAGGGATTCCCAAAGTGCGCTTTCCCTTTTATTCCATAGATTTCTAAATCCATTGCAGCTCTATATCAACTGCCACATTTATGTGCCCAGAAATGCACAGATAATAAATCCACTAAATCAAAAATGTACCAGCTTGCTAAATATCCCCATGTCACAGGGTGTATAGATGGAACACATTTTCCTGTTAGTCCTCATGGGGAGAGGAGTTGGCTAAATGGCTAGGGCGGTCGACCTCAAATCTGGGTTCGAGTCTCAGCAATACGCTGAACATCCTGTGATTCTGGGCAAATCACAACCTCCCTGTGCCTACCAATTTTGTTTTTTTAATGAATGTGTCCTCATCTAATGCAACTGGTGCGATTTAAAGCGCTCTGATTCCCAATTTGGGTCAAGTTGGTGCTATATAAAACTCTGTAAAATAAAAAATGAATAAATAAATCTAGAGTATTTGTTTCGAAACAGGAAAAGCACACATTTTCTCAACATTCAAGTGGTGTGTGATGCAAATAATATAATAACTGATATTGTGTCACAATACCAAGGAAGCAACCATGTCTCATTCATGTTTAGGTAGTGTATTATATGGATGCTTGGAAGGAGAGGAGTTTGATGGCTATTTTTTAGGTAATTAAATTAAATATAATGACACATATGTTTGAGCTTATCAAATGCAAAATGAAAGAAAAAGCAAATTTATTTCTTGTTCTAGGTGAAAGTGTGCATGCCCTGCGCCATGGATTCTGACACCATACCTACCCCTTGGCACTCAAAATGAATGGTGATACAACATAGCACATTGTCGCAGAAAGTGTGTAATTGAGAGGACATTTGGCTTAGTGAAAAGTATTTTCTGGTGCCTACATGAAAGGTGTGATGCCTTTCAATAATAACCCTGGAAACTGCATGCAAAATAGTGGCAATATGTGCGTTTCTACAAAACATTGCAACCTGAATTGGCCTACATATCTACATGTCAAACTCTGATTCCGAGTTGAAGATCCTGAGCCACCACTTCATCAGCTAAGAGGCAAGTAGAGCAATGACCAGGAGACAGCGAATGGATCACATTGCCAACAATTACTTTTCGAAGTAAGCCATGTCTGAACACTGGGAACAGCACCAACACCCACCGACCATGCACACAATCTAGGATTCATCCTCAACTCCTCCCTCTCCATGGCTAAGCAGGTCAATGCCGTCTACTTCTCCTGCTACAACACCCTCCGCATGCTCTGCAGGATCTACAAGTGGATCCCGACGGAAACAAGAAGAACGGTGACACAGGCCCTCGTCAGCAGCAGACTGGACTACGGCAATGCACTCTACGCAGGAATCCCAGCCAAACACCTATGACAACTACAATGCATCCAAAACGCCTCCGCCCGTCTGATCGTCAAGGTCCCCCGCACAGCCACATCACCCCCACCTGAGAGACCTACACTGGCTCCCCGTCGACAAGAGGATCACCTTCAAGCTCCTCACCCACGCACACAAAGCACTCCACAACGCCGGACCAGCCTACCTGAACAGCAGCCTCAGCTTCCAAACCCCCACCCGCCAGCTCCGCTCCGCCAGCCTCGCCCTCGCCGCTGTCCCCACATCCAACGAACGACCTCCGGCGGCAGATCCTTTTCCTACCTCACCGCCAAGACCTGGAACACCCTACCTACCCACATACGGCAGACCCAAGACCTACTCGCCTTCAGAAGACTCCTCAAGACCTGGCTCTTCGAGCAGTAGCAGCAAAACCCCCAGCGCCTTGGGACCCTCACGGGTAATTAGCGCGCTTTACAAATACTCTGATTGATTGATTGATTGATTGACTGAAAGTACAAATAAGATACATTTTGCAATGTGTGTTTGATGCCTCAAAGTAAAGCAACCTTTATTGTCAGTTTTTTCAATTTTGTTTTAACAAATGTTTTTCACATTTAAATGGTAAGTAATGTTGAAATCAAATGATGGTTAAGTCACCAAAAAAACATAAAGAAAGCACTAATGGTGCTTCCTGTACTGTGACCTTTCCATTTATTACCGGTTGCGTCCCAAGCGGTTGTGGCCACATATTTTGTAGAAGGAGTATGCGTGCTGCTGCATCGCAGTGAGTGTGCATCTATGATAGAAATGCTGCTCACACTAGAGATTTCCTAATTATCATGAGGTTCAGCAGCTACCCCCTAGAAATTTGAGCAGTTTGTAGTGACTTGACTGATGAGGTAATCTGCCCTAAGCCCGGTGGTGTAGCTAGGCCTCAGGCAGCCTGTGGCAGCTACTGTGTTTGCTGCCTAAGGCATCCTGATCGAAGAACGGGGGATGGGGGTGATGGTGATTCACGCGGCATTGAAGGCAGCAGGTAGGAGCGGGGATGGGGGGGCGGACACCACCCCTAAAACTCGTGCCACCTGGTGCAGTGCGGTTCCCCCCACCACCCCCACTAGCTACACCACTGCCTAAGACCATATGTCTCCACTAAATGGCCCAATTGCACTTGGAGACTGACTGCCCACCTTGATAAAGTTGAATTGGCATGTGCCAATCTCCCAATGGAAGAGGTTTACCCATCTAACCGTGCTTTTCTCTGTACACCTACGATTGGTGTTATCCTCTGCCAGTTGTAGAGATTATTTCTCAAGGACATAGGTGAGGCTGTCCATTTTTATGTCCATCCTTGTTCCTGAACTTGTAGCATGGAACCCTCAAGCCCACCGAACAACTGCGTATTTGCAGCTGTTTTTTCTGCCAACAATGCTTGGTTGGCATGAGACACCCCTGGGTGCCTCATGCGAGCAATAATTGTGAAAAGCTGGTATTGTGGCTTTATAACTGGATACAAGATTGGACTATGAGGCTGTTGACCATCATCCTCATCCAGTGGTGGTGGCTGTGTGGCGAACAATGCACTGCTACAGTAGCCATCAGGTGTGATTGTCTGATGGTCTATTTCAGTGGGATCTCCCATCACCATGTGTAAGTTATCTTGTCTCTCCACATTTGAGCCATCATTGTCTTCCTTAGGTTGATCTGTTTTAAGAATTAGCTTTTAATTATTTTCTGTATAAGTGAAATGCACTTCTTGCTATTTTCTATTGCTTGTTAGATACATTTCTAAGACTGACAATAGTCAGGGGATTTGTAATTACATGTTCCATAAGGCACAGATAGTTCTGTAAAGATTTGTTACTACAAACTCTGTGTTATGATAAATAATGAATGCATATAGAGTTTAATTAAAAAAATACACTTACTTTGAGATGTTGCAGGTACAGATGTATCAATTCTTGCTAAACCCACAACATCCTCTGACTCCAAGTTAGTCTCCACCATCGACTCCAGTGCTGTGGTGGAGGGGGGAGAGTAGAAGAACCACCTCCTGTTGCACAGGACTCACTCAGCCAGTGCTTAATTTGAGCCAGTAGTTTCTCTTGCTTGGCACCGGCTCTTAATTGTTATCACCACATTACATCTAATTTAGAGATGAGTAGGACAACGGTTGTTTATGAACACAATATACATTCAAAAATACTAATACCTGCCTCCCCAGACATTCCTTTAGCATTGGGGACCTTGTCTTAATCTGAACTGTCGCAGTCAAGATAGATGGTTAGTAGTTGTTTTGATGCTATCATTGGCAGCGATGACAGGGCAATGTGTGGTTGGTGCAAGCTGCAGTGGCCTCCTAGGCAGGGCTCTGGCACTTATCATTTTACAAATTAAGCACTGCACTCAGCTGAGTCAGAACCGTCCCCTTTCTGCGTGACCCAGGCCGTACCACCTCTTTTTAATGACATCAATGGAGTTATGCGTTACTGCAGCAGCATTACTTTTTGTTGCATCCCCAGTCATATTTTCTTTGTTCTGCATCTCAGGGACAGTCATTGGTGATCTCCCAAACAGGAGGTCGTGATTTCTACAGTTCTCTTAAGTTAATATTTCAAATTATTTCTCAGAGAACTTTAGTTTCCTTTTTCTGGCCCATCCTTATTTCAGGCTATTGGTTTTCCATTTATAATGTAGTAAATTGTTGTTTGCTGCTCCGAATTGGAAGCTGTGCTCCACCTCCTCTTTGTCTGCAGGATTAAAATGAGAAGCACTTCCTGGTTTTGCCGTCATTACCCAGCAACAAGAATTGCTTCTCTGTATTTGCAGTCACAATTTGCGACCAAGATCACAATTTTGGTAATTACAAAATGCGATTAGCAAAATAAAGAATCAACTAAAATGCAAGTTGCAAAATATGGCCACAACCCGATCGTACATTCTATTATGTGTTACCTAATTGCAATTCGCAAAAAAACTGCAAATAGGAAATCACAAATCAGTACTTTCCTAGATCTGGAATTTCAGTTTTTTGCAGCTGAAATTTGGTCGCAAAACAACAATACATACAATTGTGAATCGGTACTTGAAGGTCGTCCTAAACACGCCCCATCCAAGTACCAAATCGCAAACACAAATTGAGATTCTGTAACAACTTGCTGAATCACAATTTGGCTTCTGTACATTTAAAAATGCTTTTGTGGAGTTGCAAATGGCCCGATTCGGTGACTCGGCCCGTTTGTGTCTTCCAAATAAGCTTTGTGAGTATGGCCCCAAGTCTAATACTCTCTGTTCCTCCTTGGGACGACAAGTGACTTCCTTACCTCTGTGTTTCTGACAACACTTGAGAAAAAAACTAGGCAGTACACACAAAATCACCAAAGGAATGACCTGAAAAACTTTGAAATATCTGGCTACTTTTAAATGATCCATGAACATTTGCATATTGAATTGTAACTTTGGGTTTCTCTATGTAAGGCGTCACATCACATTAAATAGCTTCATTCAATTCACAAAAATGATGCAATGCGCTACTATGAATAGAAGTTGAATGTGCTATTCTTCACGCAAACGGAGGTGTCTGGTGGTGATGTTTTGTGTTCGCTAGCGTTTTTTCAAATCTTTCAGTAGGTGGATTCAAACCCCAGAAGCAAGGACAATCAGCTGTAATGAAATGCATTTGGCAGCTGATGCCTTCTATGCATCTTTGGGGCGGCGGATATTTGAGCGCCTAAGTTTCCTGGGATACAGTGCGGCTGACAGCCCCTTCTAAACCCTTCCGCCTGGCATCTCGGCACGTGCCTCACTTGGTGAAAAGGCAGTGTTAAATTCCGTTGGCACATTACCAAGACAATGGAATACGCACATAATTTGCCTCTTTCAGCTCTTAATAACTCGCAGTATACTTAACGCATTTTCTAGTGACCATTAAAAAAAATTGGACTTTGTTCAGGGCAGCCGAGGGACAATGGCCCCAGCTAGTGCGAAACTGCCTAAGGTTGATCTGGTGTACATAGTACACATCAGAAACGACGTGTGCCGTTTGTCCAATAGGAGAGGCGCTCTGACGTCCGTATGCGCGCACTAATGTTTACTGCAATTTAGCGCTTCTGTTTCAATGATTACTGTTTATTGTACTTTGGTGATTGGCAGCGCACACTTATTCAGCCTACTAATGAGTATGTCATGCAGTTTTCTGCCAGGAATATGATAATTAGACAGCTACTGTTTGGTGATTTCCTTAAACAAAATCAATGCTTAGCTCCACGGGTTTCATTAAAATATTCTGGCCTGATGGGCTTATTCTCTTGCTTGCTGGCTGCAGTAGCGGTCCTCGAGGGAGTGCTGCAGGGCGGTGGGGCAGGGCGGAGGAGGGGCAGGGTGGGTAGTAAACTCCGGCATACGGCCGACCGGAGGTAAATAAAGAAATAAATAAACAAAACAAATTACATTGTGCCCGCTGCATCCCCAAACGGCGTTAGGTCTTTGCAGGGATACGTTTTTCTCTGTTCCCTCTCCATGTAGAGTTATGCTCAGCGCGGAGACACGCTTTCGAGTGCAACCATGCGCTTTATAAGACCCATTATTATTATTATTAGTATTAGGTTTATTATTCTTTTTTTTTATTAGCCCCCTCACATAAACCCCCCCACCCGCTCCCCACCCGCAAGTCATGCTGGCCGCGACTGCCAAGAGGGCAACAAATAAACCAGAATGCTTATACCCTCTCACTTTCTCCCTCCAATCCCTATCTGGTTTGCCTTTCTCTCTTTTGAGGCTGATCATATTTTGAGAAGCAAAAACCGGGACAGACCAGACTTAAAGGCAGGACTTAAGCCTTTAGTCTTACTTCTATAACTAGAGTGTCCCATTTTCAGCATAGCCTTGCTATATATGTGTATATATATATATATTACCTACTGGCGGTCGCCAGTAGGTAGTTATAGTTAGGACCTAGTTTCCATAGGAAATCCGCAACATTGTATTTGGAATAACTTTGGCGCCGGTCGATGAATACACACGAAATTCTCCAAGAAAATGGCCTGCCCCAGTCCTTCCCTGAAAGTTTGGGGGTGATTCGTGAAGCGGGGACCGAGAAAAAAGGGGGGTCCCAAAAAGTGTTTTCCCCATGCAATTTTCCATAGGACCTTTAGCCAGGGCTACAGCCTGAACGGCTAAACGGAATTACACCAAATTTGGCAAAAAGGTAGGATTTGGTTAGCAGATTACCCTTTTTTTGTTAAATGGTGTAAATCCGTTCAGTAGTTGCTGAGAAAATGAAAAGTAAAATCATAGATAGATCTATAGATAAAGTACCCTACTCTGTACTGTACTCTGTACTGTACTCTGTACTTTCCTGAGAACGAGCTTTATGTTAATTGGCTGTCAACACTCCAAACCAGGAAGTGTTGGCAGCCATCTTGTGCCTCGGTAGAACCGAGACACAAGAAAGCAATTAAACAAATGTGCAAAACACGCAAAGGGGGCAGGGTAGAAATACCCTGCTCAGGGGGACCCACAAGGACCCCCCAAGGCCCCCCCAATTTTTTTTTTAAATTGCGGGATACGCGTAGGTACGTGTACCCCGTAAAAAAAAAAACCTGGTCTGCTTTTTATTGTAATTAGCCCCCAGGAGGACCAACTCCCGGGGGCATAATATAAAAAAGTGTGGGGGGCCCCAATCCCAACCACACTGCCTCGGGGACCACCACCCCCCAGGGGCAAAATAATTATAATAGTGGGGGCCACATGGCCCCCCCGCAGCCGCGGGGATCGCCACCCCCTGGGGCTTACACATGAATGATGGGGGGCCTCTAAGGCCCCCCGTTGCCCGGGGTCCACCAACCCGGAGATTTATTTAAAGTATGTGGGGGGCTCACGGGCCCCCCACAGTCCTGCAGACTGCCACCTCCAGGGGCTTCGTTTTTTAAAAATAAAAAAATAAAACCTGTGTGGGTGGCTCAAGCCCCCCCACACACCTCGGGGACCGCCACCTCCCCGGGGCACTAATATTTAAATTGGGGGGTCCACCACCCCCCGGGGATTTTAACTGAAGGGAGGGGGCCACACAGCCCCCTCCTGGAGCCTTTGATGGCCCTGGGGACCACCACCCCCCAGGGCCGGCTCCTGAGGAGTCCCGGGGTGCCTACCCCCAGGACACTGCTGTTTGCTATGGTAGGGCGGGAGCCTCGCCGCCCCCACCCTACCATAGCAAACTGCTTTGATTTTTGAAAGAGAGAGTAGGAAACCTGCTCTCTCTTTCAAAAACCAAAGTGGATTGCTTTTCTGCATGGGGCGCAGCATGTTAGCTGCTCCCCATGCAGAAAAGCAATGCCGGCTCGCGCAGGATGCGGGGAGCCGGCAGGGACCGTGGGGGGCTTGGGGACCCCCCCCCCACAGCCCCCAGCAAAGAGTGTCTGGCCTGGGGGATGGGGTCCCCGGGGCCAGAAGTGGCCCAGGCGTGGGCCACGTGGCCCCCAATCCAAAAAAAATCATTTTTAAAAAAATGGCCGGCCCGGGGGGATGGGGTCCCAGGGGCCAATAGTGGCCACAGGAGGGGGGCAAAGCAACCCCCCTCATAATTAAAAAAAGAATAAATAAAAAAGGCCCATGCCCGGGGATGGGGTCCCCGGGTCAGAACATGGCCGTGGGAGGGGGGTCACGCGGCCCCCTTCCTGATTAAAAATAAATAAAAATTGGGGGCAGGCCTTGGGGGATGGGGTCCCCAGGGCCAAAAATAAAAGAAAAAGAAGAGGGGCTACACAGCCCCCCTTCTTAAAAGCCCCCTCCCTGCACCTCTCTGCAAACGCGCCCCCTGGCGCATTTGCAGAGGGGAAACTAATTCCCTTTGCATACTCGGGGTCCCTGGGGGCCAACTAGCCCACCAGGAACCTCCAGTAGAGACCAGGGGAATGCGTTGCAGAGAGGTGTAAAAAGGGGCATGGCCTCATTACACCTCTTTACAACGCAGCCCCCTGGCACATACTGGAGGTTCCTGGTGGGCTGGAATTAATTTCCCAACCTAAAACGCGCCACAGGGCGTGTTTGCACACATGTCACCTCAGGCCCCGTCCCCTTCCTTCACTATTGAGCGAAATATTCCTCTAAAATCAGTCGAACTACGAATTCCGATTTACCCACCTGTTATCAGGAGAGACCTCAGTGCTGCATCTTTCAGCCCACTACTGATCCTGAAAAGTAGTTCTAATCGTAGTTAAATTAACTTGAATTTCCTTCCATAGGCTAACATTGACTGGTTTCACTTGGAAATTTTTCTAAGTGTGGAGTTTTGGAAATTTAAAAAATTCCTTAAAAATCAGCCGAACTACGAATTATGATTTACTCACCTGTTATCAGGAGAGACATCAGTGCTCCATCATTCAGCCCACTACTGATCCTGAAAAGTAATTCTAATCGTAGTTAAAGTAACTTGAATTTCCTTCCATAGGCTAACTTTGACTGGTTTCACTTGGAAATTTTTCTAAGTGTGGAGTTTTGGAAGTTTAAAAATTCCATCAAAAATCAGCCGAACTACGAATTCCGATTTACTCACCTGTTATCAGGAGAGACCTCAGTGCTCCATCATTCAGTCCACTACTGATCCTGAAAAGTAATTCTAATCGTAGTTAAAGTAACTTCAATTTCCTTCCATAAGGCTAACATTGACTGGTTTCACTTGGAAATTTGTCTAAGTGTGGAGTTTTGGAAGTTTAAAAATGTCCTCAAAAATCAGCCGAACTACAAATTCCGATTTACTCATCTGTTATCAGGAGAGACCTCAGTGCGGCATCTTTCAGCCCACTACTGATCCTGAAAAGTAATTCTAATCGTAGTTAAAGTAACTTGAATTTCCTTCCATAGGCTAACATTGACTGGTTTCACTTGGAAATTTTTCCAAGTGTGGAGTTTTGGAAGTTTAAAAATTCCATCAAAAATCAGCCGAACTACGAATTCCGATTTACTCACCTGTTATCAGGAGAGACCTCAGTGCTCCATCATTCAGTCCACTACTGATCCTGAAAAGTAGTTCTAATCGTAATTAAATTAACTTGAATTTCCTTCCATAGGCTAACATTGACTGGTTTCACTTGGAAATTCTTCTAAGTGTGGAGTTTTGGAACTTTAAAAAATTCCTCTAAAATTAGCCAAACTATGAATTCCAATTTCATCACCTGTTATCTGGAGAGACCTCAGTGCTGCATCTTTCAGTTCACTACTGCTCCTGAAAAGTAAATGTAACTGTAATTACCAGTAATTTGAACTTCCTTTCATAGGATATCATTGCATGCTATATAAAATATATATATATAAATTAAAAAAATATCAAATAAAAATAAAAAATATTACAATTTCAATATTTTTAAAAACTTTTTTTACAATTTATATTAAAATATTTAATGTAATTAAACAAATAAAATATCTAAAAATAAATAGTTTAAGACAATGTAGTATAAAAAATATATCAATTAATACATTTAAAAATTATCATTTACAAAACCTTTGAAATTCACTGAAAAAAACATAGGTTTCAGCAACGTTATAGTTAGGAATTAGCATTTTAAAAATCTTAGAAATTTGCTGAAAAAACCATAGGTTTCAGCCACGTTATAGTTAGGAATTAGCATTCAAAAAATCTTTGAAATTCACTGAAAAAACCATAGGTTTCACACATGTTATAGTTAGCTGGACATTTCACTCATACAAAACCATTGAAATTGCCCCGTTATAGTTAGTTCAGCTAACTATAACTCGCGCGCCCGCAATACACTGCTGATGACGTCACATGTTACAGCACTCATGACATGGTCAGTGACATCACTCATGACATCACTGATGACATCCCAAATGACATCACTGATGACATCATCCTTGTGAAAGAATGGCTGACCTCCTCTCAGCGTAATATAACCCTTGATACACACATTCAAAAATAGAAACTAACATTTTTAAAAAATGGAGATACCAATACCAGTTACAACAACCTATTCAGTAATTGCACCATCTACATACACATCCAATCATTCACCAACAGTTTTAAATAGTCCCTCTGTTTCACCCAGGAGCGCCTCAGAGAATGCTACCATAGAGCACAAGAGGGCTGCAGGAGACGTAGAAGCTACACCTTCTCTGTTATACTCATGTTTGGCTTGAGAATCACAGAGGACCTTGGACAGACCTCTGGGAGGCATATTATGTTCAGCAGCACTGGAAATATGTGGCAGAAGAGAGACAAATTATGAGGCACAGTTGACTAAATTTTGAAGCAAAGAAAGGCAAATGAAGCGGTGTAATGAGACGCATGTTATGATAGTATTACTTCATTTTAAAAAAAATATTTACTTGGGTTAATGATATTTGGGCATAGGTTGCCCCTCATAAGTACCAGTTTACCAACCAAATATAGCAATAAGCAACAGAAAGGTGATCAGTCAACCTTTGAAAAGAGCCTTCCACTCTGTGGCAACATGTGTCACTGCATTTGTAGTAACTTTTGAACCATTTGAGTTAGAAACAATTTTTTGTTAGAATCTGTAAATTATGAAGCAGATGATGGATTATGTGATAAATATGGCAAATCCATATTTGCTGGAATTGCAAAATTGCATAATTTCCAGTGGCCCTGATTATACCTCTATCAGTGCCCTTGCTGCCTCTGGTTTTGAGGGGTCAAGAGAGTTCTTGAGGGGTCATGAGAGGTCATAAAACCCGTGACAGAAACAACCTATGCTGGGATCTCAGAGCCTTGTGTATTTTATTCTAGTTTCCACAACTTGTCCTTCCAGTAGCCCCTGAGTAGCAAATAGGAAGCTGCCAAGATGCTAAAGGTGATTATAAGGAATCATGAGGTTTTACTTACACTACTGGCATTTTGGGGAATTTGCTTTCATGCTTAGAAGTCTGCCACCTGACTGAGATACTTGGCCGCATGCAGTAGTCCAAGGTCTTTGTAAACAAAAAAGTCTACATGAGTGTTCTTGGAAAATGAGGGTAGCTAGATTCACATTATCACCTACATTTCCTAAAATCTCAGACTGCGCAGCCATGCTTAAAAATACACAGGACTGCATTGCACAAATGGGCGAAAATGGTGTAGTGCCGTATTTATTAAAGTTCAAGTGGTGATGACATCAATCAATCAATCAATCAATCAAGAAATTTGTATAGCGCGCTAGAGAGAGGTTTATTGCATGTGATGTGTACTTGGTGCACGCCTTCTGGTACAAATTTCTAAGCACAGACAACAACCGAACAGTACGCTTTTGAATATGTTTCATTTAATGAAAATGATGTGTTAGTCACTCAATACTGAGCTTGGCCATTGTTTCCACCAAGTTGAATTTCATGCTAAAGTTCCTTGCAAAAAACTTTTTGCACTAAGTCAATAACTCATGAAAAATGAGGGCTGTTTACACTTTTCCAGGCCCATTATATCCTCTTTGCACGGCTAATCAGGAGTTTTGATAACTTTTGGGCACCTGCTGCACTATTGAAATCATGACCCTATAGCTGCAAGGTAACTGCACTTGTGACTGCCTGTTTACTAGTAAAATATAGTAATTTTAGGTGGTTATCGAGGTGCCTAGAGCTTTTGGTCCTGGTGTCACTGCACCTGCTGCACCATTGAACACATGACCCCGTTGTCTGCAAGGCAACTGCACTTGGGACTGCCTTTTAGGTTTTAAATGTTATCAATAATCTGGGTTTAGTGGGGTTCCTAGAGCTATAGGCCCCAGTGCCACTGCACCTGCTGCACCATTCGAATCAAGTCCCTTCTTACTGCAAGGTAACTGCAATTGTAACTGCCTGTTTAGTAGTCAAATATATCAATATTATAGGTTCAGATGAGTTCTGACAAATGTTGGGCCCTGTGCTACTGCACCTGCTGCACCATTCAGATCATAACCTTGTTGTCAGCAAGGCAACTGCAGTTGTGGCTCCCTTTTTAGTAGTAAAATATAGCATAGCTCTTGTATATTAGCTTTATTTGTAACACACATTTATTGCAACATTTAGAATTTGTTCATAATTACCAGATATATTAAGTTGAAAAAATCAATCAGATAATGCCTACAAAGTGCAAAGAAAGGTATTGGGGCATGAGTAGGAAATACCACAAACGTTGTAAGGCTAAAGCGTCTGATTTACACAACTAAGTAATAAATAGCAAGCATTCCAGCATACTGTTAGAAGCTGTCTGCATTTTCCATGGGAAGAGATCTTATCTTTACAGTGAATGGGGCTTAAACAGTGTGAACAGCTTTAGTAGATGTATTGTACATGTGTGCAGCCAGGGAAAGTTAAAAAAAAAAGTTTCACACAAAAGCGAATTAACAAAGTAATTTGGCAATGGGGACTGATATGAGCCTCCTTTTAAGATATATTAAATACAAGAGATTTCACAAGCACACCACAAGTGCTTTGCAGTCAAAATCTAAAGACATAGAACCAACTTTCATTTTTCATGCCTATTAATTTTACAGCTCTAGGCACATCAACAATACATTTTCAAGTCTCTAGCATGCATGCACCACTAGGTGTAACTGTGCTGAATGAAGTACTCATTTAGTGCTTATGTTTGCAGTTGGTGGGCACAATCACTCCTTTTTTGGATAGTCGAACTTTCACCATTAGACTTTAATCTGGTGAATGAGAAAGCAAGATAGAAAAAGGAGAAAGCAGGACATTGGGAAATATAGGAAAACTGTGTTAATGATAGAAAACATGAATGAAACAAAACATGCAAGACTAAAATACACAGAGAAGTGGTGCTAGAAAGTGGAAGAAAAAAGTAGGAGGTTAAATCAAGACCAGAGCGCTTTGATATTCGGCAACCTCGATCTACAGTAGCATCTCTGGTGGGCCCACAATAAACCTCTATGCTTTTTTTTGCCCTGCTACCTTTCTATGGCCTAATGGGCCTGGATAGAAGATCTTGTGCAGAAGAACATATCTATAAGCAACGAAGGTGCCAGGCACGGGTACGTTAGGGATGTTTTTCTTTCATTGTGCCTTACCAGAGCTTTCTGTAGAATACATGCTTTATTGTACCACAGATAAAAATAGGGGGCAGATTTATCAAGCACTTTGATGGTCTGTTGTTGTCTCCAAGGAGTGGCACTATAGCAAGTAATGCCTTCTGTTCTATTTATTTCCTTGTTCTGCCAGTAGATATTGCCAAGGGTAGTCTGTCTCGGCTTATCCCCTGTTGTGCAATTGTGCGTTTTTCCACTGCTCTAGCCCCAGGGCACTCCTTTCCTGACCGGCACCTCCAGGCACTCCCTTACCAGCTACACGTGAGAATATGGGGTGTAGTAATCCTCCTTTGTGCTCCTATGTCAGCAGTGGGCCCGCTTCCGGTGGGCTTCTCCGGCTGTCCCAGGATGCTCTGGGTCTTGTGTGCGATCACCAGGGTGTCCTTCTAGGGAGTCTTCACCTCGGGTGCCCCACTGTGAGGTCTGCCCCCCTAACCAATCAAGGCTTCATCCGGGAGTGCACTCCTTTGCGCTGCAATTCAGTATGTCTCCATGCTCTCACCAGACCAGTCACTCCGCCTCTCATCTGCCAGCAGGGATTGACTAGGCCACTCTCCTCCCGGTACCTGGGCTCAAGGATGTCCGCCGGTGCCGCCGGGGGGGGGGGGGGGGTCAATGGTGTAGCTGCTCAGTCCTCACCTCGGGCTTTGTGCTCATTTAAGCAGTCTCCGACCGCGCCTCCAGACGTTCCTCCGGCTGTGTCTGCTGCCGTCCACACTGATTCTTACACAGCGGGGTGGTGATACACAACACCCCCCGCAACTGCGGCCCCTCTCCTATGTTCCGGATTTCAAAGCGCAGATCCACTGGGTCCGCTCACCCCCGGTGGCTGCGCTACATGCTTTGCGTCTCGGGCTGGACTCACACTCCAGCCTGCGGATCCACTTTCACTTTTATTGCCAGGCCTTGGACGTCCGCTCCGCGCTACAGGTCATCAAAATTGGCCGCAGGGGTGTGCAAAATCATGTTGCTAGGTGCACGCCCCCGCCCCCCCCCCACTCGGCTCCACTGTCAGTTTGACGTGTCTCGGGTCACTTTCAAGGATGTTGCTCCAGGATTGTGTGGGCTGTCGCGAGGAGTTTGCTTAGAAAGCAGCCATCTCGGCCCTTCGGCTAGCTCCGCCCCGTGTAGTGCAAATATTACAAAAAAAACATGTTGGTTAATATATTACAAGTTATTTAGAGAGGGCTAAATACAAGCAAATTTCATAATATTTTATATCATCAAAAATTAAGGAACCAGACGCCAACTTCAACACTCTCCCAATTCAATTTCTTCAATTACTTTGGGAGTTTTCTTTTTACCATTATTCTGATAAAATGTCATTCTCTTATATATGTCTCCCTTTAAATCTTCCATTTGAATTTCATCAAGTTTGCTTTTCTTCGCTTTCTCATTAATAGTGTACCTTTTTCTATTTCTGCAGTATTTAAACCAAATCATTATCACTAATATTATTAGTGATATTCCCATTATTGGCATCAGTACTTTACCTACAAGACTTCTACCTACATTAGATATCCAAGTACCAATAAAGTAGAGACCATCAGTAAGTCTCTTCCATGCACTATCAACTTCCAGTGGTTTCAGTTCTTCTTCCAAATGAGTAATGTTCCTTACATACCTTCCAATTTCAACACTTTTATCTGGTATGTAAGTGCAACAATGTTGCGCTTTCAAGATTCTACAGACTCCGCCCTCTTTTGCCAATAATATGTCAAGAGCAAGTCGATTTTGTAAAACCATTGATCTGATTGCAATCAATTCGGTATAGATCAATAAGAATCCTCCAGCAACGTCAGTCGATGAACGATCCACCACTGTAGACAATTTGCAAATTCTTTGAGTATTCAGAACCACTCCCTGAAGGTATCAATGCACTAAATATATCACCAACAATTTCTGCAAAACTAGCTCTTTTATAACGTGTTAGTTAATTTTCGTGTTCATTGCTTCCAGTGATTCTTTTTACATGGTATACTTTTTGTGAATACTATTCCGAAATAGCAACTCCCATACCAATAATCAGGCAGCTTAAAGTAAGCTTTATTCCCACAAATATATTAAACTCCAGGAAATACTGGATTAGTTCCCCCTTTTAGTCCCCATCCCCCAATTATGAGGAAATTGTGTTCACATTCACTGGATCCGATGAATACATTGTTATCCTCAGTTTTGTTTCTATAGAGACAGATTTTCTCAAACTTTTCAAACTCCAAATACATAGCAGCATGAGGTATGCCAGTTGCCATAAATTCTTCCCTTTCAGCCCATGTGGGTATCTGGGGTTTCCTTTCAGTGGCTTTTCTATGGAAATCCTGTCTCCTTTTCTCTACTAAGGTAAAAAAAACTTTTCTTCTTCGTGTAAACTACATGTTAGATTGTCTTTGTGTGCATTAGCTATATCTATTTATTTCATTGTTAGGAAAAATTCACCAAAAAATTGGGCATCCTTAGCACTAAGGACGCAATTCATTCTCCTAGGTATAGGAATTTCAGGTAAAATAACATCTATGTTAGAATAATAATACTGCAACCTTCCAGTTTTGTAAAACAGGCTTGTTAATATGCTACATGAAATTCCATAGGTCAGGGGTAAATGATGGTATGTAACACCTTCAGCTACAGAAGTAGGTAGTTTCATACATACATAACAATCACTAATTTGCATAGTCTCTACATAATGTACTAATAGACTACTAAAAACATTCATTTCAGTTTCATTTCTTTTTCTAATGTGATGCAATTATATCTCATCTGGTGCTTCTGAGTCTACTCTATCTTGTTTGTGGTGCGCTATCTTTCCGTGTATACTAGTGTCATTTTGCTTAGCAGCCATCAAGTACGGTATTGCTACTGTCAATCCTAGCCATACTATAAGTACTATCAATACACTGCATATCCTACAGCATGTCTTTATACATTTTATTTTCGAGTTTCCAGTAACTCTTTTATCATCCATTTCTTTTAATAAGGAGGCTTAACCCCTCTTTGAGAATTTTCACAGGAATTCCTGTGTTTTATCTCAAGTTGGCCTCACTTCTTCAATATCTTGATCAGCAATCAATTCTTCATCACTGTCATCACTGATTTCTATATTTTCAAAATCTTTAAGGATGATGGGTGTCCATTCAGGGCCTTTGAACTTATTATTCAGCTTTTTCAGGCGTGGAGTTCTCCTTCTTTGATTGCTTGTGGATGGTTCAGTTTGACTAGTTACTTCATTCACCTGTTCAGGTTCTTCATCTATCGTTACTGGGCGATATTTCAGTCTTTTAACAAAACCAGGCCATTTATCACCTTTTCTGAGTCTTTTAGCTGGCACTGTGCTTTATGATTCTTCAAGTGTTCTTTTGTTTTCTTTAAGTTGTGGCACAACTTGATTTTCGTCAACTTCAGGTTTCCTCTCTAAATCACCTACCCCAGGGCTTATTGCAGTTGACTCTTCTGCCTGAACTGATCCTTCTATCCTAATCTGACCTGATTTGGGATATGACTTTGTTGGGCCTGGAAATCTTTCTTCGTCCTGAATCCTTTTGACTAATCCTGTCTGGTCCTGCACAGGTCTTGCAGATTCTTGATTGTCTTCTGTCTGTGCGTTTTGACTATTACCTATCTGTCCCTTCTCAGACAATGGAGTTCTGGTAGGTGTGTCGTTGGTCTGAGTATATTGCTCTTTCCTTATCTGGTCCTCCTCATGATTACCATTGGCTTGGATTTCTATAATCTGCATACGTTCTTCTATACCTATTTCGTCCTCACTGTCAGCCTGATTATCAAAATATGTTTGGCTTCTTGTTCTCACTCTGATTTCAGATATGTCACCCACTGGGATCCATTCATCCTGACTAGTGCTCGGTTGCTCTTCGTCAACTACTTCAGGATCAACTTCTTGAGACCCTTGAGCTGCACAACCTTCAACCTCAACTTTGTCAGGTTCTGGTATCCGTTTGATATGGCTGGCATGAATCCAGTTTGGCATTCCCTTGCACTTTACAGCTGTGGTGGTGACCAACCAATATCACTTGCTGTGGCTCTCCTCACCTTGGTGCTAGGCAAGATTCCAGAGTGTGATTCTTTATCACTACCCAATCTCCAGGGTTCAAGTCATGTGCTGGAGTTGAATGTCTGGATTCTGTGTCTTCCCCAACCTGGTGAGAGATAGAACGTACTTGGTCAGCCAACTCTTTGCAGTACTCCAACACCAAATCATCAGATATAGTTAACAGCTGATGTCCTGGCACACGTGTTTGCCTCATTGCCCTTTTCATGAGTATCTCATGTGGACTCAGGCCTATTTTCTTTTCTGGAATGCTTCTGAGTCCCATTAGCACAAGAGGTAAAGCATCAGGCCATTCCAAATGGGTAGATTCACACATCTTTCCCAATCTTGCTTTAATTCTGCCATTCAGTTGTTCTACTACTCCAGAAGCCTCTGGGCGATATGCACAGTGCAGTTTTTCCTCAATTTTGAATGCTTCACAGATTAGACTGATAAATTCATTATCAAAGTGCCTCGGTCTGAAGCAATCGTTACTGGAAAACCGAACCTTGGGATGAGTTCCCGCAAGAAACATTTTGCTCCAGTTATGATATTGTTCCTGTGAGTAGGGTATTCTTCCACCCATTTTGAAAATAGGCAGACAATAGCCGAAATATACTTCAATCCTCACGAAGCAGGTAAATGAATGAAATCAATTTGTAGTCTAATGAAAGGGCCTTCTGCTTTACCAATTTTCCCAGGGCACACTACAGTTTTCTTACCAGGGTTTAATCGTTGACATGTAAGGGATCTCTGGCAAAGACTCTCTGCTATGTTCCTGAACTTTGCATTGAACCAGTCTTGTCTAAACAACCTCACCATAGCATCTCTCCCTATGTGTGTGTCCCCATGGTACATTCTAGCCATTGGTGCAAGCATACAGTCAGGTAACACTGGTCTCCCATCTAGGTAGACTATTATGTCATCTTCAGGTCTCACTCGGCACCCTATTTTCTGCCAGACTTCTTTTTCTTTGTGCTCTGCCTCACCTTGTAAATCTCTCACTTCCTCCAATGTATTCACACCACACAAAAGCATACGTGGGCAGCTGTTTTCACATGCTTCAATTTTCTTGTTTATTGCTATTTTATATTTGGCACAATGTTGAGCCACTTGGTCAGCATAATGATTACCGGCTGACACTCCATCAGTTCCAGATTGGTGAGCAGCACATTTGACCACGGCCAATTCTTTAGGTAATTGAATTGCTTCAAGTAATTCCTTCACATATTGTCCATTTTTTACAGGAGTTCCTGAAGAAGTCATGAACTCCCTTTGCATCCAGAGCTGGCTAAAGTTGTGCAAAACCCTGTAACCATACAGACTATCGGTGTAAATGGTTACTCTCCAATTTTTCCCAATTTTGAATGCTTTTATTAAAGCAATCAATTTGTCTACTTGTGCAGACTTGACTCCTGGTAAATAGGATGCTTCGACTATGTTTGATAAGGTGCTCACAGTAAAAGCAGCGCTTAGTCCTCCTTCCTCATGGCGTATGCATGAGCCATCTATAAATAACTCATGGTCTGGGTCTTTTAAAGGTTCTTCCTGTAGTTCTGCAAGAGGTTACGTACTGAATTCAGTTAAGTGGATATAATCATGTTCGACTTCCTCTCTGACTTCCTTAAAGTGAGAATTGGGCAACATGTTTGCTGGATTTAGTATAGTGCATCTCACTATTGTCACATTCTCTGATCCAGGGATAATTTTTTCATACTTAGTCATCCAACTAGGTGTTAGGTGCTGAGTACGTTTTCTGGTTAACAGAATCACGACTGAATGTGGAACATACATTGTTACAGGATGTCCCATGACAATGGATTCACTGTGCTCAAGACTCATGCATGTTGCAGCTACTGCTTTTAGACAACTTGGCAGTGCAGATGCCACTAGGTCCAATGTTGCAGAAAAATATGCCACAGGTCGTCGCATTAACCCATGGGTCTGGGTTAGGACTGAAAGTGCACAATTGTCTCTTATGTCACAAAATAGTGCAAACTCTTTTGAATAATCTGGCATCCCTAATGCTGGAGCTTCACACAGGCAGTTACGCAGTTTTAGGAAAGCTGACACGCTTTCATCATCCCACTCAACAAGGTCTCTTGCTTGTTTCTTTGCCATTTGAATCAGTGGTTTTGCAAGTACTGCAATTCTCACAATACACTTCCTGCAGTATTCTACAACTCCGAGAAACATTCTGATTTCTTTCTGAGTTTGGGGTAGTTTCATGTTCTGAATTATTTTGATTCTTTCAGATGTCACTCTCCTAACCCCTCTTTTTATCTGGTGTCTCAGATATTTTACTGAGGTTGTACAGTACTGTAACTTCTCTGGAGATACCTTATGTACACCCTTTGCTAAATGGTTCAGCAATGCAATGGAATTGATCACAAAGTAATTTCTTGTTCTCGATGCCAGCAATAGGTCATCGACATACTGCACCAGGACAGACTTTCCAGGCAGCACCAGTGATTCAAGGCACTTTTCAGAATCTGATTAAAGATGGATGGACTTTCCGTGTACCCCTGAGGAACACGATTCCAAACGTAAACATGGTCGTCAAATTTGAACAAAAATAAAAATTTGCAATCTGGATGTAGCGGGATGGAAAAGAAAGCATGGCATAAATTAATTACAGTGAACCATCCTGCTACCCATTGTATTTGGTACAGAATCACAGTGTAATATCTATACTCCTTCTTTATTTGCTTTTACATATGCTTGTTCAATACTTGCTCTCTCTCTCTCTATTTGCTTTTACATATGCTTGTTCAATGATTCCTTTATTCTAGTATGGAATGTTATTCTTAGAGTGTATTAGATCCTGGCTGTGAATGTCAGTTACTCAATCCAGTGAACTGGTAGCTAGGACGTCGTTTACCTTACTTGAAGACTTTAACAATAAATCCTCTTCAGTTTAAAAAAATGACCTACTTTATTTCACTGGCGACGATCTGGCTTTGGACCCTTCACGCTGCTTGATGCTGTCTACATCTGATTTATTGAAGGATTAAAGAAGCCGACGTCCTAACACGACCCTGGGACAATTAACCACGTGGTAAAGCTCATTTCTTCTGGATATAAGGTACTCTTTTAAATTTTATTCTATCTTCCTCTAAAGGATTCCCAATCTGAATTTATATAACTCAGCGTTAAAGGATTCCCACTCTGAATTTATATAACTCAGCGTTTTGGACAGTGAACTATCAACCCGAGTTATATTTTTGTTTATTTGCTTTACTAAACCAAGCTCAACTGAGAAGCTTTTCCTTTCATTTAAACATCGTGCTTCCTTCAAATCTGCTCAAAACTGTTTATTTTGTCAACTCGCACTGTGGATGTATGTGCCAACGTTTAAGCTTTCATTTGTTTGTTTAAAAAAAAAAAAGAGATTGCGCTTATTGCCTTGCGTTTTATCATCTTTCATCACGCGCACAAAGCCTCATTAATCTTTGTTTACTCGCGCTGTGACACCTGCACACCTGCTCTGTGACACCTTCTACTCCCGCTATTAAATGCGGGCACCGTCATCATCGTTTCACCACGAGCCTATCTACTTGCGCTGCTTCACGTGCGGAAGGCTTCCGGAGAGATTAGATTATGTGTTGATCTTCGAAATCTCAATCGCTCCGTTGTTGCCGATAAATATCCGCTACCCAACATCTCTGAGATGTTGACCCAACTTGAAGGCGCTAAGGTATTCACTACTCTAGATTTAAGGGCGGCATATCATCAAATTAAAATTGATGATGAATCAAGCAACTTGACTTCTTTCATTATGCCCTGTGGTACGTATAAGTTTACTCACCTCCCTTTTGGGCTTAATTCCGCTGCCTCCGTTTTCCAAAGAGCCATGGAGAATGTGTTGCAAGGCATATCGGGAGTGAAAATATATCAAGACGACGTCTTGATTCATGGTTCCTCTCATACAGAGCATGAGTATAGGCTAAAGGAAGTTTTGTTAAGATTTAAAAATCGCGGGTTGACACTTAGAGAAAATAAATGCAAATTTAACATGCATGAGTTAGATTATTTGGGTCACAAACTAACCGGAAGTGGAGTTAAACCTAAAGATAATCTGGTTGAAACTATTTCAAATCTTTCAGAACCACAAAACAGAGAGGAGTTAGTCAGCTTTCTTCGGATGGCTGAATACTATAATAAGTTTGTTCCCGGGTTCGCTTCAAGGACTCGTAGCTTAAGATCACTTTTGAAGAAGGGAACGAAGTTTATGTGGTCTGATGCTTGCATGAGGGAGTTTGTTGACATTAAAAGTGCCTTGAAGAATGCACCTTCACTTCATAGTTTTGACTCTTCTGCAAAATCTATCTTAGTTACTGATTCTAGCGCTAAAGGATTGGGTGCCGTCCTCAAACAGTTTAAAGGTGGAGATGAAAGAACCATCATGTTTCTCTTCCAAGCTCTTGTAGGGCCTGAGAACTCATATTCTGTTATTGAAAAAGAAACTTTGTGTATCTTTTGGGCAATTAGGAAGTTGAAAAAATTCTTGTGGGGTGAATCTATTGTTGTTCGATCTGATCACAAGCCGTTAAAAGATCTTTTTACAAAAAAGAGTCTTGACGCTATTTCGTCAAGGATTTGTAGATGGATCATTGCGCTGCAGGACTACGATTTTACTGTGTCTTATATACCTGGTGTTGAGAATAAAGTATCCGACTGTCTTTCTAGATTGGTTCATGTTAAAGCACAGGTCGATCCAGATGTTAGTGACCTTTGGGATGATGACGAATATAAGGTGTGTGAAGTAGTTGCTGAAGTTGTGAGTGAAGATGAGTTGAAAAGTTTTTTGAACAAGGATGCCATTTTATTGAAAGTTTCTGATTTAATTACAAAAGGCTGGGTGAGTATGAAGAATTTGGATGATGATGTGTGCAAATTTTGGAACGTACGCCACGAGTTGTCCACTAACTCGGGTCTCTTGTGGAGAGGTACGAGACTTGTGCCTCCTACATGTCTTAGGGATAAGATATTTCAACAAGCACTCCAAGGACATCTTGGTGTATCAAAAATGAAAAAAAGAATTCGGTTACATTTTTGTTGGCCTTGCATTGATCTTCAGGTGGAGCGTCTTGTTAGGGATTGTGCTTCTTGCAATGTTTCAGATAAGACTTTGACAACTAGGACTCAACCTTTGGTGTTACGTAAAGAACCTTCTTGTTGCTGGGATGAGATTGCCCTAGATCTTCTGGGACCTGTTCATGATTCGTCAGGTCAACATTTTGTTTTTTTCCTCGTCGATTTATTTTTCAGATGGCCGGAGATTAAAATTGTGAAGAATATTGAAACTAAAGATGTGATTATATTTTTAGAATATTTGTTTGCTAGGGAAGGTCTACCTAGATCTATTTTGACTGACAATGGCGTCCAGTAAGTTTCTAAGGAGATGGAGGAATATTTGAATAGGAATGGCATTAAACACAAGAAGTGTTCTCTCTATCATCCCGAAACTAACGGGATGGTAGAGAGATTTAACCGCGTTCTAAAAGAGTCTGTTCAAATTTCCATTTCCCAGGGAAAGAACTGGAAATTGGAAATTTTAGAATGAGTAAGAATCTATCGACTCACACCCCATTCCACTACTGGTAAGGTACCTTTTGTGTTGAAAATTTTTATTGAAATTTGCAGATAGAAATACAATTGTGTTGACAAAGTAAAATGATATAATGATAAACAGATGAAAATATAAGTGATAATGAAACTTACATAAGATATAGCAAATATGAGGAAATAAAGAATAACATATATTCCATAATCCAATATAAGATAAAATAAGAAAGAATAATAGGTAAATTATAATATAAAAGGAGAGGAGAGGAAAAGACAAGAAAAGGAAAAGAGAAAGGAAGAAAGAAAGAAAAGAAAAGAGAAGAGTATAAGAGCAACAGATACAGAGAGGGAATGAACTGGAAGAAAGGAAGGGGGAAGGGTACCCACAGTAAAGTGATAGAGAAGGAATAGAATTAAGCGGAAACAGTATGTGTAGAAGAGGAAGGAATGGATGTAGAGTCATCATCCACAGTAGTCTCCAAGAAAGGGGACCAAATTTGGAGAAAAATGGAAGCTTGATCTTGTAAATTATAAATTGTGCGTTCATGTAAAGCCGTTTGTATCATTGCCACCAACCACTCTTCCTGAGAGGGAGGTGAGGGGGATTTCCAATGACGCAGTATACAAATTTTGGCCGTGGCCAAAGCAGTGTGAAGAGACGAATTTGTGGTTTGGAGAGTTTCGAAAAACCACGAAAATCATGTAAAATAATAGTGGCAGGTGTAAAAGATAAGGGTAATGACATTGTAGAAGCCAATGTCTTCCTCACAAAAAGCCAGAAGGATCTAGTCCGAGGACATTCGCAAATGATATGTGTAATATCACATCCAGAAGCAGAACATCTCCAGCAGGATGTGTGTGATATCAACTTAGCTTGGTGCAATTTAACAGGAGACCAATGCCATTCATGGAGAATTTTGAAAATACAGAATTTAAGACGAGCTTCCCGAACACCTTTATGTAATCCTTCTAAAATTTGATCCCATTGAATAGTGGAATATGCAACTGATAAACGGGATTGCCATTTCATCTGAAGAGCTTGTGAGAGAGGCTGTGAAAATAGAGGATGTAGAAACGTCTTATAAAGACCAGAAGTCAAACCTTTAAGATTTCCCCATAACAGCAAATAAGACAATATGGGAGATACTGAAAGTAGTTCAGGTGGAGAACCTAAATGTTTTGTGATACTTTGTTTAAGTTGAGTATATTTATGAGATTGTGTAGGAGGTAAGTGAAATTCCTCGCAAATTTGGGAGAAGGGTTTAAAGGTTCCATCATGAAAAAGTTGATCTATAGAAGTAATGCCAGCCTCTTGCCATAAAGGCCAGGACAAGGTGCGACCACATATACGAATAGCTGAATTAAGCCATAAAGGAGCTTTAACATGAATTCGGGAATTAGATTTTAGTATACGATGACCTCTCTGCCAAGATTTATGCATTGCAGATAAAATAGGGTTTTTAGGATCGGAAGAACTAGTTCCTGTACCGTATAAAAGGGATAGACCTAAACCAGGAGCCAAAAGGTGACGTTCAAGTGGAACCCATTGAGGAATGTGTTTAGATTTGGGCAGGAAAAATGTGAGTTGGGAGATATGAAGGGTGAGTGAATAGTGCTCAATGGAGGGAAGTCCTAAACCCCTTTGTAACTGATGGGCCTTCAATTTGGCCAGGGCAAGGCGTGGTTTAGCTGTACCACAAATAAAAGATTTTATTTTGGAGTCAATAGATCGAAGGGTAGGCAGGGGAATGTGGAGAGGAAGCATACCTAGAACATAAAGAAACCGTGGTAAAGTAACCATCTTAACCGCCTGAACTTGTCCCCAAAGTGATAGTCCCAGAGCTTTCCACTTATTAAAGTCTCTTTGCATTTGTGTAAATAAAGGGGTTAAATTATCCGTGACCATACTATCCAAACCTCTATTAATTAATATGCCTAGGTACTTAAGACGGGATGATTGCCAATGAAAAGGAAAACCAGAGATTGCTAGTTTTGTAGTGCCAAGTGACATGGGTAATGCTTCACTTTTATCCCAATTTATTTTGTAACCTGAGAAAGAAGAGAAATCGTTGATAATTTGAAGGAGAGTGGGAAGAGAACGAGGAAGGTCAGTAAGAGTAAGAAGAATGTCATCTGCATATAAATAAATTTTAGAATGGCCAATTGGAAGAGGGACGCCTATAACTTCAGTGGATTGTCGTATTGCCGCAGCCAGAGGTTCCATTGCTAAGAGGAAAAGGAGAGGGGAAAGCGAGCATCCTTGGCGAGTGCCACGACGAATTGGAAAGGGGGTGGACAAGAAACCACCACAATTAACTTGAGCCAATAGACTATCATAGAGCAGACGTACTTTATCAATAAATTGATCGCCCAAGCCGAACCTTTGCATGACTGTAAAAAGGTATTCCCATTCAATACGATCAAATGCTTTTTCCGCATCAAGGGAAAGAAGCAATGCATCGTCTGCAAGATGTTTAGCTAACCACAAGGCATGAGATAAAGTGCGGAGATGGTTCCTAGATGAGCGACCTGGAACAAAACCTACTTGCGAATTATGAATTAAGGAAGGTAAAACTTTACGAAGACGGGATGCAAGAATACTAGCTAGTATTTTAATATCAGTATTCAAGAGAGATATAGGCCGATAACTGCCACAGAACAAGGGATCTTTACCAGGTTTTGGTAAGACAGCTATAATGGCTTTGTTAGAAAGAGATCCGAGAGAGGATCCCTCAACAGCTTCTTGAAATGCGGCATGCAAAGTATCTATCATATTCTGACCAGTCCATTTATAAAATTCAGGAGGAAAACCATCTTCCCCCGGAGCTTTATGGTATGGTAAGGCAGTTATAGCTGAGGAAATCGCATCCTTTGTAATAACACCATCAAGTAAAGCTCTACCGTCATCCGAAAGTCGTGGAAGAGATATTGCATCTAAAAAATTGGACATTTTAAGTTTATCTATGTGAGTACTTGGAGAATAAAGAGATCTATAAAAGAAAGCAAATTCGTCAACAATTTCTTGTGGTCTAGTAAGTATATCGCCATGACTGGATTTAATAGCAGGAATCGCCATAGCGGCCTCCCTCTGACGCAGTTGTGCAGCTAGTAATCGACCAGCTTTTTCCCCCTGCTCGTAATGTCTCCCTTTCATTTTTTGTAAGGCGTATTCGGCCTTAGAAGTAAAAAGACTATTAAGAGACATTCGTGCTTGTTCCAGTAATTTACGATTCTGGAGGGTAGGATTTAAAAAAAACAAATGAGAAAACCGTTGAATGTCCTGCTCAAATTCTGCTTGTTTAGCGGCATTGTTCTTGTTAGCAAGAGCGGCATCACGCATAAGTTGCCCTCTAATGGTAGCCTTTGCTGCTGCCCAAACCGTTCTCTTAGATGAAATTGAATCCTCATTACTAGTAAGATAGTCTTGGAGGTCAGATTGTAGAAGAGCTCTACCTGCAGGTGTTCTATATCTACTTATGCTCAATCTCCATGGTTTGCGGCCTGGCTTAGAGAGACCTAAATCGAGGGACAAAAGAACGGGAGAGTGGTCGGATATAGCTGATTCCAGGATTTTCGATTCCGTAACCAACTGAACTGCCTTTTGTGAAAGAAGGAAATAGTCTAGACGGGAAAATGTGCCATGGGTAGAAGAAAAGAATGTGTACTCTTTATCTTGCGGATGACTAAGCCTCCAATGGTCAACCAGACCATTGTCGGTGAGAACATCATGTAAGATGGCTCTATCTGAAGCGTTAACATTGTCAAGACTGCCTGTTTTGTCGAGGACAGGATCTGGAGCCAAATTCCAATCCCCTCCAATGAGAAATTGAGAGGCATTGATTTCTGTGAGAAGACGACTCATCCTAAGGAAAAATTGTTTTTTGGCACCAAGTGGAGCGTATATAGATCCGGGACAAATAAAAGAGTTTCCAATTTTCAATTTAACAAAGACATATCGACCCTCCGGATCAGACCATGTCTTGGAAATCGTGAAGGGAAGTGATTTTCGGATAAGGATAGCTACACCACATTTACGAACAGGATTAGGGTTGGTGGGATCAGATTTATAAATGCTACTATGAATAACCTTTCCGACCCAATCTCTGCTGAGTTTACTAGATTCAAAATCATCCAAATGTGTTTCCTGCAGTAAAGCAATGTCCACATGTTTAGAGCGCAAATATGAAAGGACTTTTTTCCGTTTAATGTAATGGGTGAGACCATGAACATTCCAGGAAACCACTGAGAGAGGATGAATGGAAGACATAATAGAAGAGTTGTAAGAATAGGATAGAAAAAAAAGGAATAAATATACAGAGAAAAAGGATAAAGAGGGTACCCTGAAGAACAAAAAAAAAAAAGAAGGTGTATAAAAGTCTGAGAGACTAATAAAAGAGAGAAAAGAAAAGAGGATGTGAGAAGTGTTTAGATAAGCTGAGTAAATACTGAAAATAGAAAAAATAGAGAAAAAGAAAAAAAAATAGGAAAATAAAGAAGGAACCGAAACTGTTAACCGCGGGTCTGGGCACACTCAAGCAACGCCGTGGGACGGAACTCCGTCCGAGGAAAGAAAAATGTGGATCAAATGAATACAGGATAATATGGAATATATGAAAGTTACAATAAAGTAAAATAACAGTATCATAACCATAAGAAACCATAAAATATTACTGTATAATACAAAGCAATGAAATAAGCATATTGACATCTACAATATGATGTAACTATGGTAAAAGATTAGGAAAGAAGTGCAATAGACAAAACAAATGGTGTTGAGAATAACGAAAGACATAATACATAACAGAAAGAGTGTACAAAGTAGAGTCAGAAGTATAGAAGATAAAATACAAGGAGAGAGTACAAGTGATAAATGTAATATAGAAAGGACGAAGAAAAATATAGAGCAGAGAGAGAAGAGGAGGAGATAAAAACATATATAATAAAACATTGGAACAAAAAAGAAAAAGGAAACAGCAAAGCTGACATTAAAACAAATGAAACAATAATACTTACTGCAATATTTGAATAACTAGGAAACTAAATATGCAATGTCAGATTAAGCGATACTAATATCACCAAAGGGAGGGGCTTAACCATGAGGAAAAGACATGCATGAGATGATTACTATAACCTGAACATGCAAGAAGCAATACAGTAGTGGGTAGAAATGCGCTTCAAAAGCGGAGAACATTGCGAACATGAGATTACACAATAGCATTAATACAGGTATTGCAATATAAGATAAGAAACAGAAGTAACTACATTAAATAATGCAATAAAGCATCAAAATGAACCGTGGAATAGGCAAAGTGATACCAGTCAGTATCTATAATGGCATTTAGAAGGGAGAACAAGAAATCAAAAAAATATACTAGTGGATCGGTAAAGAGTATTCAGTCAGCATCTGATGGCTTTTTGAGAGGTGATCTAGATTTGTCCCTCTGTGGTACATTAGTAAGGGTGGAGATGGAGTGCAGAGCTGAAGCCTTGTCATCCTGGGATCGATTCAGACGAGTGAAATCTCTACCACGTTGTCTGGAATCACCAAAGGTGTTTGAGTGTGGCATTGGCAAATTTGAAGATGGAGAAGTAAATGACGGAGGTTGGTCACAATGAGAAGTTTGAGTTTCCATGTCGGTAGATTTGATGTTATCCAAAAATTGTTGCAAAAGTGCAGGATCATAAAATTCTTTAGATTCTCCATTTCTGGTGATAGGAAAACGTGCAGGCTCAAACAATCCATATTTGATGTCCATTTGACGCAATTGAGGCCGCATGGAAAGAAATGCCTTCCGTCGCTCGTTCGTCTCTTTCGAAAAGTCTGCAGCTACGTGAATGGTATGACCTTGAAAAAGAAAGGAACCACGAGAGCGAGCCATAGACAAAATTTGTCGAGTTTGTTCATGCCGAAGAAAACATGCAATAACTGGTCTTGGCCGTGCAGAAGCATCTGAACGTGGAGGACCAATTCTATGAGCACGCTAAATCTCAAGAGGAGGAGCAAAGGAGATACCAGTCAGAGTGGGAAGAGTGTCATAGAGAAATAACTTCATGTCTTGTTTCTCTCTGTTTTCTGGAAATCCATAAAAGCGGACATTGTCTATACGACTGCGATCTTCCAAATCAATGATTTTTCTATGCAAAAAAAGAAGGTCTTGCTCTGAACTGTGAACTGAATCTAGGCAGCTTTCCATATCCAGAATTTTAGAGTCAATGTTGTCAATTCTTGTATGAAAAGTAGTGAGCTCTGCTTTTATTGACTTAGTTTCTGCAGCCAGTTATGTCATGGTGATATCTAGCCCCTCCAATCGGCGATTAACCCCAGAAAGTTCCTGCAAGATTCGTTGCATAGTGTCAGATAATGTCTTGTCACTCTGAGGTGTTATAGCTTGGGATGGGGGAGGCGATGAGGATACGTTACTTTTCACTGGCAAATTGGGAGTTTGTTTTGTCACTTCAGGGAAGAGTGGTTGTTTAGGGGTTCTGTTACCATTCCTGTTGGTAGACATTGTGACACACGGTTGCACAGATGCTCTACAAAAACGAATTGATGGAATATTACGATATGAAGCAATGGTGAAAACAATGGTGCATCAAATGACAAAATAAATGACTGCAGCGAGCCAGTGAAGAAAAGGCCTACAATCAAAGAAGAATTAGTAGCTATAGTAAATAACATATAGCATCAGGCCTGGCTTTGTTAGAATGTGTCATTCACGACGTATAAATAAATGATACACATTGAAATTCAACAAGCTGGAAGCGAAAAGCGCTGCAACAGATGAAATAGATCAAATACAGACTATAACCCATATCTGTTAAAATGGAAGAAAAGCACCTTGGCAGTATTACATGAAAGACGAGTTCTGTCATATATACAGGCGCAGTACATTAATAGAAAGCATTATGCGCCATAAAGTAACATGGGGATATGACAGAATACGCAGCAAAGGTTAAGTAAGGCAAATGAGGATTAATGTAAAAGTTCCTGCGTAATTAAGGAAACATTGTTATAGCATTTGAATGCACACAAAGTATGAGGAAGTGCAATCTTGTGAGGCAATTGAAAGTGAGCACTCCGTGACAGAATATCTCATGAAGCCATGTCGCAAAAGAGCAGGCTGGAGTCAGTTGAGCAGGAATTGAATGACATGTAAGAACAGGAGTAGATTTAATTGCCCTGCACATGAACATTACAAAGGGAGCACTCCGTGACAGAATATCTCATGAAGCCATGTCGCAAAAGAGCAGGCTGGAGTCAGTTGAGCAGGAATTGAATGACATGTAAAGAACAGCAGTAGATTTATTTGCCCTGCGCATGAAACAAGAGGAGACTGTCCAAGGCGCAATATGTGAGGAAAAAGTAGCATAGATGGTGATATTTGCCCTTTTCTATATAAAACCAGGCAAAGCTAAGTTGAATGGAATAATGCTGAAAGGCACCGCTGGAGAGACATGGAATGAAGGTAAAAGCTGTGGGGCTCCGTTGTATAGGAGGGCAGAAAAGGAAATGTTACTTGAGCATGTTTATTTTAATTTCCCTCCTCCTGTTCTATTCGCCCATTGAAGGAAAAGAACTTTGCCAGCAATGCGGAGGAATGCCGCTATGACCGCATGAAGGAGCACTGCAGAGCGGACACATGCGCAGTATCTGAAGAGGCGCGGCCCTGCAATGCGAGGAGGCACGGCGCTGTAGTTTGAGGAGGCGCAGCCCTGTGGGGAGAGGAGGCGTGGCCTCAGTCGACGCGCAGATCTCGGAGCACGTCAGCAAAGCGGACGTTCACCTCAACGGACTTGAAGCAAAGAAGAAATATCACCGCTCCGCTGGAAATGAAGCCACCAGTGCTTTCCACATGCCCTCCGGTGACAATGGAGCATGAATAGGTAGGTCCGGTGGTCCAGGTGCGGGAGAGTGGCTCGTCAGGAGTCCGTCCCACAACGGAGCTCAATCTTCAGGCGGCCATCTTCCTTCGTGGCCAGACCACGCCCCCGTAAGGTACCTTTTGAACTGTTTCGAGGACGGTGCCCTAATACTCATTTATATCAACCTTGGATGAGAGATAGATCCTCTCTCTCTGATTCTAATTTAACTCCTTGTGTGCGCCTATCTGATGATGATAAGAAATCTCAAGAATCAAGAGTGTTAAAGAGGAAAGCTTATTTTGAACAAAGAAATGCTGTGTCACACACACGTGTTAAAGTGGGAGAAAGAGTGAAAGTTCGTTTGTCGAAAAGAATCTGTGGATTATCAAAGTACTCTGCTCCTTTTGTTGTTGTAAAATGTTTTGGAAATGCGGTCAAGTTGAGCGATGGCCGCATTTGGAATTTAAATAGGATTGCACCTTTGTACAAAAATGTTGTGGCAGCACCTGCTCCCGAGGTACATAGTAAGAAGAAGAACAAAACCTCTGTGTTACGCAGGAGCAGTCATGAAAAGAAAATTCCTAAGTGTTTTGATGATTTTGTTTTGAAATGATTATGTATAGGGGAAAGGTGTGTAATATCTATACTCCTTAACTATTTGCTTTTACATATGCTTGTCCAATACTTGCTCTCTCTCTCTCTCTCTATTTGCTTTTACATATGCTTGTTCAATGATTCCTTTACTCTACTATGGAATGATATTCTTAGAGTGTATTAGATCCTGGCTGTGAATGTCAGTTACTCAATCCAGTGAGCTGTGTGGCTAGGACGTCGTTTACCTTACTTGAACACTTTAACAATAAATCCTCTTCAGTTAAAAAAAAAAAAAAAAAATGACCTACTTTATTTCACTGGCGACGATCTGGCTTTGGACCCTTCACGCTGCTTGATGCTGTCTACATCTGATTTATTGAAGGATTAAAGAAGCCGACGTCCTAACACGACCCTGGGACAATTAACCACGTGGTAAAGCTCATTTCTTCTGGATATAGGGTACTCTTTTACATTTTATTCTATCTTCCTCTAAAGGATTCCCTCTCTGAATTTATATAACTCGGCGTTAAAGGATTCCCACTCTGAATTTATATAACTCGGCAATTTGGACAGTGAACTATCAACCCGAGTTACATTTTTGTTTATTTGCTTTACTAAACCAAGCTCAACTGAGAAGCTTTTCCTTTCATTTAAACATCGTGCTTCCTTCAAATCTGCTCAAAACTGTTTATTTTGTCAACTCGCACTGTGGATGTATGTGCCAACGTTTAAGCTTTCATTTGTTTGTTTAAAAAAAAAAAAGAGATCGCGCTTATTGCCTCGCGCTTTATCATCTTTCATCACGCGCACAAAGCCTCATTAACCTTTGTTTACTGGCGCTGTGACACCTGCACTCCTTCTCTGTGACACCTTCTCCTCCCGCTATTGAATGCGCGCACCTTCATCATCGTTTCACCACGAGCCTATCTACTTGCGCTGCTTCACGCGCAGAAGGCTTCCGGAGAGATTAGATTATGTGTTGATCTTCAAAATCTCAATCGCTCCATTGTCGCCGATAAATATCCGCTACCCAACATCTCTGAGATGTTGACCCAACTTGAAGGCGCTAAGGTATTCACTACTCTAGATTTAAGGGCGGCATATCATCAAATTAAAATTGATGATGAATCAAGCAACTTGACTTCTTTCATTACGCCCTTTGGTACGTATAAGTTTACTCTCCTACCTTTTGGGCTTAATTCCGCTGCCTCCGTTTTCCAAAGAGCCATGGAGAATCTGTTGCAAGGCATATCGGGAGTGAAAATATATCTGAATTTCAACACCATTTGGTGTACAAAATATTGTGCTGTTAATTTTACACAGTAGATCCCTTCCTAGCAAGTTTAAGGTATTCACTACTCTAGATTTAAGGGCGGCATATCATCAAATTAAAATTGATGATGAATCAAGCAACTTGACTTCTTTCATTACGCCCTTTGGTACGTATAAGTTTACTCGCCTACCTTTTGGGCTTAATTCCGCTGCCTCCGTTTTCCAAAGAGCCATGGAGAATGTGTTGCAAGGCATATCGGGAGTGAAAATATATCTGAATTTCAACACCATTTGGTGTACAAAATATTGTGCTGTTAATTTTACACAGTAGATCCCTTCCTAGCAAGTTTACAGGGCTAGAATCGCACACTATGAATTTGTGCATTTCTCAGAAGTTGGCAATACAAACTTCCATAGGTTCTGTGACAGGGGTCCTAATTTGTTTATTAGAAACGCCCACTACTTAGATCGGTTCTCCCGAGAGGGTTAGGTTTGGGATGTCTGCTGTTCTCACAGTAGAACGGGTAGCACCAGTGTTCAACAGAAAGGTAATCTCATTTCCCTCCCCTTTCCCTTCAATATAAGGACCTGACTGATCTACCGGTAAGGATGCGCCAAGTATGCAATCCTCTTCGCCTATCTCAGGCACCATCAATCTTCTCCAAATTCAAAAAAATGTGTCCTGCAAAAGAAACTGTGGTGTTACTGTATTTTTCTTACCACTTCCCTCCCGAAATCCGGTGTCTGTCCACCCTGTATTTTGGTTGACTTACAAAATCTGGCATAGGGGCTTGAGGCAATTGATTCTGTATTACCTATTGCGGCTGTCTCATTGACACCTCATTCTGCGTCTGCGGATTTAAATTTTGAGTTTGGACATTATTATTCTGTATTAATTTACACTAATTTTTCCAAAGCCCTAATTTTCCGCACCCATGACACGGAAACTTTTTCTTCGCCTCTTCTTTACTCATTTTCCCTCTGGGTTTGCTCCTACTTCCTTCACTTTGGCCTTCCCCTCTTTTCTGATTATTTGCTTGCTGACTTAACTGAAGTTCCTGTCGCTCTGCCATTTTAACTTTAGCCCACAATACCATTTCTTCTAATTTATTTCGTTTATTGTCAATTGCATCCTCACAGTATTTTGCATACTTGAGAATTTCATCGACAGGCTTTGCTTGCCAAAACAATTTATGCTCTCTAATCGTTTGGGAAATTTCAGGTTTTAGTCCAGACACAAAACGATAAATAAAAGGTGTCATGTCCTTATTATCAATGTTTTCTAAACCACTGTACTGTTTAAATACCTGCAAACGGCGTTCATAATATGCATGCACAGATTCATCCTTATTTTGGGTAGTTCTGTCTATTTTAGTCCAATCAGTTTCTTTAGGGGGAATTTTCCCTTTTAAATAAGTTATCACCTGGTTATATTTCTTCATTACCTCCCCAGAAGGAGCTCCTGTCTTTTGGTCTCTAGGGTACTCCTCACTAGGCCAATCTACAGTGATTTTGCACTCAGATCACAAATCAGCAGGAGCAATGATGTCAAATAAACCATCTAAATCTTTTAACAATACTTCTGACACCTTCACAAACCTTTCGACTTGTCTGTACCATTCTACAGGTTTTTCTCTCAGCTTTGGGAAATCATTAGTAAATGATAAAATATCCTGTCTGGACCATGGGACATGTACATAACCTCCTTCAGGCACTTCTCACATCGGACACAACCGTTCGACCTTTTCTGCTTCTTTTAATAAGTATTCAGAAGACGTTTTATTTGCCTATGCCTCTTCCTTTTTCTTTGTCCATCTAACTTTCCATTTGTCTAGATCTCCCCATTTTTGCAACAACAACAACAATTCTTTTATCTGCAACTTACGACCTGACACATTCATGTTTTCCAAATCTTTGTCAGAAAATTCAGCTCTATATGGTTTCTGCAATACCTTTGATTTGCCAATATCAATTTCCATTTCCAAAGCCAAATTCATTAGTTTTTCATGAAATATTTTTGTATTGAGAGTAATACTTCTGCAAATAAACAATAATTAATCTTCATCAAATGAGTTCAGTTTGTCCAATCCCACATTTCCTGCCACCATTTCTTCTAATTCCACCTTTAATTTAAATATGTCTAATACCTTTGGTTGCGATTTAGGCTTCTCTATTTTTTGTGTCCATCTGTCTAAGTCTTCCGGACTTACTACAGGTGCATGCCTTGTTCCCGAGGATGTTTCAATCTGTACCTCTTTTGAACATGGGGGTGTACATTTTCTGTCTAAGTCACTTACTGGTTCTCGTATAGGTAAATCCATTAAAGAAATTACCAACTCACATTCACTTGCTTGATCATCAACTATTAGGGTTTCTTTTCTTGGCTGAATTATGGGGGTAGTCAGAATGGGAGTTTAAGGATTAACTTGCTTATCTCCATACAAAGGAACTACGGGACCTATTGTTACAGGTATTGTCAGAGCTTCAGGACTTGGATTTAAGTGGGAGATTTTCTAAATTAATTCACTACGCTGTTTATTTAAAGCTTCCTTCTCTCTCTCTTGAAGTACCTTTTCTAATGAGGTTTCATGTATAACATGCGGAACTAAAGGTGGGTGTAAAAACGGAGCACTGGGAGTAACTCTCTGAGTTTCTTCTTGATAAGGTGGTGGATTTCTTTTTAACAAGTCATCTAATAAATCATCATCCAAATCACCACTAGTCATTACATTTTTCATTTTCCCTGTATCTTTACTTCCTGATGTTATCTGTGGTAAAAACAGGATATAATCATTCCACTAGCATGGACTGTCTCCACCTTTTCATTTGCGTATCTTGTGTCTCCTTTGGGAATCTGGGATAACATTTATTTCAAATACTGTCACTTCTGGACCTATCTAGCTCAAACGCCTCTGGCTCCCATTCTTCTAGGGCTTCATATTGCTTTAATCTTGGTCTGGGATCTAATTTATTCATACGATTTCTCAAATTGTACAAAATTCTACCATTATTCTGGAAATGCCAAAACCCTGTCTTCCTTAGTATACTCTATCCAGTTTTCTAACCCCACAGAGGTGTGGTAGCCCCTTTCTACCATCATGTATGATGCGGGCGTATTAGGTGGTGGAATAATAATCCCTTCTCTAGTTTTAATAACTTTGTCTTTTTTGAAATAATTCTTTTTTCTACTCAAATGTGACATCTTTCTTCTTTCTCCATACATAATATAAGGTCTTCCTCTAATTTGTTGTTCTGTTGCAAATCCTAAATATTTTCTATCAGGACAGTTTCCTATAACTACTGGATCTAAATTCCACATATACCACTATTTAATTTTGTACGTAATGTCAATGAATTTAATTAACTCAGTTTGTTTACTTTGCAGAAATCAATCTCCAATACCAGCGCGACTCTTATTTTAAATGACCAATGTAGGTTAGACTTACAAGCAGTGTTAACCAATAATTGTGCAGCTTTTCTGTGACGTGAATCTCACTCTCTACACTCACCCCTACTTTATAATTTTCTTACGGCTACACACCCGCTGTTTCTACCAATCCCAGTGCGGCTCTCTTTGACATCAGTGCAGCACCCGCAACTTACTCCCTCCTTTGCAAGGTAATATGACAATTCAATTTTTTTTTCAAAATTCAGTTACACATTTCATTAATTGACAACATAAAACATTCGCTACTGTGCCTGATTGACTAAAAAGAATAGAATAGACAATTTCTTTCACAACGAGTAAACCTAATTCCGCCTACTCTTCATGCATTGCGAGCAAAACAACCTTCCGTTTACTCTTCACTTAAGCAAAAAAGAACTTGCTACTCCTTCAAAATTACCCTTTCTAGGTAATATAAGACCAAAGTTTCACCAGCAAACTTCTTTGCTATCAATCACTCTCACAATTATACTCAGCAAAATAAACCCAAACTAGTGCTTCAAGTTTTACCCAACTTTACACACCTATTCCTCAAGGCAAGTAACCTCAATGCAGTGTGGCTTCTATTTACCACCCACTTCCTTTATCCCAGGATATTCCAGACAACATTTAACAACACAAACAGATTTTTGAGTTAATGCATAAATCAATAAACAACCAATACTCAGTAATTAACAATCAATACAACTAACTACCTATTATTAACTAATCCCTAACCATACTACTGCTACCAAGAAAAGTATACTGATAGAGCGCGCAGGGACCAACTAGCTCAGGTTTACCATACTCATCTTGGGCCCATATAACATTCACACATTAAACTAGTAGTCCTGCCTAACCAATTTACTAATTTATTCACCCTATCAGTTGGCTCAGAGGTCCGATTTAGGACTTATACCTGTAAACCATGACTTACCAATCCTTGTCACCTTATTATAAGTCCTGTGGATCAGAGAGTTAGAATAAACAGATAGTATGTAAATACATTTACTTTTCTTATAATAACCACAGACTCAGGGAAAGTTTAAAACCTTTATCTATGATAGATTTTCTGATTGAAATGAAAAAGGGTCACAATCTTGTAACCATAAATTTTACAAGCAAGAATATAACCAGCAGGACGTAAAGTTTGTAAGAAATCACAGTAACTTTTTTAAACATTGGTACCTGGGAAGGGTGAGAAAAGGAAATAGCACAAGGACATACCACATAGATGATATTTACCTAGAATGGTGCAATGACCAATCCTGGCCACGGGCTGGGGCAAAATATGGACCAGGACTAGGCTCTCGACTAATCAGGTACCCATGGGACAAGACAGGTGCAGATCAGGACAGGTGACCTCTGCTAAGTGCAACGCCAACGTCACACCCCTATCTCTAGGAAAGCCAATTAGGTCCCCCAATTGGGTAATAGATTCTTCTGACAGAGTGCTCCGCCAGCACCTCTGCTCTTGATCGCCTTTTGAGTGCGTTGGGTCAGTGACAGGTCAGCTATTTGGACAAGTCGGACAATTTCTCTATCTAAGCCTACCTTAGTTATACCATTTCGAGGGTAATGTACCACCCCTAAATGTTGCAAATGTATGTGTTTCCCTTCAGTGATTGGTTGGAAGGCGAGGAGAGGTCATCACACCATACTAAGATGATGTAATTTCAATTTGAATCATATTGTTTAATCCCCAACCACAATTTACTTTCCCATGATTTTATTCCGCCCAACAATTTTGGTACACAATTTGAATACATTGTATTTGGTAGCTTCCTTTCTAGAGGTCAGATGATCAGGTTCCCAGGCACATTGTGGGTAAGAAGTGGGCTGGCAGAGGTTCAATGCCAGTGCTTTAGCAAACTCAGAGTCAGAGTACGCATGTGCAGAATCGTCCAAGATGGAAGATGTGTCAGTGATCAGACCCAAAGTACGAGCTAGTAGCAAAATCAAAAAGAAACATTTTAGAATACAGGAATAAATGAATGCACTGTATACCACTTATTTCCACTCTATGCCCATTACTTAATTTTAACTTGTGCATTAATGATTAGGCAGAACATACAAGTTTAGTACAAGCTGCAGCGTACACATTAGCATGTGAAATTTAAAGCAGCCATTTCTGGCACTAGTGCGCAGAAGCAAAGTTTTCCCACCAAGCAGAGAGATACGTCATGCCATGTAGATGTGACAGACGCATGCGCAAATGATTTCCTGTGTTTTCGGCGGCCATTTTATTGCAATAGAGTTACTGTTAGTAAAAGCACATAGACAAGCTTCCCCTAGATGCTACAAATGTTGTGTGGTGAAAATATTAATTAAAAAAAACATGTTGGTTAATATATTACAAGTTATTTAGAGAGGGCTGAATAGAAGAAAGTTTCAGAATATGTGAAACCTTGCTCCATCATTGGGACCAGGTCCAAAGTTCCAGCTGAAGTTCAAGAGCATCCAAGCTTGGCCGGTAGCAAACGTGCTGAGGTCTTGGAAGCTGGTGTGCAAAGACGAAGGGGGGCACTTGAAACAGGCCTGCGCAGGGGGACTTACAGGTAAGTCCAGTGGGTCTTCGCAGCAGGAGGAGGTAGCAAAGGGACTGGGGACCATGGGAGAAGGACTGGTTGGTCAGTGCTGGGGTCGGTTGGGCCAGGTTCAGAGCCAGGCCAGCCGGGCGTCATGGGTCTTGAGGTCCTCACGAACAGGAGCAGGTAACTTGGAGTGGTGACATCGGGACAGCTGTGTCACTCAGGAAGTGGGTCTAAGGTGTCTTGATGTCCCTCGATAGGTCCTTACTTCTGGTCCTCAGGGAGTCCAGAATGGGCTCTTCTTGGTTCTGAGAGATCCTGGTGCCTCCAAATTTAGTGGGGAGGGAGATCTGACCCTCCAGAGATGTTGTCATTTTTCTTGCTTTGATACTGTGTCCCCTGCGGTCCAAAGGAGCTTTATGGCCATATCTTGAAGGCTGAAGTTGCTCTTGGGCTCTTGGGGTTCTTTCAGGTTTCAAGAAGACACAGCAGCAGCAATTGTTGAGTCCTGGGAGTGGCAGGCAGAGTTTGGCACCATTTTCTTCTGCAGCAGCTTCAGTTCTCAAGCAGCAGGCATTCTTTGTCCTGGTCTTCTCTTGTCCGACGGATCTGAAGTACAGGTCTCTGGGTACCACCTAAATACTGAATTTAGGGGCGTTACAAGGGGAGGCAAGTAGTACCCAATGGGCTACTTATCTTTAGGGTGTCTACACCCTCTAGTGACTACTTCCCATGGGAAGAGGCACTACCCTAACCCTGACAGGTGGTTTTCTCACCATCCGAAGATGGTAGAATTTCAGAATAGGGGTTCACCTTGCCTGCCCCTCTCTAGGGGTGATGGAGGCTAAGTGGGGACCTCCTCCTAATCTAACTAATGTTCCCACCTTTACTCCCACCAAAGGTGGAGCAGGAAATGGGGCTTGGCCGCCCCAGCTATCTGGAGGTTCCTGGGTTGGATTTCAGAGGCTACATTGTCTTTGAAGCTTGCTGCCCAGGAAGGCCATCCTGTCTTACAGGAGGTGAGAAGCACCTACGCCCAGAGTAGGCTTTGTCACTGTCCTCTGAGTGCGCTGGCCCTCACCTCATGAGTCAGAAACATGTCTGGGAGTGGCAAGCTGGCAAATACGAGTCAGAAACCACACCAATGCTTGGTAGGTTTTCAGGGAAACCTCTAAAAGGGTTTCCCATGTGAATGTATTAATAAATCCAACACTAGCATCATGGAGGATTTATTAAGACAAAATGTTTAGTAACAAACAGCTCAGTAATCAGTGAAGCCATCATGGAGCTAGGAAACTCTGGTTTGAATAAAAAATAACTATGAGAGCCAGCTGAACTAACTTTATTTAGCGGGTCCATGCATTGATTAAAAACCTACAATATTTGCGCCTGGAGGATCTAGTAGTCTTATCAAGCATTAAGTAAATTGTGAAACCCGCTAATTAAGGATGGTTCTGCTGGTTCTCATAGATATTTTTAACTCACATCTTTTCCACACTCTACTCACCTTTGTATATACACCTCACATACCACACACACCCGCTTCATCATCGGCCAAGATCACAGCTAAAAAATGTCTGGCAAAAGCCCCCCTGAGGGGCCCATTGGGCATGGCAGCGCCGGCCCAATGGGGAGCTGCCCAATGAGGAAGCATGGCATTCCTCAGGGTGTGCGAGGGCCTTTGCTCCTTATAGGAGCACTCCCTGTGGATGCTCCCTCGTGTCAGGACCTTATCTCCTTTTCCTCTTCAGGAAGAGCACATCTCTTGTGTACACAGGGTGGGGTGCCATGTTAACTCTTCAGATTACTCTCCACCAAAACACATTGCCCGCAATGGGAAAGTACTTATTCTCTTGGTGAGTGGTCCTTGAGGTGGCACAACCAGTGCTGCAGCCCCAGAGGACCCTCTTCAGTACCTATTCCCTGGGTACCAATGGTACCAGTTATTAGGGACTTACAACGGTAACTGAATTTGTGCCAATCGAGTTAAAGGTTTTGGGGCAGAGATTTGGTACTGAGAACCCAGTTAGCAAAGACCCAGTGCACAAATAGTTTGAAATAACATCAGGCAAAGAGTGAGGGCAAACCATGTCAAAAGAGGCACTTTCCTACAAATACCCCAAATTTACACTTCTAAGGATGCTGTCGAAACACAGTGGGAGGCATGTTTCTGCAACAGTGGGTTAAGTTCCCTGCCACCCAATGCGAATGGAAGACTAAGGAGCGAGCCAACTGCCCTAGATAGCTTTGCCCTGTGTTGAGGTATGTTTGGAGCCCATGCAGCAACTGCATTAAAAGTAACCCCGAAGTAAGAAAAAGTTCCAGTGCTTAACAGATATTCAGAGCCAACTTAAATGCTTGAGAGTTGAGTGCATTTAGGACCACACATCCTTATAAATGATTTAGTAAAATGTGTAAATAAATCAAGAGTGGCCATGAATTGCACAAAAGAGTGAACTAACAAGCGCAGATCTTTGGGTGTGCAAGCAATTAACACAACATTGTTCATGTATAGCAATGCTAGAAGTGGGGCATTATTTATCATTGGAACATCTGTTGTACAGGAAGCTTGTTTATGTACAGGATAAGCAAGAAGGGGGAGAGCACGCATCCTTTTCGCACCACTCACTTGATAGCAATCTTTTTTGACACTGCACCGCTTTGACCAAATCTAACCCTGGCATTTGTGTTCATGTGCAGGGATGGACAAGTGTCACGTGCAGCCCCATTACAAGTAAGAGTCTCCATAACTTAGGACGGTTTACACACTCAAATGCCATCGACAAATTCATGAAGGCAAGGTATAATTGTGTTTCCTTGGACACTGTGTATTTTCCTAGAATTAAATTCAAGTTCATGAATTCCTGTGTAGTGCCTATGCAGTTGTAGAAGCCATATTGGCAGGGATCTAAAATGGTTTTGCCCGATGCCCACGGCAGGCTTTTCTTATATTAGATCCTTCCTGAAATTGTATCCAGTATTCCAATCAGTGAAATGGGACAATAGCAACTTGACATAGATTGGTCCCCCTTTTTAACAATGAGGACTATAGTTGATGTGACCCAGGAACTTAGTATAGAGAAGTGACTTAGACTACTAAAAACATTAGTCCTCATTGGGGCCCATAGTTTAATGTTGCATTTAATTAAGTCAAAGGGGACACCATCTGGACCGGGTGACTTGCCCCCAGCGTTCTGCTGTATAGCAGCAATAAATTCGAATAGGGTAAACTGTATGGCTTGGTGGAAATCCTCCATCTTCAATGTCCTAGTTTCTGATTCCACATCAGAGTAAATCTGGGAGAAATTTGCCTCCTGTGCCTCGCTATTTACATTGCAGCTAATAAATTCATCAAATGGTTGGCAGATCTCATGGTTGGCACACAAGGGCCTGATTTAGATCTTGGTGGTACTCCTGCCATCTCTCCGTTGCAGCGGTTTCAAGTACTCTCTCAAGTTGACAGAGTCCCATCTGCTGCATTTTGATGTGTGCAGGTTTTGCTGGCTCTGTCGCCGTCAGGCCACAGGTGTTACGCTGAGCTGACTTAGATGTCCACATTGTGCCGGCATTGCCCTGCTGGCAGATTCCTGATAGAGCGAGTCCCTGGTGGAGTAGAGACTGGTAAGTACAACTTACTTTCTTGTCAATACACATATATGCTGTGTTTGCCTCAAAAAACATGTGTAGGTAATGTGCTATGCCGCTCTTTTGTAACAAATTGCATGCCACACAAACAACATTCACACGCTATTGAATGCACACCCAAAGACACCACAAGCACAACACCCCCAAGCACCACAACAACAATGTTTTTTCAAGTGTCAATACAGGTGTGTTTAATTTACCTTGATACGTAGGAAATGTAACACTACTGCATAACACATAAGAAAAAATTGCATGTAAGAGCAATGCAAAAATGTACGAGGGTACAGCAATTATCAACACACTATTCCTAGTAAGACAATTGTAAGAGTGCTTACCTTAGATCCTGGCAACAATTGAGTCATTTGGCATCATGGTGGAGTCAGAGAAGCAAAGAATGGACCTGGATGATGGGGTTCAAGAAGGAATCAGAAGTGGAGAACAGTTAAAAAGGTATGCTCTTGCCACGTTTCCTTCCATTTTGCCAACTCAAAGTAGGAAGGATTCCCACCAGAGTTGCCTTGATAGAAAGCCACATTGTGATTAGTGCAGCAGTCATCTTGGCTGGAGTTTCCACCGACAGCTGATACTGCCTATGGTACCATCGGTGCGGGTGAGAATTTCTGGTGGAATCGGTGGGACTCTGGCAGTCTTTCATCCATGGACCCCCCCAAAATCTAAATAGAGCGGGCGGACTGCCGAGTAGGTGGGCGGTGAATCCCTTGAAAATGTGATGGTGGGGTCATTACCACCAAGATCAGAATCAGGTCCTTACTGTTTTTGGTTTGAGCTGTGTGAGCTAATTTATCCCACTGCTGCGTAATGACTTCCTTCCATCTCCTAGCTATTGCTATGTTGTATAGTTTGTGAGGAATAACCACAACCCTTAACCCTTCCAGGTAGGTCGCTCCCCCTCCGCACAGCACTGCCTGTGCCCATTCTCTCCCTCGCTGCCCCTGTGTCTCTCTGCCTGGTTTTACTTTCTGCTCCCCTCGCGACCCCCGTGTTTCTCTGTACGTTTTGCCTTCTGTTGCTTAGCTGCCCCTACATTTCTGTGACCTTTCTGCCCTTTCTTGGGACCTTTCTGCCTCTGTGCCACTCGTTTCCCCCTGTTTTTTGTGACCTTTCTGCCCTTTCTTGTGAGCTTTCTGCCTCTGTGCCACTCGTTTCCCCCTGTTTTTTGTGACCTTTCTGCCCTTTCTTGTGAGCTTTCTGCCTCTCTGCCACTCGTTTCCCCCTGTTTTTTGTGACCTTTCTGTGCTTTTTTGTGACCTTTCTGTGCTTCTTTGTGACCTATGACCCTGCTCGCAGGCAGGTCGCCCCCACGCCGCTGCTCGTCACCTGACTGCCTGGTTCCTGCCTCCCTGCTGCCTCCTTGTTTCCTGGGTTTTTCCCTCCCCTCTGCCCTGTGCGCCATTTCCCCCAGCCCTTTCCTGACACTGCTTCCCTGCGGCCCCGCCCTCCTGCATACCCATTCACCTCCCTGCTCCCGCCTCCCAGCTGCCCCTCCCTCCCAAGCCACCTCATATGCAGGCCGAGAAGCGGCCGCCCAGCGGCCACACGCAGCACGCAGCCCGTCTGCGCCCGTCTGCGCCTGGCCCCCCTGCATACCCATTCGCCTCCCCGCTCCTGCCTCCCAGCTGCCCCTCCCTCCCAAGCCACCTCATATGCAGGCCGAGAAGCGGCCCCACAGCGGCCACACGCAGCCCGTCTGCGCCCGTCCGCACCTGGACCGCACCCAGCACCAGAACCACAGGACCCCGCGAACGCCACAACACCAGAATCCACTACGATGCCAGCACCCTCCACGCACTTAATGCCAGCCGAAACCACACCTGCTTCCAGGCTGCCCCGAAACGGACCCTTCTCCTGCCACACCTGCAACTTCACCTGCGACAGAACCACCAAACCTCCAAGAACTGGACCCAACCACCTCCACTGCATACTCCTCAACACCCTCTCCGTATGCAAACATGCAGTCGAGCTCTGGGATCAGCTTGACACCTCCGCCCCAGACGTGGCCTTCCTGACCGAGAGCTGGATGAACGACTCCTCGGCGCCCGACATTGCCATAGCCATCCTGGACGGCTACAAGATCACCCACAGGGATCGCGCCAACGGAATCGAAGGAGGAATAGCCATCGTCCACAAGTCCACCCTCAAGGTCGCCACCCACGCATATGACACCCTCAACACCGCCGAACACCTGCACTTCGGTATCCACACCGACCCCAACACCACCCTAAGAGGAACACTCATCTACAGACCTCTTGGACCCCGGGCTCAGTTCAGCGACTCCATCGCTGACCTCGCCAGAACCCACGCACTCGTCTCCACGGACTACATCCTCCTCGGGGACCTGAATTTCCACCTCGAGAACAACAACAACGCCAACTCCGCCACCCTGAACCTTGTCAACCTCAGCCTCAGACAACTCATCACCGCACCCACCCACGCCGCCAGCCACACGCTGGATCCCGTCTTCTCCACAGGCTCCCATGTCGCCTTTGACCACACCACCGAACTCCACTGGACCGACCACCGCTGCATCCATTTTACCTTCAAGAAACCAAACAAGCACCACCACACCCAACAGCTGCCTTTCCCCTGCTGGAGCAAAGTCACCGAAGACCAGCTGATCACCTCCCTCGCCAAGAACCCACCCACCGACCCCACCAACCCAGACGCCGCAGCCCAAAACCACAGACAGTGGATCGACGACTGGGCAAACACCCTCGACCCGCTCAAGAAACCCTCCAACAGTCACGCCAACAAGCGAGCCATCTGGTTGACCGTCAAGCTCCAGACCTCTAAACACGCATGCTGGAAACTGGAGAAGACATGGCTCCACGAACACACACCGGACAACCACGCAGCCCACAAGGATGCCACCCGGAGACACCACCTCATCAGATTAGCCAAGAGATCCTCCTTCAAAGACCGCTTGGATAACAACGCACGCGACAACTAAGAGCTCTTCAGCATCGTAAAGGAACTCTCCAACCCCAGCGCCAACGCCAATGGCATCCCACCCTCACAAGAACTGTGCGACTCACTAGCCATCTTCTTCCACCGTAAGATCGCTGACATCCACGACGGCTTCAACACCACGACCGCCCCGACTACGCCAGACTCCACCTCCCCTGTGAACACCACCAGCGCCAACCGGCTGACCTTCTGGTCCATCATAAACGATGATGAGACACGCAAGGTCATGAACTCCATCCACTCAGGATCTCCGTCTGACCCGTACCCACACCACGTATTCAACAAAGCAGACGCAGCCATCGCACCCCAACTACAGAAGGTCATCAACATCTGCTTCGAAACAGCGACATTCCCGGAAAGCTGGAATCACGCCAAAATCAACGCCCTCCTCAAGAAGCCCAAAGCGGACCCCAAGGACCTCAAGAACTTCCGGCCCATCTCCCTGCTACCGGTCCCGGCAAGGGTCATCGAGAAAATCATCAACATGCAACTGGCCTGCCACCTGGAAGACAACAACATCTTGGACCCGTCCCAGTCTGGATTCAGACGAAACCACAGCACCGAGACAGCCCTCATCGCTGCCACAGACGACATCAGGCGCCAACTAGACAACGGCGAAACATTAGCCCTCATCTTCCTGGACCTGTCAGCCACCTTCGCCACGGTCTGCCATCAAACTCTAAAGACACGCCTCCTAGAAGGTGGAATCCAAGAGAAGGCTCTTGACTGGACCACGTCCTTCCTCTCCGGCGGAATCCAGAGCATCTGGCTCCCACCCTTCTGATCCGAAGCCACCGACATCATCTGCGGCATCCCCCAGGACTCATCCCTCAGCCCAACGCTGCTCAATGTCTACATGGCCCCCCTCGCACAAGTGGCCCGCCATCACGACCTCAACATCATCTCCTACACTGACCACACCTGGTTCTTCATCTCCCTCACCAAGGACCCTCACACCATCATAACCAGCCTCCAGGAGGGAATGAAGGCTGCCGCAGACTGGATGAGGAGCAGCCGTCTGAAGCTGAACTCGGACAAGACCGAAGTCCTCATCCTCGGACCCACCGCCTCAGCCTGGGACGACTCCTGGTGGCCGACCACACTGGGAACAGCACCAACACCCACCGACCATGCACGCAATCCAGGATTCATCCTCGACTCCTCCCGTTCCATGTCTAAGCAGGTCAACACCGTCTCCTTCTCCTGCTACAACACCCTCTGCATGCTCCGCAGGATCTACAAGTGGATCCCGACCGAAACAAGAAGAATGGTGACTCAGGCCCTCGTCAGCAGCAGACTGGACTATGGCAACGCACTCTACGCAGGAATCCTAGCCAAACACCTACGACGACTACAACGCATTCAAAACACCTCCGTCCGACTGATTGTCGACATCCCCCGCCGCAGCCACATCACCCCCCACCTGAGAGACCTACACTGGCTCCCCAACGACAAGAGGATCACCTTCAAGCTCCTCACCCAAGCACACAAAGCACTCCACAAAGCCGGACAAGCCTACCTGAACAGCAGACTCAGCTTCCACACCCCCACCCGCCAGCTCCGCTCCACCAGCCTCGCCCTCGCCGCTGTCCCCCCGCATCCAACGAACGACCTCCGGCAGCAGATCCTTCTCCTACCTCGCTGCCAAAACCTGGAACACCCTCCCTACCAACTTACAGCAGACCCAAGACCTACTCTCCTTCAGAAGACTCCTCAAGACCTGGCTCTTTGAGTATTAGCAGCACCCCCTCTCCCCTCAGCGCCTTGGGACCCTTACGGGTAAGTAGCGCGCTTTACAAGTACTTTGATTGATTGAATGATTGATTGAACCCTTGGGCCATTGGGCTAGGATTAAGGGTTTTAAGCAGTGATCAGTTATTACCGAGAACTCATGATCAAACCACCCCAGGTTGTGTGAACCAGTTTAGGGGGTTTAGAGAGGAACTTTTTGATCCTGAGGAAAAAGGCTGCAAAGGAACTAACTATCACCCTATTTTCATCCTTATCTTCCGGGTGACCCATGACTAACTCCATATTCTCCGTTGCTACTTTTCCCTAAAACTGGGATTTCCAGACCAATCTAAGGTTATCCTTAGATGGCGTTAAAATGCTAAGTTCCAGGCTTTACTTTAAATTTATCTCTGGATGATATAGTGAGGACTACCTCAGTTGGATTGTGGTCACCAAAGTTTGAGCAGATAATGGTGCCATACAGCACCACATTAATTAAATCATGGGAGTGAAAAAAGTAGTTAATAACGGATGAACTGTGCCTGCCCCTAAATGCAGCCAACTCCAAATCACAAGCACCAGGACCTTCCAGCATGTTGTGCAGATCAGAAGTGTAAAGGAGGGTCTCCAACTATTTGCCTCTCTGATCAGGACCCTCACCATCAACTGTCCCTTTCCAATGCCTTCAATTTGGCAACCTTGCTTGAAAGGCTCATGCCAAGGCTAGATACATCTGCTGTCCCTCATTTGATTCTTTCCCCACAATAAAGTTGATATTTTTCAACAAACCATGGAATCTACAGTTAGGCACATTATAAAATCATTATTTTGAAAGTTAAGTTAATATAGCCTTATAGCCCGCCGTAGAGGGCTATACCGGCAATTAAAGGATCTCTCCAGCGTTAAAGGCCCCGAGCCGAAGGCGAGGGCCTTTAACAAGGGAGAGGGACTTTAATAGCGTTATAGCCCATCTACGAAAAGCTATAAGGCTATTAGAAATGTTCTAACAAAAAAAACAAAGCCTTTTGGGAGTGTGAGGGGAATGGAATCCCCTCAGGTTTCCTGAAGCCTTTGTTCACAGCCAGAGCTGTGAACAAAGAAACATTGGAATGTTGGAGCTCCAAGCTTATACCAGCCATTATAAGCCCAGAGCACTCTATTGTTTTCAATGGAGCTCCCAACATTCCGATGTTCTAATATGGTGTAAGGTTAAGTACCCGTTGAAATGACACTACCTGAAAATCAAGTCCTGAGCGTGACCACCAAGAGACAGATGTATCCATATTGTTATCTTCCCTGATGAACGACCAGAACGAGATGGGGCAGTCGGGATACTGAAACACAGGAACCCATCAAAATGAAAGGGGTTGGTTTCCCAGGGTTCCTGCAATAGCAGGATGTCATAACTTCTTATAAATAAGTTTCAGTCTGGGACGTTTATCTTGGAACGGACTCCTGCAATGTTCCAGCTTAATATTTTCGTGGAGAGGCAATTTGCATTAAAGACAGAGGTAGGTAAACTTGCAACTGGGCTATTGGGAGCTAACACAAACTTGGCTGGCAAAGTATTTTTCAAAAGTAACCTGGGTACTCCCTGTCACTCAATATCTGTAAGACTTGATAGGGCTGCATACCTGTTGTTACATTCAGAGCCCCTTCTTAGCTGAGGCTAACAATTGGGTGAAGGCGGGCACAATACCTGCTTGAGGGGTTTATAATAATAGCCCAATGGTAGTGTAACAATGCAGGTATTAACCAATGGCCCATAAATGACTGATCTTAGTACCTTCCTTATGCTAGATGGGTGTCTAAAATTCACAATACAGACTCCCTTGATAGCTTTTGATGATGGCCCTATCCAGCCGTCTATATGCACTATTATTATATTGTTGCTGTTTGCAGCATTAAAGTTTTTATGGGTGCCAAACCAGTGGGTGATTTTGTTATAGGCCTGCTCCCAAATCTCAGTTTGATTATGGCTTAAAGTGGACACTCCTGACAATAGTAGCATGTAAGGGCAAGCCTTTTGCGGTAGATTTATGGTTGTGGTCCATGTCTCTATTTTCCTTGCTTTCCATGGCCCTGCGGCCCTGCATGCCAGCTAGTTTCAATGAGGGGTTTTTAAATGTGACTATGCTGAAAGCCCCTGTAACTTGTACAGTAGAAGTATGGGCGTAAAATCTGCTCCGCTCGTGGATTTTGCGGATTTTCGGGAAATTCGCAATCCGCGAGATTTGCGGATTTCCCGCAAAATCCGCTAAATTCGCACGCAGCGGATTTTTTTTCTGGGTGATACAATTTTTGCGGCGCGCGGCGTTCATCAGCGTTTGCCGAGTTGTTTTTCTCGATATTTTGCGAGTGCTGCGCCATTTTGGATCTTGCTGCGGGATCCCGCGAGAATTTGGCGAGCGCGATTACGTAATCGCGGCTTGCCAACTTGCACAGCGAGAGTTTGTCAACGCGAGTACGCCGTGATCACGTATCGCGGGACTTCGCAATTGCGAGCTTGGAGATGCGGCGAGCAGCAACAATCTCGCATTCGCGAAAATATAAAATTTGCAATTCTGCACAAGAAATCCACCAGCAAGCAGCATAAACCTTCTGGAAATGATGATTTTTATCTGAATAACTCCTCAGGTTGACATTTGCCTGCACTTTTTTTGCAAGGAGTCCATTTTGGAGAGGGGGGGGGGTGGGAGGAAGGAAGTGCCCCACAGTCTTTAACTTCCTGTTCCTGTCCAGCAGGCTCCTCCCAGTGCTTTGTCCATCTCCTGGTCACTTTTCATTTGGATCTGGAGCGGGAAGGATTACTTTTTGTGGATGCTGCGGGATATTTGGATTTGAGGCCTTTTTGACTTTCTTTGGATCACTTTTGGATTAGAAATTTCACAAGTAAGTTTGTTTGGGGCATTACAGTTGCTGCAACTACAATTTTGGAATTTTTGATTGTTGGGCTGTTTTGGGGCCTTTTGCCCAGGGGTACTCAGTGGTGGGTGGACTGAGTCTTTATGTGGGGTGTCTTGAATTTAAACATCATGGAGGGCATGGATGGAATGGGATTGTGCTGATTTTTCAGTGATTTTCGTTTTTTGGGGCTGTACTTGTGGCCTTTTCACCAGGGGTATTGAGTCTTGCATGGGCCTAGTCTTTTTGTGGGTTGTCTTGATTTTAAACATCATGGAGGGCATGGATGGAATGGGATTGTGCTGATTTTTCAGTGTTTTTTGATTTTTGGGGGTGTTCATGGGGAGGGACAGGCCATGTGGCTGGGGGCCATTTTGAGTGCTGCTACAGGCCCTGGCCATGTGCTGGGAGGCAAGTGGCCATTTTGAATGCAGGCATTGTTGTTAGGCCTGCAACCATTTTGCCTACTTTTCAACCTTTATGTCCAGGGGTAGTGAGTCTTGCATGGGCCTAGTCTTTCTGTGTGGTGTCTTGAATTTAAACATCATGGAGGGCATGGATGGAATAGGATTGTGCTGATTTTTCAGTGATTTTCGTTTTTTGGGGCTGTACTTGTGGCCTTTTCACCAGGGGTATTGAGTCTAGCATGGGCCTAGTCTTTCTGTGTGAAGTCTTGAACTTAAACATCATGGAGGGCATGGATGGAATGGGATTGTGCTGATTTTTCAGTGATTTTCGTTTTTTGGGGCTGTACTTGTGGCCTTTTCACAAGGGGTATTGAGTCTTGCATGGGCCTAGTCTTTCTGTGGGGTGTCTTGAACTTAAACATCATGGAGGGCATGGATGGAATGGGATTGTGCTGATTTTTCAGTGTTTTTCGATTTTCGGGGGTGTTCATGGGGAGGGACAGGCCATGTGGCTGGGGGCCATTTTGAGTGCTGCTACAGGCCCTGGCCATGTGCTGGGAGGCAAGTGGCCATTTTGAATGCAGGCATTGTTGTTAGGCCTGCAACCATTTTGCCTACTTTTCAACCTTTATGCCCAGGGGTAGTGAGTCTTGCATGGGCCTAGTCTTTCTGTGGGGTGTCTTGAATTTAAACATCATGGAGGGCATGGATGGAATGGGATTGTGCTGATTTTTCAGTGATTTTCGTTTTTTGGGGCTGTACTTGTGGCATTTTCACCAGGGGTATTGAGTCTAGCATGGGCCTAGTCTTTCTGTGGGGTGTCTTGAACTTAAACATCATGGAGGGCATGGATGGAATGGGATTGTGCTGATTTTTCAGTGATTTTCGTTTTTGGGGGCTGTACTTGTGGCCTTTTTACCAGGGGTATTGAGTCTTGCATGGGCCTAGTCTTTCTGTGGGGTGTCTTGAACTTAAACATCATGGAGGGCATGGATGGAATGGGATTGTGCTGATTTTTCAGTGTTTTTCGATTTTTGGGGGTGTTCATGGGGAGGGACAGGCCATGTGGCTGGGGGCCATTTTGAGTGCTGCTACAGGCCCTGGCCATGTGCTGGGAGGCAAGTGGCCATTTTGAATGCAGGCATTGTTGTTAGGCCTGCAACCATTTTGCCTACTTTTCAACCTTTATGTCCAGGGGTAGTGAGTCTTGCATGGGCCTAGTCTTTCTGTGGGGTGTCTTGAATTTAAACATCATGGAGGGCATGGATGGAATGGGATTGTGCTGATTTTTCAGTGATTTTCGTTTTTTGGGGCTGTACTTGTGGCCTTTTCACAAGGGGTATTGAGTCTTGCATGGGCCTAGTCTTTCTGTGGGGTGTCTTGAACTTAAACATCATGGAGGGCATGGATGATTTTTCAGTGTTTTTCGATTTTTGGGGGTGTTCATGGGGAGGGACAGGCCATGTGGCTGGGGGCCATTTTGAGTGCTGCTACAGGCCCTGGCCATGTGCTGGGAGGCAAGTGGCCATTTTGAATGCAGGCATTGTTGTTAGGCCTGCAACCATTTTGCCTACTTTTCAACCTTTATGCCCAGGGGTAGTGAGTCTTGCATGGGCCTAGTCTTTCTGTGGGGTGTCTTGAATTTAAACATCATGGAGGGCATGGATGGAATGGGATTGTGCTGATTTTTCAGTGATTTTCGTTTTTTGGGGCTGTACTTGTGGCCTTTTCACCAGGGGTATTGAGTCTAGCATGGGCATAGTCTTTCTGTGGGGTGTCTTGAACTTAAACATCATGGAGGGCATGGATGGAATGGGATTGTGCTGATTTTTCAGTGATTTTCGTTTTTTGGGGCTGTACTTGTGGCCTTTTCACCAGGGCTATTGAGTCTTGCATGGGCCTAGTCTTTCTGTGGGGTGTCTTGAACATAAACATCATGGAGGGCATGGATGGAATGGGATTGTGCTGATTTTTCAGTGTTTTTCGATTTTTGGGGGTGTTCATGGGGAGGGAAAGGCCATGTGGCTGAGGGCCATTTTGAGTGCTGCTACAAGCCCTGGCCATGTGCTGGGAGGCAAGTGGCCATTTTGAATGCAGGCATTGTTGTTAGGCCTGCAACCATTTTGCCTACTTTTCAACCTTTATGTCCAGGGGTAGTGAGTCTTGCATGGGCCTAGTCTTTCTGTGGGGTGTCGTGAATTTAAACATCATGGAGGGCATGGATGGAATGGGATTGTGCTGATTTTTCAGTGATTTTCGTTTTTGGGGGCTGTACTTGTGGCCTTTTCACCAGGGGTATTGAGTCTTGCATGGGCCTAGTCTTTCTGTGGGGTGTCTTGAATTTAAACATCATGGAGGGCATGGATGGAATGGGATTGTGCTGATTTTTCAGTGATTTTCGTTTTTGGGGGCTGTACTTGTGGCCTTTTCACCAGGGGTATTGAGTCTTGCATGGGCCTAGTCTTTCTGTGGGGTGTCTTGAACTTAAACATCATGGAGGGCATGGATGGAATGGGATTGTGCTGATTTTTCTGTTTTTTTTCTCGATTTTTTTGGGGTGTATAACTGAACTGATGTTCCTCTGTCTTCTATTGCTTTTAGGTGCACAAGACTCAAGAGAACCACCAGTGCCAGGAAGAAGTCCTGCAGCGGTGTGTGTGTGCAGCATAACGTCACGCGACGTCACGTCTGGCCTCAGACAACTCTACAATTCGTGCAACTGCGGCCTGCTGTCTGACCTGCTCTGAAGAAGATGGCCCCAAAAAAAGGTCTCCGTAGCTCCTCTAGCAAGAAAGTTGCTAGTAAGGAGCAGAAGAAGCAAGTTACCACAGAGGCTGGTGTGCCGGCCGCCGCGTTTTTTGGGAGCAAAAAAAAAAGTACGCCTGCAGCAGCAGCAGGATCTGCTGGGGACCAAGCTGGGAGCAGCACCCCCGCTCCATTGGGTTCAGTGCCTCCACCACCACGCCAACTTAAGTCAAAGCCCTTGAGTGCTTCAGAGGCAGTCAGTGTACTTCTCCAATCACCATCGACCAGTGATGTTGGCTCATCGCAAGAAAGTAGCAGCAATGTCCATGAATCAACACAGGTTGTTGTAACTCATCTGACAAGTGTTGAACAACCACAGCCGCAACAACAACACCATGTGCAAGTACAAGCCCAAGTACATGTGGAAGGAGAGGCAGCGCAAGGAGATGCGCAAGCAGAGGTGCATGGAGGGTCACAAGTGCCCACAATAGTTGTTCCTCCCGAAGTAGGGGCACATCAGGAAATCGACAATCAAGCCGAGGTATCATTGGAAGCCACTCCTCCTGATGATCATTCATTGTCTTCCACATCCCTAGCAAGGAAAAGATCAAGGGGGGTGTCTACATCTTCTTCAAGCCCACCTCCTTCTGATGAACTGGATGAAAATTGGGAACCACCACGGCCGTCTGAGAGTGAGGCACACCATGATCTGACAAAGGTACCTAAGCGTAAAAGGAAGTTCGTCGAAAAACTCATAGCTATGGAGTGTGATGAGGCTCAACAAGAAGTGAGGGATACTGCTGCTGATGAAGCCTCTCACGATGACGACGAGCCAGTCATCATAAAGGTCACTGCAGCCCCAGCGGGCATGCAGCAAAGAGACATTTTGACCCTATCCCGAGAAGCTGCTGAGCGTGATGATGATGTCGACGAGGAGGCAATGGAAATGGAAACACAACAATCATTAGATTTGGAGTTAACTAGTACACCAACACCTACCGCTTCCATATTTCTTTCTCGCAAGAAGGGACCTCCATCCACCTCTACCTCAATTAGTGGTGGTGAAAGTGCAAAACATACTGAAGTTCGGCAATCCACATCCTCCACTTCATCTGGCATTAGCAGCAGGACCACCACCACCAGTATCGCCGCCTCCTCCGGCCCCCAAAGACATTTCAAGTCTCCAGTTTGGGACTTCTTTAGTGTTTGCCCAAAAAAGGAAAACGTAGCCATTTGTAACATTTGTAAGCTTCGAGTTAGTCGTGGTAAGTTTGGTACCAACTATGGTACCGGAGGCCAGAGAGGTCATCTTAGGAGAACGCACGCTGTCCAATGGCTTGCGCACCTAGATGCGGTCAAGGAAGCCCGAATTGCACGTAATGAAAACGTTGATTTTTCATCTGATGATGACGAGGAGGCAGAAGACGATTCAAACACTTCACTTACACCCAGTACCCCTGTCAGCAGCACACCCCATGTGAGCCACACTAAGAGTGTGGGAGAGAGTGAGACATCAATGCGAAAAAGTTCATCAGCGAGCGTAACTGGGTCGAAGATATCATCATCATCCCGTAAATCCTTGGTCCAGGGCAACATTAAAAAGATGTTGTTTACAGAAGCGCAATATGAACGCAACCACCCACTGACGCGTCTGTATAACACTAAGCTGGCTAAAATGCTAGCTCTGGACCTTCTCCCTTTTTCTTTTGTAGAAGGGGTTGGTTTTCTAGAATTAGTGGCAGCGCTCTGCCCTAAATGGAAGGTTCCTAGCCGGTTCTATTTTGCCTGAGTTGCGGTTCCAGCACTACATGAAGATGTTCTGGAGGTGATTGGGGCAGCTTTGCAGAAGAGTGCTGTTCACACTATACATCTGACAACAGATATGTGGACCAGTGGCGCAGGCGCTGATTACATGTGCATCACTGCACACTGGGTCTCTTTTTCAGGGGCTAAAGCAAAGCTAAATGCAGGTGTTGACCCGGACATTGTTTTTAAAGCTGCTCGGAAACATGCAACACTATCCATATTTGGTTTGGAGAAACGTCACACAGCACAAAACATTTTGGATGTCTTCAACACAAAGGTCCTTGACTGGCTGTCCTCCAAAAAACGCCAGGTTGGTTATGTTTCCACGGACAATGGCTCCAATATAGTTAAGGCCATGCAGCTGGGTGACTATTTCAGAGTGCCGTGTTTGGCGCACTGTATAAACCTGGTTGTCAAAAAATTCTTGGGTGATAAAGACAGTGCAGCGTACAGAGTAGTGGAGACCTGCCGAAAAATGTGCAACCATTTCAGCCATTCTTTTAAGGCCCGGAAGCATCTGAGGAGCCTGCTATATGAACGTCAAATGCCAGTGAAAGCACTCATCCAGGAGGTGGTAACACGTTGGTACTCAACCTTCTACATGCTTGAGCGTCTGTATGAGCAGTATACGGTACTCGATCACTATTTCTTAACACAGGGTACAGCTCAGAAGGAGGACCTGAGGATGGGTGCGGCGCAATGGAACATAGTTAAAAGCCTGACACACATGCTTCGTCCTTTTGAGTTCTTCACGCGTGCAGTCAGCAAGGAGGACTGTAATTTGGGAAAAGCTATCCCATTGTTATACATGCTGGAGCACCAACTGAAGGAGGTGTGTTCTGTGTTTGAAAAAGATGAAAAAAAACAAGACCCTTTTGTTCTGGCTGAGAAATTATTAGAGCACCTACAAGGTGATGAACGTCTTAAAATGATCCACTCAAACCAGCATTACATTTGTGCTACTATTCTGGATCCATGCTACAAAAAGGAGCTGGCAGGCCACGCATTCTTTCCTTAAGCTGATGAAGATGTTACAAAGTACAAACAGTGGATAGCCTCCTCAGCCAAGAGGTTTGAAAGAGAACGGCAGCAAATTGAAGGAAAAGGCAGTACATCAGCATCAGCAGGCCATCCCCAGTCAAAAGAATCCACTTCTGCACCTGTGGCTGCGGCACAAGTGACCTCTCAGCCATTAAAGAGACCGGCAACCGGATCATCTGCACCACCAGACACAACAGTAACATTGGAGGCTGAAGAGGATTGGCTAGCTCGGCTTGAGTTTGGTTCTCAAAAGGTCACAGCAACAGCTAAGCAAAGTGGAGGAACCTTGGAGGAGAACCTTGATTCGATGGTCAAGGACTATCTGAATGACTCAACAGAGGTCTATGTTAATGCTGACCCATTGGCGTATTGGCATGGGAAAAAAGAATTGTGGCCACAGCTCACCAACCTGGCTTTAAACTACTTGTCTTGCCCACTCGCAAGCGTGTCTTCTGAACGTGTTTTCAGTGCTGCTGGTGGCATTATAACTTCCAAACGAAGCCGCCTCTCGCCCAAAAGTGTGGAGAGGTTAACAATGATCAAGATGAATCAGCACCTCATACCACCAGATTTCAGAGTACGAGAAAGCGCGCCGGATGAAGACGAGGTGGCCAGCAACATAGATGAGGGAATTTCTTCTCTGTCAGGTGACACTGAGCTCACCCTGCCTGAATTCGCAGAGTATGATGACGAAGCCTTATTCTCATTCATGGACTGTGATACCGAGCCCTGAAAATGAGACAACGAATCAATAACTTTCTTTTTCGGCCTTATTCACTTTTATTCCTGTGTGTCTGTCTTTCTTTGTTGTGCACAGTTAATATAATTCAAACTTTAATCAGATAATCACAAAAACAAGCCCATCAGCAGAACTGTCTTCACTTGTTTGCTAATTGATTTGAAGGTGCCGCAGTCTGCATTCCTCAGGTTCACAAGTTCAGAAGAACATGCTCCTCTATCCTCCTCCTCCAGACTCCTATTTCCATCAAAGCAGAGGGCTGGTTTACGCCCAATGAAGAAAGACTCAGCACTTGTGGGGGTGTTGTTCTACCTCTTTGCAGGTGAGTTGACGGCTCTGGGGCCATTGCTGGGAAGCTCTAATACCGGATAAAAGTGGTTTGGACCAAATCCGAGGCGGAATTTTTTTTGTGTTTTTGCTGACTTGCTTGCCTTTGAGGTGCTCTTAGGGGGGGTTCTGTCTGTTTGTGGTTGAGGTTCGGGGTCTGTGAGCACTGCTGGGACACTCTAAGCTTGATTGCATTTGCTTTTCAGGAAATCCGTGGTGGCAAACCGGACTTATGGCCTAGCTACGCAGCGCGTTTGGACCGAAGGCCGAGAAATATTGTAAGTAGGAGATGTTGCTTGTGGCATGTTTGGGGGTGTTATGCTTTTTGGCGGGTGGGTTGGCGGGTCTTGGGCCATTCCTCTGAAGGTCTAATACCGGGTAGAAGTGGTTGGGACAAAATCCACGCCGATTTTTTGTTGTTGCTATTTCTGACATTTTGCTCAATATAGCGTTTTCGGGGGCCTGTTTGGGGGGCTTCCTGGTGTTTGTGGGTGGGTTTCGGGGTCTGGGAGCACTGCTCGCTATGGATACTTTACTTTGCAAGAGGTTTGAAGCCAATCCATGGTGGCAGAGGGGAGTTAGGGCCTAGCTGCAGAGCGCGCGCGGAGTGATTTGGGAAATTTGGGAAAAAATGACTAAGTCCCCATTTTTGTACTTTTGCTCTTTGGCTGTTTGGGGGTCTTCTACTCATTTTCTCCTGGGTTGACGGCTCTGGGGCCATTGCTGGGAAGCTCTAATACCGGATAAAAGTGGTTTGGACCAAATCCGAGGCGGACATTTTTTTGTGTTTTTGCTGACTTGCTTGCCTTTGAGGTGCTCTTAGGGGGGGTTCCGTCTGTTTGTGGGTGAGTTTCGGGGTCTGTGAGCACTGCTGGGACACTCTAATCTTGATTGCATTTGCTTTTCAGGAAATCCGTGGTGGCAAAAAGGACTTATGGCCTAGCTACGCAGCGCGTTTGGACCGAAGGCCGAGAAATATTGCAAGTAGGAGATGTTGCTTTTGGCCTGTTTTGGGGTGTTATGCTTTTTGGCGGGTGGGTTGGCGGGTCTTGGGCCATTCCTGGGAAGGTCTAATACCGGGTAGAAGTGGTTGGGACAAAATCCACGCCGATTTTTTGTTGTTGCTATTTCTGACATTTTGCTCAATGTAGCGTTTTCGGGGGCCTGTTTGGGGGGCTTCCTGGTGTTTGTGGGTGGGTTTCGGGGTCTGGGAGCACTGCTGGCTATGGATACTTTACTTTGCAAGAGGTTTGAAGCCAGTCCATGGTGGCAGAGGGGAGTTAGGGCCTAGCTGCAGAGCGCGAGAGGAGTGATTTGGGAAATTTGGGAAAAAATGACTAGATCCCCATTTTTGTACTTTTGCTCTTTGGCTGTTTGGGGGTCTTCTACTCGTTTTCTCCTGGGTTGACGACTCTGGGGCCATTGCTGGGAAGCTCTAATACCGGATAAAAGTGGTTTGGACCAAATCCGAGGCGGAATTTTTTTTGTGTTTTTGCTGACTTGCTTGCCTTTGAGGTGCTCTTAGGGGGGGTTCTGTCTGTTTGTGGTTGAGGTTCGGGGTCTGTGAGCACTGCTGGGACACTCTAAGCTTGATTGCATTTGCTTTTCAGGAAATCCGTGGTGGCAAACCGGACTTATGGCCTAGCTACGCAGCGCGTTTGGACCGAAGGCCGAGAAATATTGTAAGTAGGAGATGTTGCTTGTGGCCTGTTTGGGGGTGTTATGCTTTTTGGCGGGTGGGTTGGCGGGTCTTGGGCCATTCCTGGGAAGGTCTAATACCGGGTAGAAGTGGTTGGGACAAAATCCACGCCGATTTTTTGTTGTTGCTATTTCTGACATTTTGCTCAATGTAGCGTTTTCGGGGGCCTGTTTGGGGGGCTTCCTGGTGTTTGTGGGTGGGTTTCGGGGTCTGGGAGCACTGCTGGCTATGGATACTTTACTTTGCAAGAGGTTTGAAGCCAATCCATGGTGGCAGAGGGGAGTTAGGGCCTAGCTGCAGAGCGCGCGCGGAGTGATTTGGGAAATTTGGGAAAAAATGACTAAGTCCCCATTTTTGTACTTTTGCTCTTTGGCTGTTTGGGGGTCTTCTACTCATTTTCTCCTGGGTTGACGGCTCTGGGGCCATTGCTGGGAAGCTCTAATACCGGATAAAAGTGGTTTGGACCAAATCCGAGGCGGACATTTTTTTGTGTTTTTGCTGACTTGCTTGCCTTTGAGGTGCTCTTATTGGGGGTTCCGTCTGTTTGTGGGTGAGTTTCGGGGTCTGTGAGCACTGCTGGGACACTCTAATCTTGATTGCATTTGCTTTTCAGGAAATCCGTGGTGGCAAAAAGGACTTATGGCCTAGCTACGCAGCGCGTTTGGACCGAAGGCCGAGAAATATTGCAAGTAGGAGATGTTGCTTTTGGCCTGTTTTGGGGTGTTATGCTTTTTGGCGGGTGGGTTGGCGGGTCTTGGGCCATTCCTGGGAAGGTCTAATACCGGGTAGAAGTGGTTGGGACAAAATCCACGCCGATTTTTTTTGTTGCTATTTCTGACATTTTGCTCAATGTAGCGTTTTCGGGGGCCTGTTTGGGGGGCTTCCTGGTGTTTGTGGGTGGGTTTCGGGGTCTGGGAGCACTGCTGGCTATGGATACTTTACTTTGCAAGAGGTTTGAAGCCAGTCCATGGTGGCAGAGGGGAGTTAGGGCCTAGCTGCAGAGCGCGAGAGGAGTGATTTGGGAAATTTGGGAAAAAATGACTAGATCCCCATTTTTGTACTTTTGCTCTTTGGCTGTTTGGGGGTCTTCTACTCGTTTTCTCCTGGGTTGACGACTCTGGGGCCATTGCTGGGAAGCTCTAATACCGGATAAAAGTGGTTTGGACCAAATCCGAGGCGGAATTTTTTTTGTGTTTTTGCTGACTTGCTTGCCTTTGAGGTGCTCTTAGGGGGGGGTTCCGTCTGTTTGTGGGTGAGTTTCGGGGTCTGTGAGCACTGCTGGGACACTCTAAGCTTGATTGCATTTGCTTTTCAGGAAATCCGTGGTGGCAAACCGGACTTATGGCCTAGCTACGCAGCGCGTTTGGACCGAAGGCCGAGAAATATTGTAAGTAGGAGATGTTGCTTTTGGCCTGTTTGGGGGTGTTATGCTTTTTGGCGGGTGGGTTGGCGGGTCTTGGGCCATTCCTGGGAAGGTCTAATACTGGGTAGAAGTGGTTTGGACAAAATCCAGGCCGATTTTTTTTGTTGCTATTTCTGACATTTTGCTCAATGTAGCGTTTTCGGGGGCCTGTTTAGGGGGCTTCCTGGTGTTTGTGGGTGGGTTTCGGGGTCTGGGAGCACTGCTGGCTATGGATACTTTACTTTGCAAGAGGTTTGAAGCCAATCCATGGTGGCAGAGGGGAGTTAGGGCCTAGCTGCAGAGCGCGCGCGGAGTGATTTGGGAAATTTGGGAAAAAATGACTAAGTCCCCATTTTTGTACTTTTGCTCTTTGGCTGTTTGGGGGTCTTCTACTCATTTTCTCCTGGGTTGACGGCTCTGGGGCCATTGCTGGGAAGCTCTAATACCGGATAAAAGTGGTTTGGACCAAATCCGAGGCGGACATTTTTTTGTGTTTTTGCTGACTTGCTTGCTTTTGAGGTGCTCTTAGGGGGGGTTCCGTCTGTTTGTGGGTGAGTTTCGGGGTCTGTGAGCACTGCTGGGACACTCTAATCTTGATTGCATTTGCTTTTCAGGAAATCCGTGGTGGCAAAAAGGACTTATGGCCTAGCTACGCAGCGCGTTTGGACCGAAGGCCGAGAAATATTGCAAGTAGGAGATGTTGCTTTTGGCCTGTTTTGGGGTGTTATGCTTTTTGGCGGGTGGGTTGGCGGGTCTTGGGCCATTCCTGGGAAGGTCTAATACCGGGTAGAAGTGGTTGGGACAAAATCCACGCCGATTTTTTTTGTTGCTATTTCTGACATTTTGCTCAATGTAGCGTTTTCGGGGGCCTGTTTGGGGGGCTTCCTGGTGTTTGTGGGTGGGTTTCGGGGTCTGGGAGCACTGCTGGCTATGGATACTTTACTTTGCAAGAGGTTTGAAGCCAGTCCATGGTGGCAGAGGGGAGTTAGGGCCTAGCTGCAGAGCGCGAGAGGAGTGATTTGGGAAATTTGGGAAAAAATGACTAGATCCCCATTTTTGTACTTTTGCTCTTTGGCTGTTTGGGGGTCTTCTACTCGTTTTCTCCTGGGTTGACGACTCTGGGGCCATTGCTGGGAAGCTCTAATACCGGATAAAAGTGGTTTGGACCAAATCCGAGGCGGAATTTTTTTTGTGTTTTTGCTGACTTGCTTGCCTTTGAGGTGCTCTTAGGGGGGGTTCCGTCTGTTTGTGGGTGAGTTTCGGGATCTGTGAGCACTGCTGGGACACTCTAATCTTGATTGCATTTGCTTTTCAGGAAATCCGTGGTGGCAAACCGGACTTATGGCCTAGCTACGCAGCACGTTTGGACCGAAGGCCGAGAAATATTGTAAGTAGAAGATGTTGCTTTTGGCCTGTTTGGGGGTGTTATGCTTTTTGGCGGGTGGGTTGGCGGGTCTTGGGCCATTCCTGGGAAGGTCTAATACCGGGTAGAAGTGGTTGGCACAAAATCCAGGCCGAAAAGCCTTTTGGCACTTTTTGTAACTTAGGGTTCGTTAGGGTTAGCCCTAGCAGCAGGATTGCATGTGTTTCGGGGTGTTCTAGATTTTTTAAACTGAGTTCTGGGGTCTTAGAGCACTCGTGAGAATGTGTAATTTTGGTTGCAAGTCATTTGAAGAAAATCCATGGTGGGAAAGGGGGGATTTGGCATAGTTAAAGAAAGCCTTTGCCACTATTCTTAACTTAGGGTTCGTTAGGGTTAGCAGTATTTCTATTGCATGTGTTTGGGTGGGGGGGTTTTTGAGTCTTGGAGCGATGCTGGCTATGGATACCTTTGCTTGGTTGCTTGCATGTGGTTTGAATGCAATCCACGGTGGGTAAGGGGGTATTTGGGCCTACTTTTACTTTCAAAGTACGTTTTGTCACCAGTTTTCTGCTAGGCCTCGTTTTTTGCGATTTGATTGGGGGTCTTCTACATTTTTGCGACTGGCTTTAGTAAGGGTCTGGGTGAGAGCACTGCTGGGAAGATCTAATTTTGTTCTAAAACACAGTTTACAGTACATCTAGCTTGAGGGGAAAGATCCGCTACATTAATTTGCCCATACTTATTTATCCTTCAAAAGGTGACTCAGACAGAGTACGCACTGTCAAAAATATTGTACTGTCTACTTGGAAAATCAAAGTGTGAGTTTTTTCACTCCACAGCCTACATACCTTATATTTATTTATCAGTGGTGTTGTAATATTATATCACTTCCTGTTTTTCGTTGAATAATTACAGGCCGGGTTTCAGTCTGTGCAATGGGGAAAAAAGGATGGAGTCAGGCTTCACATTAGCGAGCCGCAATTCAGCATCCGCCAGGCAGGCAGTGGACAGGGTGTCTTCTGGTCACCAACATTGATGGACGAAGCATCAGATGGAATGGAGGAGTGCCGCTAATAAGAGGATTTTTTTCTGCATGCAACTTACTTACCAAATTCAACAGGACAACTACAACAACATACAGATACAGTATCCATTGTGTTTTTCTAGGACTGTGACTGCATTTCTTGGATCTCTCTCTGCTTCTAAATTGATCCTTTAAAACATCACTTAGTCCACTCCACTATCACATCAGCACCACACATAGTCATTTGTAAGTGCTCCTACGTAATTCGCAAGTCGCAGCACGCCCCAGCCCGTAGAGGACTGGGATGGCCCCAATGATGAAGCATGTCACCAAGGGGCAACCCTGGTGAGTGAGGGGACACCTAGAAAAAGAGCAATTTCTCCTTTTCTATCTACTACACCTTCCAGACCAACCCCATTGAGTGTTGTGAATGGATTTATAGTGACCAGCAAGGCTCTCAGGTATCTGGCAACAGAGACCTTATCTTGAATATAGTTATCAATATTTCCACACACGCCCTGTACTGTCGCATTCTTTCTTCCACAGTTGTCGAAAGTACTACTTACTTTTCACTGACATGCATGCACTAGTGCATGCACTTTCAAAGATTGATGGATAGGTTTGTACCCAACGATTTGTTTATGTTCACAATTGTTTGTCCATGCTGTGCTATTTTTTCTTGTCTCACAAAACCTTTCCCAAAAACCCCCGTACCCATCCATTTTTCAAACCCTAACCCTCTTCCCCCGGGCTGTGTGGTTTTGATTGATGTGTGACTAAATTACAGCAATAAATCCACACACTTGCTGGGGAGGATAAGGTGATACCAACAGGCTGGTGAAGAAATCCGAGGATATATTCTTACTCTGATTGACAAAGACCCATGGCTAATGTCAAAGAACTTCAACCGAATTAGTAGTTATACTTTACCATTTGTTAGGCTACAATGTGGCACTGTTGTAGTGTACTGTCACCTGCTATATTCTCTATTGTACCGTGGTATTGCTCAGGAGGACAAACCAGATTTCATTTTCTTTTTTTTCATAGGCATGCAACTGCCACTGTGTCACACCACTAGTACCACCGCTATGAGGAAATTTTATCCGCCCAGGATTGCCAACCTTATTCGCTGTTTCCCGTGGAGCCAGCCCTGGCCTAGCCCTACTTGCAAACAGAAATTACAGGTAAGATAGGCGTTTGGTTGGAGGTAGTATAATGGAGTATTAGGAGAGACGAGAGATTGACGGTAGTACTGCTAAAGTCCTAGGACTATTCAGGAAAACAAACTTACTGTTAAACCCCCACTCACCAGACTCAAAAGCAGTAAAAAACAGGTATGGTCAGATAAAGTTTCAAAACTTATATTTTTATAGCCCTAACAAAATAATCTCCCGCAAGACCCTCCCTAACCCCAACGATTGTCCTTCAAAAGTCCCCAAAAAACCCAACTCCCAATTCCCACCCCCCAAAAGTCTCTAAAAAAGGGGCAAGGGACACTATGGCAGGGTGCTGTTGGCTTTAGCAGCCAGGGCATCATGCTCCTTGCGGAGGGTGGCAAGTTCGAAGCGGAGGCCCTCCACCAAGTTCTTATAGTTCAGGACCTCCTGCTCCAGATAGGACAGTCTGAGGGATAAGCGGCGCCTGTGTGCCTTGCAAATCCTGTGGGGGGCCGCTGCTGTCTTTGCTGCTCGGCGTTGGCGTTGGGCTTTGGTAGCCCGGCTCCGTACCGCTGGAGCACTGGGCTGGCTGGCAGCCCGCATGGAGGAGGATGCAGCTGTCCCCGTGGACGTTGTTGTTGTACCAGACTGCGTCTCCTCCTCCTCCAGGGCCACCAGCCGCCGATATTCAGCGACAGTGGCATCCAGCCTCCGTTGCCGGGCCATTCGAGCCAGCTCCTTCCTCCTTGATGGTGTCTTGGATTTGGAAGGAGCAACTACATGAAGAAAGAAAGACCAAGGGGCAGATTTATGTTAACTGGCGCATCCCGAGGGATGCGCCAGTTAACATGCGCCACAGTGCGCCACAGCTGCGCCACCCATGGTGCGCCGCATTTATGATGCGGCGCACCATGGGGCAAAAACGGCACAGATGCGTGACGCATCTGTGCCGGAAATGTGGCGCATTGCTGGAGTTGTGTCGCAAGCGCGACGCAGCTCCAGCAATGCTCTGGGGGGGCCTATTCTTTCAATGCTGCCTCAAGCCTTACGCCTGCTTCAAGCAGGCGCATGGTTTTGACGCAGCATTGCCCTGAAAGTGACTGAGTGAAATCTCATAGATTTCACTCAGCCACTTTCAGGAGGCGTTCCAGCGCAGGAACGCCCCCCCCTGCGCAGGAACGCCTCCTCATGGCGCAGTGCTGTACAACGTGACGCATCTCCTAGATGCGTCACGTTGTAAATAGGGCGCAGGGATGCGCCACGTTTCCGTGCCGTTGCGTCACGCAACGGCGGCGTAAACGTGGCGCAAGCCCTTCATAAATCTGCCCCATAGTCTGTAACCAATGCTCCTTAAGATTAACACAAAATGATTGAGCAGAAAGTTGTCACAGTACAAGTAGCAAATTGAAAGCACAGTACATAACTATTGAGGACAGTATCTATGTAACCTCCGACTTCTTCATCCTTGCTCTAACATTAGTGGGAGTTTAAGGAACAAATTCTACAAGCACTATGGACTTCCATTACAGTCGACTATGACAGTGCACCAGTCTTATTCTTCTTCTTCTCTCTTCTTTAGGAAAATTGGTACGTTATCTTATGCAAGCCGGCATAATGCCAGCGCAGTGAACTTGCACCCGAGAAAAACAGACGCACACCATGGTGAGTGAGACAGACTTGCGTTACTGTACCGGTCCAGTACATGCAGGTGGTGAAGCTCTTACTTTTCTATTACGGGTGGCACTGAGAATACTCTGTTAAAAGGGCTACTGCTTAATTAATTTAGCTTTCACCCTACAGTGCAAATGAGTATTAGAAAAGGAAAATAAAGAAGCTAAATAATCTGATTATCTATCACTTCACATGGGATGTATTTGATGAAATATGGGATGACTTTAGGTGCTTTGCTTATTATGGAGTGAACAGTGATACCCCCACACATGAATGACATACTACTACTAAGCTAAAGTTATTAAGAGAGGTAGGGAGTGTCCACCGTAATAACCGGATATATGCTGTGCTTGCAGTTGCAATACAAACTACTGCTACTATTCATGGTAGTATTTGGACAAAATTACAACTTCTTTTCCTTGCCTTTCCTACACTGGGACGGACGTGCGGGTGCGGTGTTACATGCTCTTCAAAGTAACACTTAGTTCATCCAGTGACCGTCTACTCTCTCTAGATACACATATGCTATCTAAGAGTCAGATAGTACCATGAATGATCCAGGCATCCATCCATTCAAAGTATATGCACACATACAGTTTCTGTTTCACCCACCCAGGCTGTTCTCCTTACACCCATCCTTGCTTCATCATTCACCCAGCCATGCACCATACCATATTCTTTCCTTCCCAGCCACCTCGGGGACCAAGCAAACACATATCATTCTTCTTTGCCAGTCATCATTACATTTCTCGTCCTTCCACACTTACTTACACCCTTCTTTCGCTTTTCGTTCATCCCTTCCATCAAGTTCACCTCAGATCTGATTGGGATTCTTCTCGCCAAAAACTTCACAGCTAAGTCGAAGTACATTTAGAGGAGGCTACTACCTGGTTTATTTATAATACACCCGTGCAGAAAGCACACTCTGCAGTCTTCAATCTCAAATGAGTAAGGAATGTATAGCTTACCTCTGCCCGCCACCACCGTGTCATCCCCCACAGATTTGTCCGGCACTTCCACCGCCTCCTCCCCAGAGTTGTCCTCGTCCAATGCCACCACCACCTCGACGCTGGCCCCGCCTCCAGATGTTCCACCTACAAAGTACATTTAATAATGTTAGAATACACCACTCACTACTATATAATATTTGGTCTAGGAGGAAGAAAGAAATTTGAAAAAAACAGTATACAATTTAATAATTTGTGACTGTCTACTGTAAAGTAAAAATGTCCCTTTTTCCAGGGAAGGCTGTTGTCTTGCTGCACTTTTTGGCACAACTGATGAATGCTTGCTTTTTATTTTTAACACGCACCACTTTTTCTCTTAACAGACAGAAGCTTGACTTCTAAGAACACGAGCAGGATCAAGTTCAAACCAGGTGAGAGCTCGGCTCGACCACAAGAAATGTGTCCAATTAATCGTCAGCACTAAGCACTTTTCCATTTCCAGTTAAACGTTTACTTTTATGACAAACTTGATTTCAATAAATGTGTTTACTTTTAATAAAGCTTTTAAACTCAAATAGACTCTGTGGTTTTTGGTCCTCCAGACTAGAGTGGATGAGCTAAAGGTTTTGGAATGTTTGCAAGCATAAGTCCTTGCCTCTGCCATCGGTGACTTTGGGAGCTAAATGACTCTGCCACACTATCTAGTCAGTAAGGAGATTGGGGGTTCAACTACAAAGTCTGTTATCACTGAGGTATGTGGAAAGTCTAACAGCACCTATTATAATTGATAAGCTAAGCAATGCATTATTTAGTGTCCATAGTTCTGTTTGTACAGATTTGTCCCTGCAACAGTAGTAGAATGGATTGTCCTCCTATCCAAACCAAAAGTAAAGTAGTATCTTATTCTTTCTTGGTGGTCATTCACCTTTTTATTGTTGGCAATTGTCAAAGCATAAACATTTAGAATACTTGAAAAGACATTATGGACAATCCCAGAGGACTGCACTCAGTGCATGGAGCTATTGCTGACTAGAATGGGAGTCCAATGGAAATGCCAAATGTGCAATCTTAGTTAGCTACACAGACAGACTAATAAGAATAATCTAGTAATACCACACGGAGTCATAGTCGAGGCAGGATAAGAATTTAGATCCTGTCTACAAGAAGATCAAAGACGATTTAGAAAAAATCGAATGAGGAACGCTAGGAAAAAATAAGTACTCTATATTAAAATTAAAACTTACTGGGGCCAGCAAAGGAGCCCTCGCCTGCCCGGTCCTGGCCTGCATCGTCAACAGCACCCTCCTCCTCCTCCTGTGTCCTCCTCTTGCCCCTGGGGGAAGCTGATGTACAACATGAAAGAAAGAAAAACAGAAAACATTTGCCAACCAAATCAAATATTTCAAAAGAACTAACAAAATATTTTTGCGAAATAGCAAATAGACAACTACTCCACGGGATATATTATTGACCAATCTCATGTGGTCGACTACGTTATTACTTTAGTATTGCTTGATTTGCGGACCGTCGAATTGGAAATTACCTTATGTAACTCACTAAACAAAGTACTAAAAAGGTTTGCCTAGGATTGGCAGGCAGCAGTCCGCAGCACGCGAAGTGACAGCCAAAGTCCATCGTGATTGAAGATCAGCGACAACACTAAAGTTTCCTACTACATTAACCAGTCATTAAAATACTGAAACGATCAATCCACCACCACTATTTCTTCTTATCGCCATGTGTACAAAGGAAGGACTGGACTTGAGTCTGTAGGGGCTGATTTAGAAGCCCCTTGTGGCTCTTTTGCTCCATTGTTGCGTGACTTTTGTGACGCAGCGGCAGCACAAAAGAGGCGCAATGGTGCAGCGTATATTAACAACGTGACGCATATGGGAGATGCATCACGTTGTAAAGCCATGCGCCAATAGGGGGCGTTCCGGCGCAAGGGAGGGCGTTCCTGCGCAGGAACGCATCCTAAAAGTGGCTGAGGGAAATCTACAAGATTTCAATCAGTCACTTTGAGGACAATGATGCGTGACTCAAACCCTGCGCCTGCTTGAAGCAGACGTACGGCTTGACGCAGCATTGGGGAGATAGGGCACCCCAGAGCATTGATGGAGCTGCACCATCGTTGCGACGCAACTCCAGCAATGCGCCGCCTTTACGGCACAGATGCGTAACGCTTTGGTGATGTTTTGGGCCCATGGTGCGCCGCATTGTAAATACGGCGCACCATGGGTGATGGTGGCGTGACGCACAATTACTGGCGCATCCCTGCTACTTTGCAGGGATGCGCCGGTAATTAAAAATCTGAACCTTAGTGTGTAGCATTACGCAGTTCTTTAAACTACATACATAATTTCACAGGCCAATGAAATGAATACAAAATCTAAAACAAATAAGCATAGTAGCAACACTACTGAGAAGAAGGAGAGCAGTGTACCTGAAATGCACAGAAGATTTTGAAATATAATTTACCTACAATGTAATGAGCAGCATTATTGCTCTTGGTAAAAAACAAAAATTTGCAATATAATAACACAGCAGGAGAAAACATAGTAGTAAAGAAATAGCTACTACTACTCACCAAGCCCGGGGATCTCAAGGCCAAGGAGGTCGAGCAGATCTCGCTCACGGGTCAGGTCATCCGTCCAGCGGTGGGTGGCCTGGTTGTAGGTGCGCCAGACCCGAGAGTGGTGGTAAATGGCCTGGCACACCTTCTCCCACCGCTTCCGGCGCTCCCGGACCCCGTACTCGGCACTGATCTTGCCGCCTCCCATGATGGTCCTGGGGAGGCGGCGCTGAACATAAAAAATGAGTTGGCCCACCTCCTCCGGGGTAAAGATCTCCCTGGGTACGACCTCCTCCCCCCTCAAACGCACGCACGGGAGCCGGACACGGGGTGCGGAACCCTTCCCCTTCTCGGGATGCTTCCCGGCTCCCTTCACCATGGTCTGGGCGGAAAGGAATAAAGAAAATAGAATAGGGAAGAGAAGAAAAGAAAAGAGTTTAAAAAAGTAGTTTAAAATTAACCAAAAGTAGCAGTAAACACAAAAATATAGGGCTAGAAAAATAGAGGGATAGATAATAAGTAAAATAGATCAAAAAAAACTTCAAACAAGCAAAGGATGGCAGAGATTGACAGAGGATACAAAGACCATGCCCAGAACCATAGCAATGAATGAGAAACAGGATGGCCGCGCCCGTTCACGACTGCGCGGGTAAGTTTGCGCGAGATTTTCCTTGCGAACACTCGCGAAACTGTACTAGCGAGCCGCACACTTTGCGAGATTACACTTCGCGCCCCGAAACGGAATTACGTCAGGCAAACAAGATGGCCGCGCCCTTGAACGACCGCGAGGGTAACTTCGCACCTTGCGCTACTAGCTGCTCGCAAAAACGCACCAAACCTTGCGAACTAACACGCCGCAAAAAACAAATTGCATATTCGCACGAATTCGCGGCTTCCGAATCCGATCTCGCGAGTGTTCGCGCCCCGCAAATCCCGCGAAATTGCAGTAAAACGTGTTTTGCTAAACTGAAAGCACTCGGCAGGTGCAAGAGTTCAAACTCATCATTAGTAACAATTCCCTGTAGTGCTTCCTGACTGGGGCCCCTCCAGAATTCAGTTGCTAGTTGCAACAATTGTATGACCCTGCTCTGACCCTCACAGCAGGCTCATAGAATAGCTACAAGTAGGCCACAAAGGTCCTGGAAAAAAAAAAAAGCACTGCAACAGAAAGCAAATTACAGATAAGGAAGCAGGTGCCAGACTGGAATTTTAAAACAGTGACACATTAATAAACTAACCCCAAATTAATTCATGTCAGTTGAAGCAGGGCTGGTGTGCTTGCTTTTCCCCCCCATAATCTACAGTGATGATGAACCAGAGGGTGGCATTGATGTAACAGAGGGTTGCAGTGGTGAAACAGAGGGTGCTGGGAACCTGTGATGATGAACCAGACGTAGAAACAACATAATCGCGACCGTTGCGAGCCGAAATGTAAGTTCGCAATTGCGAACTGGTACGAAACCCTCGCGAACTGGCAGAAATCCTTGCGACCACACAAAAAAAATCCACAAATTCGCGAGAATTCGCGGAGTTTGCGGATTGCGAGTTCGCAAATCCGCAAAATTCGCGAACGCGAGATTCGCAAAATTCGCCCATACTTAAACTAGTGGTGCTGCAATTGGAGCTGGTCGATATAGCGGCCGTTGAAGAGTTCCCATTCCGTGTTGGCATTGATGCCAAAGAGGGTCCTACCATACTCTCATTGGACCCCAGGCAGAAAACACGCTTGTCAGTGCCATCGCTAGTGTTAATGGGCTAACTGTAGTAAAGGACTTAAAAAGGTTTATTAATTGGGCTTCGATAACAGATAATCACTCCATAAAAGTTGCTTGTGTAAAATGACTTAGAATTTATTACATCTCTCCTCAGTGCTTGCCATTCCCGGATTCATTGGGTCCGGGCGCTTGCCGGACTTCATTTGGTTGTTTTGTAGTTTCAACTGGGGAGCACAGCGGCTGATCATCTTACGTTTAACAACTAGTTCTGAGGATGAATTGACCCTTGTTAAACTATGTGGTGCTAGACAAACACAAAGATTGTCGTGAGGAGCTATGGCGCCATTTTCAACATTTTCACAACTATAAATAAATGTCTCCCTGTCATCCCTTATTGCTCCTTCCTCCATTAAACCACGTGTTTCGGCCACAGGCTAATTAGTATTGCAAACTGTCTCTCCCATCCCCTGCCCCTGCTCCATAGATAAACTGCGCCTGGTTAAGGCAATCTCGTTTGTGACAACCCCTATGGTGTCTATGTTTCTCTGTCTGCGTGGTAGTGTAGCACAGCCAATTGCTTCAGGCGGGATGACAATAACCAGGCCTAATGAGAGTAAAAGACTGCTTTAATAGGACAGGTATGTAGTTCAACATTTTACAATTATAATTCATTGCCTCACTAATACAATATTACTGAAGGTGCTCCGTGCACACTAATGTTATCACGTTCAATCAAATGTTCAAACAGTAATTTTAGTGCTGCTCCATTCGTTGCACTAGCGCCTAGAAAATATAGTAACTGATCTGGTCGGGAAACCTCCCGTCCTGTAGAAAGTGCACACTTATTTTCAGGGAACCATTGGTTCCTTATCAATCTCATGAATTATATCCAATGCATTTCGGGTTACTTCATGGATCCTTCCTCAGGGGTCTGTAAAAAAATATTAATGAAAAACAGGAAACTAATTAATCCCAAATTTCAAATCAGGGTATATCAAAGACATGTCATGTTAAATCCATTAAGTGACCCGAAATGCATTGGGTATAATTCATGAGATTGATTTATAAAGTTGTGAATTAATGAAGAATTCATGAAAAGAATGAAATAAAATAAAAGCAGCTTGAAACTTACCATTGAAAGGATATATTGTTTTTTAGACATTGGTAAGGAACCAATGGTTCCCTGAAAATAAGTGCGCACTTTCTACAGGACGGGAGGTTTCCCAACCAGATCAGTTACTCACTAATACAATAACATATCCTTACCCCCCTACCCTTAAGCCTTCCCAGCAGTAAAATCCCCAAACCATTCTTTCAACATACAATCCTCAACATCCCCTTTCATCCACTGACCTTCACACACGCCTCAACCATCGCTCACCTGTGATCCCCCTGCCGTAACTTACCCTGCAATGCCCCCAACCATTCCGGCCTGTCTAGAGCACCTTCATTTCTGCCACCTGTCCAAGAGACATCTAAAGCCCCAGAAATGCAGACCTCCCCATATAAATAATTAAATAATTAAATAATTTAGGTAGGGAGGGAGAGCTAAGGCTCACCCCCACATACCTCGACCAATTATCGCCACCTAACAGGCCTGGAATCTACCACCCGCCCAAAGATGCTTGGGGGTGGACATCCTGGACCTATGATGAACAAAGTACTTCTATCAAACTAAGTGTGAGAAGTTGGCCTGATATATGATGTCTCCAATTCTGGGGGCACCTTGTATCAGTCCAAACAATCCCTTATGGTGGTGGTTGTAAGTCAACCTTATAGACAAGCTATCCTAGGGGTAGCATGGACTAAACAGCCTTCAGGCTAAACTCGGGCATGTGAAGCCAGCTGTTTTACCAATCACAATCCTGTAATATCAAATGAAAGGACACTACACAAGTTATATATTATAAAAATATATATATTTATTCTCAGAATAATCCTCTATACTCTTTATGAGTCTAGAAGTACAAGCATTTAAACAAAAGCACAGTTAAACATATGAAAGTTGCACAATTATGGATGAGGCCCAGGGGCCACTCAAACCATATACTAAAATAGTGGTATAAGTATCACTAATCGAACAGTGGTAAGGCCTGAGGCCTTGGGAATCGCTGGGGCAATTCGGGACTAGCAGTAGTGAAGTCTGGAAAAGCCCGCGGAACTCGGCAGCAGCGCTTAAAGCACACGCATGCACCAATGCAAAGTCAATGGTGCGTAAAAGTTACAAAGTTACTGTTTTAGGAGTCTTCCGACTGGACTAGAATTACCAAACTTTAGACTTAGACACTAGAGGTGTGTACCAATGCAGGAGCACCGGCGTTCACGAGTTACCTCACCCACAGGAAGCGGGTGCAGAGGTGCCAAAGTGTGTCGGGTTTCGTCACACAGTCTGATGGTGCCTGGAGATGAAGATGCTGCAGGCGTCCTGAAGAGAAGAGTCCGGTTGGATCCAAGAGCGGATCGAAGATGTAGAGTACCTGAAAGCAGAGGGGACAGAGTCTGGGTCACTCAGCAGTGACCAGAGTGGAACCAGGAAGGAACCAGACAATGTCGGGCGCAATCAGGTGGTTGTTGAGAAGCTTGTCTCCACTGCCACGTGGACTCTGGGGCTTGGAGGATATCCATGAGTGGATAACGAGTTGTCCCACAAAGGCTCTCGCTGTCGGCGGTGTCGGCTTCTGGATTGGAGCTAACAAGCCTTGGCAAAGGCAACCCACGCAGAAATCAAAGATTTCTTCTTACTCGGACCAGCAAGGTCAGAGCGGGTGCTCCTTTTCAGGGAAGCGAGGGCTAATCTGAAGCAACAAGACTAGTAGAGCAAATTCAAAGGTTCGTTGGTACTGGGGCCACTAGCCAACGGGCAAGCAACCGGACTAATGTGTCAAGCAGCAAAATGCAGAAGGGCCCCACGCAGCACTCGGTGAGTGTGGAGGGGGTAGCTTTGGTGCAAAACCTGAGGCTTCTCAAACCCCAATGCACAGCATCAAGGGAGCCTTGGGAGCTGCACAGTCAGCACTTTGTGGTTTTTCCAAGATGGCCGGCCTCACGCTTCAGGTCGCCTCCACGGGTCTCAGATTTGCTGGGACTGTGGATCGAACTGTTGGAAGGCAGGAAAGCTGGGAGATGTTGATCACTGTTGCTCGTTTTTTGGCGGGAACTGCAACAAAGCAAACGGTGAGGCGCTGGATGGTGCCTGTTTGCACAGGGTGGTCACTCCTTGACCACAAGGGAGATTCTTCAGTCTTCCACGTTGAGTGGGATGTCAAAGGGTCCAGAGTTCTGTATAAAAGTTTCAGTCAGGATCATCTGATGTGCGCTGGCACTGCTCCCACTTTTATTCCAAATCTGTGGGCTGGATTACCTGCTAGGTCCCTCCTATGGGTGGGACCAGGGAAGGGGGTGGTTACACCGCTTTCCCTTTGTCCAGTTTCCCGCCAGGACTGGGGCTGGTGTGCCCCAGAACCGGTTTGACTGGATTATGCAAGGGAAGCCTTGTGCTCCCCATGCAGTGTCCAGTTTCATTCAACCCACCCTGCCCCAATCCACTATCTCCTGTCTGGGGGGGTGTAGCACCTCCCTGCGACAGGAAACCCTTTGTCCAGGCCTCCCCTGCCAAGTTTCGGTCAGCAGTAGGAGGTCAGACTCGTGTCTGTGGCAGCAGCATCCATTTTGTGATGCTGAGGCTCTGTTTAGAATTAACCGCGTTTTAGTAAAGTAACATGTCTTCTCCCTCTAGAAGGGTGGAATGCTACCCCCGTTGCCAGGACTGGCAAGGGGGTAGTATTCCAAATCGTATGACACCTTACACAACATGTTTTGATAAAGCCAAACCAAAGTTAGCACATAACCGCGAGGATTATAATGCACTTAAGAGTATATGGTATGGCAATATTACGGAACAGCTAAGGGAGTTGGTCCCGACAGCTGCTGACAGGCTCAGCTCATGCTAGAGCACCATCTCACATAAAACCAAGCACTCTGCCTCCAGGATTGTTAAGGCCTGCCATAGGAGTGACTTATAGGTATATATGTGTCCAGTTGTCAGTTTAGATATAGGTATACTATATCTAAGCAAGGGGTGATTACACCACCTTGCCCCAGCTGAGTGATCAGCCAGTTGTGTCAATTTAAGTACCAGCCAGGGGTGGCAAAAGATATGTGCAGTTCCTGGTAGGCCTTGGATGCACCTATGCCCTGGGCACCTATAGTGCACTGTATAGGGGCTGATAAGGTGTCCAGTACCAAATTGGTTATGCACCAAGGGTGCATGAAGTCCATTTTACAGAGAGAGCAGATAGCCTGGGACCCTGATTAGCAGGATCCCAGGCCAACTAAGTCGAAAACCAGCTAAACACCAGGCAAAAAATCTGGGGTAACCATAGTCAGGTATCCACCCTCCTACATAACCCCCCCCCCCCCAACAAAAGGAGATAAGGCTATCCTTGACCAGGTAAGCCTATATTACCTGAGTGGCCATATAACGAGGAACCTGCACTGGCATGGTTACCCCCTGTATCATGGTCCACCAAGTAATCCCTCACCCTAGGGGTATCAGAGGGTCTCCACCATGGGGAATTACTACCTGTGGTGTGTTTTGGCAAAGTAAAAGGCTGGTGTTGAGATGGAGTACTGAAGTGAGGCTCCACTAATGTAGGGCTCAGCTTCCTCCAATCATCTTCCACCATATGTGCCTTTCTTTCCTTGACTGAGTTGCACTGTTCTCTCAGGGTCAACCTCTGCCTACCCAAAGCTGGAGGCTGGGTCCCTTTGGTTGGCTTACTGGAGGGACAGGTCAGGTTTGGGGCCTTGGGGTCCCAGGTTTGGCTGTGCCCAACAGTGTCCATTTGGGCGAGGTCCCTAACTAGTGGTAAGGGGGATCCCTCGGGAATTTTGTAAAGTTTTCACCTGGCCAGGGCTGTTAGCTTTGGTCAATCAATCAATCAATCAAGAAATTTGTATAGCGCGCTACTCAGCCAGAGGGTCTCAAGGCGCTTGGGGGAGGGGGGTCTGCTACTGCCCGAACAGCCAGGTCTTGAGTTGCTTCCTGAAGGAGAGGTGGTCTTTGGGTCTGACGGAGATGGATGGGGAGGGAGTTCCATGTCTTGGCTGCCAGGTAGGAGAAGGATCTTCCACCCATTGTGGCTCTTCGGATGCGTGGAACGGCAGCAAGGGTGTGGCTGGTCGATCGAAGCTGGTGGGTGGGAGAGTTGAAGGTCAGGCGGTTGTTGAGGTACCTGGGGCCCAGGTCGTGTAGAGCCTTGTGTGCGTGGGTGAGGAGTCGGAACGTGATTCTCTTGTTGACGGGGAGCCAGTGCAGGTCTCTCAGGTGTCCGGAGATGTGGCTGTGGCGGGGATGTCCAGGAGGAGTCGTGCGGAGGCGTTCTGGATGCGTTGGAGTCTTTTCTGTAGTTTGGCTGTGGTTCCGGTGTAGAGGGTTTTTCCGTAGTCCAGTCGGCTGGTGACGAATGCCTGGGTGACCGTCTTCCTGGTTTCGGTGGGGATCCATCGGAAGATCTTACGGAGCATGCGTAGGATGTTGAAGCAAGAAGATGAGACGGCGTTGACTTGTCTGGTCATCGAGAGGGAGGAGTCCAGGATGAAGCCCAGGTTGCGTGCCTGGTCCGTTGGTTTGGGTGCGCTGCCCAGGGCCGGGGGCCACCACGAAGGTGGAGGGAGATGGTCCCAGGATGAGGACTTCCGTCTTGTCTGAGTTCAGTTTCAGGTGGCTGTTCATCATCCACTCGGCTACGTCTTTCACCCCTTCGTGTAGGTTGGTTCTGGCGGTGGCTGGGTCATTGCTGAGGGAGAGGATCAGCTGGGTGTCGTCGGCGTAGGAGATGATGTTGAGGTTGTGTTGGCGTGCGATGGCCGCGAGGGGGCTCATGTAGATGTTGAAGAGGGTGGGGCTGTGTGATGATCCTTGTGGTACGCCGCAGATGACTTCGGTGGCCTCATATCTGAACGGGGGAGGCGGACTCTCTGGGTTCTTCCGGCGAGGAACAAGATGATCCACTCCAGAGCCTTCTCTTGGATTCCGATGTTGCTGAGGGGTTGTACTAGGGTGCGATGGTAGACAGTGTCGAACGCTGCGGAGAGGTCCAGGAGGATGAGGGCAGCTTTTTCCCCGTTGTCGAGCAGGGCTCGGATGTCGTCAGTGGCTGCGATGATGGCGGTCTTGGTGCTGTGGTTGGCTCGGAAGCCGGACTGCGAGTGGTCGAGGGATCCGTTCGTCTTGTGGAAGGCGGCAAGCTGTCTGTTGACTGTCTTCTCGATGACTTTGGTAGTTCTTGAGGTCGGTGGGGTCTGCTGATGGTTTCTTCAGGAGGGCGCTGAGTTCGGCATGCTTCCAGCTCTCCGGGAAGGTGGCGGTGTTGAAGGAGCAGTTGATGACGTCTCGGAGTTGGGGTGCGATGACGGAGGCGGCCTTGTTGAAGACGTGGTGGGGGCATGGGTCGGTTGGTGATCCGGAGTGGATGGTGTTCATCGTGTGGATGGTGTCTTCGGTGCTGACCGGGGTCCAGGCCCGGAGGGTGGTGGTGGAGGGCGTCGGTTCGGTGGTTGGGTGCGTGGTCTGTGCGCCGAAGCTGTTGTGTCTGTCGGCGATCTTGCTGTGGAAGAACGAGGCGAGTGAGTCGCAGAGTTCTTGCAAGGGGGTGATGTCGTTGGTGCCGGCACTGGGGTTGGAGAGCTCTTTGACGATGCTGAAGAGTTCCTTGCTGTTGTGTGAGGTGTTGTCTAGTCGTTCCTTGAATGCTGTCTTCTTGGTGGTGTGGATCAGCTGGTGGTGTTTGCGGGTGGCGTGTTTGAGGGCAGTCATGTTGTCTGTAGTCGGGTCTTTGCGCCAGGCTTTCTCAAGGGAGCGGCAGTTCTTCTTGGAGTTCTTGAGGTCGTCGTTGAACCAGGAAGCCTTCTTGCTGCCGGGCCTGCTGGGATGGTTTTTCAGGGGTGCTAGGTTGTCAGCGCAGTTGGTGATCCACTGGTTGAGGTTGTCGGCTGCTTGGTTGGGGTCCGTTGATCTGGCGGGAGGATTCTGGTTCAGGGATGTGGAGAGCTGGTCGGTGGTGATCTTGTTCCAGCTCCTACGGGGAGCCTGTTGCGGGTGGCGGTGAGTCGTGGTCCTTCTGAAGCTGAAGTGGACGCAGCTGTTGTCTGTCCAGTGGAGTCCGGAGAGTGGCTGAAGGAGATGTCCTTGCTGGAGGAGAAGACGGGGTCAAGCATGTGTCCGGCGTAGTGGGTGGGGGTGTTCACCAGTTGCTTGAGTCTGAAGTTGGCAAGGTTGTCCAGCAGGGTGGTGGTGTTGCTGTCATTGTTGTTCTCCAGGTGGAAGTTGAGGTCCCCTAGGAGGATGTAGTCAGCGGAGGAGAGGGCGTGGGAGCTGATGAAGTCTGCGATGTCTTCGCTGAATTGTGTGCGAGGTCCCGGGGGTCTGTAGATGAAGGTGCCTCTGAGTGTGGTCTTGGGGTCGGTGTGTATCTGGAAGTGAAGATGTTCGGCGTCTGTGAGGGTGTCGTCGGAGTTGGTCGTGATGCGGATGGTGTTCTTGTGGACGATGGCGCCCCTAATCTTCTGATGGGTGTGCTTTATTTGACAGGGGGCCCTTTGGGGCTCACTGACCTTCTTGTCCTCTGCAGCCCTGGGCTGACTAAGGCAAGGTAGAGAGGGGCAGGTTACCTGCTCCAGACTGGGTCCCACCTGAGAAGGGTCCACTGCCATCAGGGGCTCTGTCAGGCTAGGCCTAACCACCTCTGGGACAGTTCCTTCATCAGGGGTAAGATCAGTTCCCTGAGGAGGCTGATCCTTTCCTAAAGTCTGGTGGGAGGGAGATTTCTCTTCCTCCTAAATGCTCTCTATTTGTGTGGAGTGATCCATAGTTTCAGGCTTCACAACACATGAATCAGTTTGAGTTTGGGCTGTGGCCATCTCACAGCCCCACCAACCTTTCCAGGAAGTGACTCAGTTTGGGTATGGGCTGTTACCATAACAGCTCTGCTAACTTCTTCAGAAAGGGCTTCTGCTAAAGATGGGGCTGAGTCTGAAGGACCAGGTTTTAGAACCTAGCGGCCTCAGGGAAAACGCCTGATGCCTTCGAGTTCCCCTGCCTTGGCAAACAGAGACACGGGACACTTCTTGATGACGTCAAAGACCAAACTTTATTGGCTGCAACCAGGAACAGAGATCTATGAAGCACAACACGGGTGGTTCGCTAGAGACTGCACAAATTCAATGAGCGGAGCATGGTCTTTTATGCCAAAAATCGCATTCCAAGCTAGCATCAGTTACATACAATCTAGCCAATCAAATTGTGACATTTCAAAAGTAGCGCATGACGAAAATCCCACTTTCCGTTGTCCAGCCCACCAGAAATGACCAAGCACATTCCAATATCTTGTTCGATCAGGCCGGACAAACTCATCATAAAACCTCAACCCAAATCAGTAATTATGTTGTAAAGGAAGGAGCAGAAACAGATTGGAAGCAAGATAGAAAGGTGGGTGCAGTGTACTGTAAACTTCAGCATGTCCTGCTCTTTGATCTTTATCTGGCCAGCTGCTTAACAAGGAACTGGCTCAGCGAGGTCAGCCTCGGGCAAGGGAGTCAGTTCGGCCAGGTCATTCAGAAGTCAGCTAAGGTGTACGTGTCCCAAGGACTCGCTTGGCCGTGTTCATCGGCCTATGTGAGGGCAACCACACAAAATGGCAGCCGTACACAAAATGGAACCCGAAGGTTCAAACGAAATCCCTAAATACATAGTGTTCCCATTGATCGATTAATGCGAAAACACTTGTACATACCGCACTCGTCATTTGCGGTCCGCTGACACCAAAATCGGCTATTTCCGACGACCTTTATTGAACGGGTTCAGAACCACCAAACCTCAGACCCTCAAACTACGGAACTCCAAGTCTTGCACAGCCCTACCAACCTTTTCAGGCAGGACATCTTGGATTGGGGCTGTAGCCATCACAGCCCCACTAACCTTTCCATGGACATTTACCATTCTAGAATGGGTTTCCTGTTCAACCTCAGCCCAGGCTGAGATTTCCAAATCATTTCCAAGTAGACAATCTACAGGCATGTTTGCTGACACTGCCACTCTCTTTGGGCCAGTGACACCTCCCCAGCTGAGATGTACTACTGCCATGGGATGATTGGTTTCTATTCCATCAATATTGGTCACCTGGTATGTGGCACCAGGTAAAAGTTGCCTTGTGGGGACTAGACACCCAGCCACCATGGTGATGCTAGCCCCTGTGTCTCTAAAGGCCTCAACTTTCAGACCATTGATGAGGGGCTCCTGTTTATACTTGCTCAAAGTGTTTGGGCAACCAGTGAAATTGACAAACCCCTTGCCATTGTCACAGACAAGAGTAGATACAGTAGGGGACCTGGTTAGGCCAGAGTCCACCTGAGTTCCAAAAGTAAACCCAGCCAAATTCTTGGGGGTGCTCCCACCACCTGGGGGATTACTGCTAACAGTAACAGGAGGTGTTGGAGTGTTATTTGGAGGTATATTTTCTTTATTACTATTCTCTGGACAACAGCTGTCTGTTTTCCAGTGGCCAGTCTGTTTACAGGCATGGCAGTAAGGTTTCTTCTGAGTAGAGGAGTTGTTCTGGGACCAACCCCCATCCTTGGAGTTTTGGGGCCCTGTGGAAGACTTGTCTTTTGATTTATCCCCACCCTCATCTGGAGTCTTGGAAGTATCCTTCTTTTGGTTATTACCCTGATTCTTAGGCCTAATCCTGGTTCTGACCCATTTGTCCGCCCTCTTACCCAATTCTTGTGGAGAGGTCAGATCTGAGTCCACCAGGTGCTGGTGCAAAAGTGTAGCGGTTTCATGGTCGAGGGGGCGTGTGCCTTATCATCCTACGTTGCCCCGTCTCTTGTGTGTCCAATGTAGTGGGAATGTTAATGGCCAGATACACTACAACAACCAGCATGCTAAGGGGCTGGCAAATGGAGTCACAAGGCGGTTATAACAAAAGCACCTCCCTCCCAACAGGAAGGTGCATGTCAATCAACCCGGATTGTTTGGAGATGGCGGATGGTGATCCCCGCCGGAATTCAGCTGGAAGATAGAAACCTGCCGTGCCTGGAACCCGTTCTGAGCTCAGCGTCCTGGACCTTGTGGATTGTTCGCGTATAGCGATAAGTACTGAGACGACTGGAGTGCGGGCTCGCCTCCGTCGTGTGTGTTTTGTTCCTTTATTTTGTTTCGAGCAGATAGTAACCGCGGTGTCTTACAAACGCGCTTTGCGTTTGTTTGGCATTTACGAGTTCACGAAGGTCATTGTTAGAGAACGCGTCTGCTGTTCAAGACGCGCTCCCCGACATTCCCTTCGTATTTAGCAAGAGACGCGTTTTGAGTGTCAAGCCCTTCCAAACCTCTGTACTGTGTGGTGAAGTCACAGGGGAACTCGAATTGAAGTATACCGTTTGCTTTTGGTTCTTTAAAGAGAGGAGCATTACTAACAAGGAAAGTTACTCGTGTTGTGCATTAACAACCGGAACTGTTTGCTGATGAACTTGCACTCCTGTTACTCTATTTTCTGGTGGCATATATAGACTGTTCCATGTGAAGGATGATCCATCAGTATTCCTCTTAAGGATTAAGTGCATTCTCATAGACAGTCTTGTCTGCAGCGATGCCTAATACTGAAATTCCCTGGTTGGGTGGTGTGATACTCTGGTGAGTAACAAGAGAAGGTTTCTGGGCTTTATTATAGCTCTCCAAAGGGTTGATGTAAACCTTCTGTTTTGTCCTTCCTTTATGCAGTGTGGACGCTCCTTCGGATCTCTCGCAGTCCGTTGGCCTGAACTCAGAGGGACCCACAGAAAACCATCACCGCCAGTTTATTATTTTATCCACTTCCCCTTTTCCCCCCTGGGCACGTATTCACACAGAGAGTTGGTAGTTTCACTGTTGGGATCGTGTCTAGGCGGGACTGGGGGGCCTATTGTCAGACATCGTTTCTGCTGGTCATCTGAACAAAGGTTAGTGGCGAAACTCTATGCTTGCGCTGCAGCCAATCCCGACAGATTGACAAGCCCAAGTATACTCGCCGGCCTAGACGATGGATATTGAGGTCGTGTTGGCCTCTGTGGTGGAAAGCTGGCAGCTTTGCAGCAAGAGGTACACACATCCAGAAAAGAGAACCAGGTACTATATAAGGAAGTAGGCACCTTGCGGGGAGAGGTAGCAGGACTGTCACGTAAGGGTACTGGTGGGAATCCCTATATTAAACCTGCTACATTGCCTCCTCCTGTTTCCACCACACACACTCCCTCTTTGGGAGCAGAAGGGGGTGGGTTTTTTGTCCCTCCTCCTGTAGACCCCCCTTCTATGTCGCCCCAGACAGATCCTGTCCATACAGTACACGTTGTAGAAAATGTGGGAATCCCATTGGCCCCACCTGAATGCTTTTATGGGGACCCCAGGAAGTTCGAGACTTTTTTGAAGCAGTATAGGTTACACTTCCTATGTAAACCTGGGGTGTTTCAAGATTATCCTGCAAAGACAGCATTTATGATGTCCTATATGGGTGGCAATGCCTCTAGCTGGACCATTCCTTTGCTGGAGAAAAACGACCCTGTGTTGCACAGCTTTCCTGATTTTTGTTTGGAATTACGAAAACTTTTTGATAGAAAATCTCACATGATGACCCTTGACATGGAACTGTTAACTTTACATCAAGGCTCTCAAGACCTGCTATCCTATATTACGTCGTTTAATAGGCTAGTGGTCGAAACCGACTGGCCTCCTGCTAAACGAATCACTCTGTTCTACCAAGGATTAAGAGGGGAGCTCAAGAATGTCCTGGCACAAGTAGTACAGCTTCCTGACACATGTGAAGAACTTATAGATCTAACGGTCCAGTTGGATCACAGACTCCTTGAGCGTAAAGGGGACAAAACCAAAGGAGATAGTCGTTCTTTCTATCCTCGCATCAAAAGCCCAACGGAAGAACGCTCCAAAGCATCGGAAGGAACAGAACCCATGCAGATAGACGGCATACGTGGTCCCCTTTCACAGGAGGAAAAAGAGAAAAGACGCCGATTGAAACAATGTCTGTATTGTGGCAAAGTAGGACATTTCATTAAGGAATGCAGAGCAAGGAATGCATTATCCGGAAGACCCTTTGTGCCTCGGTTTCCAGCACTCGCACAGTCTGAAAAGCCGACGGAAAACTAAAGAACCCAAAGCAGGAAGAGTTCTCTGCCTTGGGTTATCAACCTCTAACGATCTCCCCTTCACTTGCTAATACGTTACATCCGGCTGTGGCACACATGAACCTTAAAGTCATTTTATGGGTCACTCCTCAAAACGCTTTGGACATTGATGCTTTACTAGATTCCGGTGCCACTGGGAATTATATCGGCCAAGAGTACGCCATGAAGATTGGAATCGCCTGTGAAAAGAAAGAAAAGCCTGAGCTGGTGAAGGCAGTTGATAGAACCGTTCTGTCTTCCGGTCCTGTGGCTTATCACACATGTTCCATGTTAATGCAGACCAGCCAAAACCATCAGGAATATATCCAGTTCGTTCTTATTGACACTCCTCAATTTCGTCTTATTCTAGGCATGCCATGGTTGACTCTTCATGATCCCAAAGTCAATTGGGCGGCACGTACCATTACCCTTTCATCTGATTATTGTAAGGAGAACTGTATCTAGAACACCCCTGTAGCCAACACCTCGGACATAACACCTTCAGTGTGTTTGGCGACAGCATGTTCTCAGGAACGGTATTGTTGTGCTACCGTCCTTGCTGAAGAGTATAACAAATACCTTCCTGTGTTCGATAAACAACAGGCTACCAGCCTGCCTCCACATCGGGTATATGACTGCCGAATAGAACTGATGCCCGGAGCAGACATCCCATGCAGTCGGGTCTATGCCATGACCGAGAAAGAAACACAGTATCTAAAAACACATATTGAGGAGAATCTTGCATCTGGCTTTATCAGACACTCGACATCACCAGCCTCATGTAAATGTAATGTAAATGTATTGCGATTTATATAGCGCACGTATCACCCGAAGGCATCAAGGCGCTTGCCTTGGGAACCCGTCCTGGAATTCCCCTGTGAGATAACCCCAGCAGGGTATCCACAAGGTGAAAGCCAGGCATCCCGCCGCAAGGGGCCGTAGTGAAGATTAAGCAAGCTATTGCCCAGAGTCGCAGAGTGTGAACCCGTGAGTCGAGTAGGCACCGGAACGAGAATTATCGAGTCCGTGGAATTTTGAGCCCAAGACCCGCCGAGGCGGGGAATTGAACCCTGGTCCAGGACCGATCTCAGCTTCCGGGTCTGCCGCCTCTAACCCCTGAGCCACACTTCATCCCCTATGTTTTTCATCTCCAAGAAGGATTGTGCCGAATTAAGACCTTGCATCGATTACAGAGCTATAAATCGTGTGACCATCAAGAATCAATACCCTCTCCCCTTGATACCAGTACTCATGGACCAGCTGAAAGGAGCCAATTTTTTTACCAAACTCGACCTTCCCGGAGCGTATCATTTGGTTCGGGTCCAAAAAGGGGAAGTGGCGGTGAAACTCTCTCTCCCTGAGTCATGGCGGCTCCATCCTGTGTTCCATGTTTCCCTCCTTCAACCCTGCCCACCTAGTATGAGACTACCTGAGAAACCCCTTCCAGTTGAGGTAGATGGTCAGGAGGAGTAGGAAGTGCAGTCCATTCTTGACTCCAGGTTGGTCAGGCGTAGGGTGCAGTATTTGGTGGAGTGGAAGGGATATGGCCCTGAGGATAGGACTTGGGAACCTGTGGGTAACTTGAACTGTCCTGAGGTGGTTGAACGCTTCCATGCCCTGCATCCGGGTAAGCCGGGTCGACCGCCGGGTCGGCAGTCCTCGAGAGGGGGTTCTGTAGCGGTTTCATGGTCGAGGGGGCGTGTGCCTTATCATCCTACGTTGCCCCGTCGCTTGTGTGTCCAATGTAGTGGGAATGTTAATGGCCAGATGCACTACAACAACCAGCATGCTAAGGGGCTGGCAAATGGAGTCACAAGGCGGTTCTTACAAAAGCACCTCCCTCCCAACAGGAAGGTGCTTGTCAATCAACCCGGATTGTTTGGAGATGGCGGATGGTGATCCCCGCCGGAATTCAGCTGGAAGATAGAAGCCTGCCGTGCCTGGAACCCGTTCTGAACTCAGCGTCCTGGACCTTGTGGATTGTTCGGGTATAGCGATAAGTACTGAGACGACCAGAGTGCGGGCTTGCCTCCGTTGTGTGTGTTCTGTTCCTTTATTTTGTTTCGAGCAGATAGTAACCGCGGTTTCTTACAAACGCGCTTTGCGTTTATTTGGCATTTACGAGTTCACAAAGGTCATTGTTAGAGAACGCGTCTGCTGTTCAAGACGCGCTCCCCGACATTCCCTTCGTATTTAGCAAGAGACGCGTTTTGAGTGTGGAGCCCCTCCAAACCTCTGTACTGTGTGGTGAAGTCACAGGGGAACTCGAATTGAAGTATACCATTTGCTTTTGGTTCTTTAAAGAGAGGAGCATTACTAACAAGGAAAGTGACTCGTGTTGTGCATTAACAACCGGAACTGTTTGCTGATGAACTTGCGCTCCTGTTACTCTATTTTCTGGTGGCATATATAGACTGTTCCATGTGAAGGATGATCCATCACTATTCCTCTTAAGGATTAAGTACATTGTCATAGACAGTCTTGTCTGCAGCGATGCCCAATACTGAAATTCCCTGGTTGGGTGGTGTGATACTCTGGTGAGTAACAAGAGAAGGTTTCTGGGCTTTATTATAGCTCTCCAAAGGGTTGATGTAAACCTTCTGTTTTGTCCTTCCTTTATGCAGTGTGGACGCTCCTTCTGATCTCTCGCAGTCCGTTGGCCTGAACTCAGAGGGACCCACAGAAAACCATCACCGCCAGTTTATTATTTTATCCACTTCCCCTTTTCCCCCCTGGGCACGTATTCACACAGAGAGTTGGTAGTTTCACTGTTGGGATCGTGTCTAGGCGGGACTGGGGGCCTATCATCAGACATCGTTTCTGCTGGTCATCTGAACAAAGGTTAGTGGTGAAACTCTATGCTTGCGCTGCAGCCAATCCCGACAAAAAGCTGGTTCTGACAATTACTTAGGATCTGCTCCCTCATAATCAAATTATACAATCCTGTGTAGTCATGTACTTTGCTGCCATGTAGGCAACCTTCCAGAGCCTTAGTAGCACAATCTACAAAATCAGTCCAGTCCTGTGTCTGTGTCTTCTGGGTGTCTCTGAACAACAACTTGTATTGCTCAGTGGTTAAGCCAAACCCATCTATTAGAGCACTCTTCAGGACAGTGTAGTTTTTAGCATCCTCCTGTCTAACAGTGAGGAGCTTATCTCTCCCTTTCTCAGAAAAGGAGAGCCATAAGATTGCAGCCCACTGTTCCTGAGGAACCTGCTGTACCATGCAGTCTCTCTCAAGAGCAGTTATCCACTTGTGGATGTCATCCCCTTCCTTGTAGGGGGGCACAATCTTGCTCAGGTTTCTAGTATCATAGGACCTGTCTTTCTCTCTAGGAATAATGTGGCTGCCACCAGCGGAATCTAATCCACGCAATTTGGGTTCCCTTGCTAAAGCAGGTTTAGCTTGGGCCAAGGCTACCTCTTCCCTCTCTATCTGGAGTTGGACAGCCCTCATTCTGGCCCTATGCTCTTTTCTCTGGGGGAAGTCATTCCCCTCTGACATTCCCTTGAGGCACTAGAAATGTGAGAATCCCTTGAGGGAGATCTCACTCTTCTAATGCCTGGAACTATTCTATTATGTACTCTGGGGAGTTGCTGGCCCTCTCCATTTCCATGTAGGAACAAGTTGGCTTGGCTAAGCCTCCCAACTGGTACCTGGGTATCCCCTTGATCCTGATCTGACTCTTCACCTTCTGATTCAGGGCCCACCTCCTCATCTTCTACCTCTGGGGGGGGGTGTTCTCAGTATCTGGGGGGTTCACTCCTTCTCCTGACCCTGAGAGACCTGTACTGGCTTCCTCAAGATCATCCTTCTCCAGGATGGCTATCATTATAGGAATGGTAGGGTTGTGACCCTTTTTCAGCCTCCTTGCAGTGCACAAGGCACTCAACTCCTTACGGCTGAGTTTGTCATAGCTGGAGGGTGCCTTGGCAAGGTCAACATCAACAGGCAGAGCACTGGAAGGCTCACCTTTGCCAGACATGGTTCTAGTGAGGTGTAAGTGGTGCACTTACCTATACTAAGTGTTTTCCTACTGTACCTTGCTAGTGAGCTGTAGGCAGGGTGTGCTAAGCCCTTTGATCTACAACTATTAAGTTCAGTAGAACTTAAATATGTAAGCTTTGTTTATATGTACCTAGGTACTTAATGTGATCTTTCAATTTCATAAAAAGATTGCAATGGTAAAACAACAGCAAGCTCAAATCCCAACCGCTGCACACCAATGTGAGAAGTTGGCCTGATATATGATGTCTCCAATTCTGGGGGCACCTTGTATCAGTCCAAGCAATCCCTTATGGTGGTGGTTGTAAGTCAACCTTATAGACAAGCTATCCCAGGGGTAGCATGGACTAAGCAGCCTTCAGGCTAAACTCAAGAGGGCATGTGAAGCCAACTGTTTTACCAATCACAATCCTGTAATATCAAATGAAAGGACACCACACAAGTTATATATTATAAAAATATATGTATTTATTCTCAGAATATTCCTCTATACTCTTTATGAGTCTAGAAGCACAAGCGTTTAAACAAAAGCACAGTAAAACATATGAAAGTTGCACAATTATGGATGAGGCCCAGGGGCCACTCAAATCATATAGTAAAATAGTGGTATAAGTATCACTAATCGAACAGTGGTAAGGCCCGAGGTCTTGGGAATCACTGGGGCAATTCGGGACTAGCAGTAGTAAAGTCAGGAAAAGCCCGCGGAACTCGGGTGGAGCGCTTAAAGCACACACAATGCACCAAAGCAAAGTCAATGGTGCGTAAAAGTTACAAAGTTACCGTTTTAGGAGTCTTCCGACTGTACGAGAATTACCAAACTTTAGACTTAGACACTAGAGGTGTATACCAATGCAGGAGCACCGGCGTTCACGAGTTACCTCACCCACAGGAAGCGGGTGCATAGGTGCCAAAGTGTGTCGGGTTTCGTCACGCAGTCTGATGGTGCCTGGAGATGAAGATGCTGCAGGCATCCTGAAGAGAAGAGTCCGGTTGGATCCAAGGGCAGATCGAAGATGTAGAGTACGTGAATGCAGCAGAGACAGAGTCTTGGTCACTCAGCAGTGACCAGGGTGGAACCAGGAAGGAACCAGGCAATGTCGGGCGCAATCAGGTGGTTGTCGAAAAGCTTGTCTCCAATGCCACGTGGACTCTGGGGCTTGGAGGATATCCAGGAGTAGATCACGAGCTGTCCCACAAAGGCTCTCACTGTCGGCGGAGTCGGCTTCCGGATTGGATCTAACATGCCTTGGCAAAGGCAACCCATGCAGGATTCGAAGATTGCTTCTTACTCGGACCAGCAAGGTCAGAGCGGGTGCTCCTTTTTAGGGGAGCGAGGGCCAGTCTGGAGCAACCAGACTAGTAGAGCAAATTCAAAGGTTCGTCGGTACTGGGGCCACTAGCCAATGGGAAAGCGACCAGACTAACGCGTCAAGCAGCAAAATGCAAAAGGGCCCCACGCAGTACTCGGTGAGTGTGAAGGGGGTAGCTTTAGTACAAAATCTGCTAGGGGCTGGGGATTCTCAAACCCCAATGTCAAGCATTGAGGGATCCTCTGGAGCTGCACGGTCAGCACTTTGTGGTTTTTCCAAGATGGCCGGCCCCACTCTTCAGGTCACCTCCACGGGTCTCAGATTCGATGGGACTGTGGATCGAGCTGTTGAAAGGCGGGAAAGCTGGGTCTTGTTGATCTCTGTTGCTCAAGTTCTAGCGGGAACTGCAACAAAGCAAACGGTGAGGTGCTGGATGGTGCCTGTTTGCACAGGGTGGTCACTCCTTGACCACAAGGGAGATTCTTCAGTCTTCCACGTCGAGTGGGATGTCGAAGGGTCCAGAGTTCTGTATCAAAGTTTCAGTCAGGATAATCTGGTGTGCGCTGGCACTGCTCCCACCTTTATTCCAAATCTGTGGGCTGGATTACCTGCTAGGTCCCTCCTATGGGTGGGACAAGGGAAGGGGGTGGTTACACCCTTTTCCCTTTGTCCAGTTTCATGCCAGGACTGGGGCTGGTGTGCCCCAGAACCGGTTTGACTGGATTATGCAAGGGAAGCCTTGTGCTCCTCATGCAGTGTCTAGTTTCATTCAACCCACCCTGCCCCAATCCACTATCTCCTGTCTGGGGAGGTGTAGCACCTCCCTGCAACAGGAAACCCTTTGTCCAGGCCTCCCCTGCCAAGTTTAGGTCAGCAGTAGGAGGTCAGACTTGTGTCTGTGGCAGCAGCATCCATTTTGTGATGTTGAGGCTCTGGTTAGAATTAACCGCGTTTTAGCAAAGTAACATGTCTTCTCCCTCTAGAAGGGTGGAATGCTACCCCCGTCACCAGGACTGGCGAGGGTGGGTATTCCAAATCGTATGCCACCTTACACGACATGTTTTGAAAAAGCCAAACCAAAGTTAGCACATAACCGCGAGGATTATAATGCACTTAAGAGTATATGGTATGGCAATATCCCGGAACAGCTAAGGGAGTTGGTCCCGACAGCTGCAGACAGGCTCAGCTCATGCTAGAGCACCATCTCACATAAAACCAAGCACTCTGCCTCCAGGATTGTTAAGGCCTGCCATAGGAGTGACTTATAGGTATATATGCGTCCAGTTGTAGGTTTAGATATAGGTATACTATATCTAAGCAAGGGGTGATTACACCACCTTGCCCCAGCTGAGTGATCAGCCAGTTGTGTCAATTTAAGTACCAACCAGGGGTGGCAAAAGATATGCTGCAGCCCCTGGTAGGCCTTGGATGCACCTATCCCTTGGGCACCTATAGTGCACTGTATAGGGGCTGATAAGGTGTCCAGTACCAAATTGGTTATGCACCTAGGGTGCATGGAGTCCATTTTACAGAGAGAGCAGATAGCCTGGGACCCTGATTAGCAGGATCCCAGGCCAACTAAGTCGAAAACCAGCTAAACACTAGGCAAAAAATCTGGGGTAACCATATTCAGGTATCCACCCTCCTACACTAAGGTCCTAGTCAGAGAGTTTAATGCCCGCCAATGGGTGCAGACGGCCCGTCATGGCCCCAATGTGAGGGAAGCAGTGTATTTATAGCGCCAAACGGAGCAAAGTTGAGCTCCTGCTTCTTTCGTCCTCTCTGGCACTCTTGGGCTTGTACTCCTGCCCCCAAATACCAGCAACAGAAACGCTTGTTCCTGTATGAGGTGCTGAACTGCTTCTATGAAGGGATGGAAAGATACAAAGGGCGGGGTGTGTAGTTAAAAGAATGTTGTTTTTACCTTTAGCCTATGCGAGAATTGTTTTAATGGCGTACATGATGGCTTTCCAAATGTCTTTATCGAGCTACACTTGGTGGTGTGACCAAGGATGAGTGTAAGTGAGAAATAGAGGAACATTTTATAATTTTGTACGATGTTGGTAGCTCTGAGTAGCTTCTTCTTTCCTGTTTTCTCCAACTCCACGTGATGTTCTTCACCCTCATTTGTTGCCCCAACAGTTCACAGCAGGTGGCTCATCTTATTATTAATAATAACATTAAATCACGTTTTCTTATTGTCAAATTCCCTAGTAATCAATTTTAGGGGATCACAATAGTTATGTGAAAGATTATCAATTACACAATTACATGCAATCTCATTATCACCAAAATAGTCGAACCAAAAAATTACGATGAGATTTTAAAAATTCGTTCCATCCTCCCGGATGTTGAAAAGCAGGGTTTTCCAGGAACAATCAGGCCTGCCTCACCAGTTAATCAATCTGCATTATGGCAGTGCTGTGGGTTGCCGGGCCTCTCGTTAAACTACTCTATCTCGCCTACTCAGCCATTGGCACTCCATGCACGGCACGAGGAACAATGTCGGATTCAGAGGCTCGCGCCCGTTCTCTGTGGGAGGAAAACAAATTCGACAATAGGCTGTTGGTGAATGGCAGGACTGTGTGTTTACTCTCGGTGGCAGCTGTGACTTGTGGACGATGCGGCCTGCTCCACCTCAATGGAAGTCACCTAAGCTTCCAGTCGCAGTGCCAAGAGATGTGTGAGGGATGCCGAGCTATTCAGAGAGAGACAATGGCGGAACGATGACGCACGCTCCCAGTTATGTTTGGCTGCACTGTATTCTCCTCGTTTTAAAAGAGTGAAATCACGTCTCTCTAGCTGTCTGGGGTGCTCTCCGCGCACCTGCCCTTTCATTATTTTGGGGAAAACAGTGAAGGAGAATCAAAGCTGCACAGGAGGTAAGATGGAAAAAATTGGTGTCGAAATTGCAGGACGAGAGAATGTTTGTCTAAGATATTGCATTGGACTTAATTTCTCTTTTTTCCGTTCTTAACCCAGTGCCCGCCCGCACCATTACACAAGTGTGCACCTGCACAAATTGGCTGAAACTCTTTCGGTCTAACCGATGGCAGATAGGTCTAGACCCCGAGGTACAATAACAAATTCCCTTAAGAGGAGCTATAATGTTGATATGCTACTCGACAACTAAAAGCCAACCGACCTTAGCATAAGCATGTGATGCAGAGCAACATTTCTACCAATCTCACAGAGCATCTATCAGGGCCTCACTGTTAACAGATTTGATTGGTCTGTGGCCTCTGTGACCTCAAGGACGCTGGATGAACTAGCCGGCTCTATCCTACTGCACCCTCCTTGGATAGAAGTAACCTCCAAATCCTTTCCCGGAATATCCTTACCCTGATGGTCAAGATCTCCCTCTTGATTGCCAGAGGCTCCTGATAAAAATGGAAACGACAAGCAAGGGAAATAGGTTAATTTGGCTAATCAAAAGACAGAAAAGAGTGCCCCCATGGCAGGTACATGGAATTTTATACAAAGCAAGGGTACAAATGCTTCTGCTCAGGACACAATGAGAGCCATCAGTGGTTGCTGAATTTCCAGCATGTACTTTGAAAAAACGGTGATACTCACACACAGATCATGAGAAGGATAAATCAAGCCCAATCTGTCCTATTACACATTCGCACAACCAAGAAATAAAGAGTTGATATTCATATGGTGAAGCAGAAGCTTTGGATCCTCCTCAGGGATATGAAGAGATATGTAAAGGAAACTGAAATAAAGTGCAGTACAATCAAAGGAAAAGAGCCTCCTGGGCCTCTATCTGAGTAAGTCAGTTGACATACGTCATGGTGGCCCAGTTATTGTCCTCGATTTACAGCTGTGTGGAGCTACTCAGTGCCTTGGTGTCTGGTCATGTCCCTTGTCAGGGGGAAAGGAAGAGGTGCATTCCATTCCAGACCTTAGGCATTCGTAAGCAGAATCACAGGCGATGGGGGTTATGTGGAAATCACCTGCTTGAGATAAACCAGCCAATCCATGCAGTAGGGCAGCCTTTAGTGTCTGAAATGCAGGATAAATTGCATAAGGAAATAAGAAATTTCAAATTGCTGCATAGTAAGCAAGTAAGTAATTTTATTTGCATAGTTAATAAAAACCATTGCAATACAAAACATCAACATTTAAAAGCAATTCTGTGTACAATGTTAAAAACATTATTCCATAATATACATTTTTTATCTTTTTAAAATAATTTCTAAAGTTGATATTTTTAGACCTCCATAAATATAAGTGCTGTTTCTGTTACCATAATATCTTATAATAAATTATGAATCTGGTTTTGGCATTTTTTTTTCACTACCCTCATGAACTTCACCAGTCTACAGTTCAGAGTGGGTCATTAGGTGCAAAGCAGACGAGAACTGCTTGTCTTCTTGAGCGTATCCCACGCTAATTGATTTTGAATTTTACCAGAGGCTTTCGTTCTTCCAAAAGTTAGTTACAGGAACATAACAAATGCAGCAGATCCTCTGGAGCTGAGCCGCATGGACGACAGGAGCAACCCGCCTTATCCTTTAGCCAATGCGGAAAAAGCTGAATACAAGGTAACAAACCCAAATACTTCAAAAACTTAATTTTAGTATTTTAGCATAGCCCAAATCAAGGTAAGTCTGTGGTGCTGGTATGGAATACAAGTTTAGGGTCATTCAGACATGTGACCTTTTCGTGAGGGATGCCTTGTCCACGACCCACGAGAGATGTTTAATTGTCTTCCTGACCAGTTTTTTAAGCGTTGAGTGATTTGTAGGAGTATCCCAGAGTTGGTTTAAGCCAGTTTTCGCCAGATTGCTTTTGCAGTACTTGGCAGCTGGTGAGACTGAGTGTTGCTCTAACTCCTTCCATAGATATTCGTTTAAAGTTCCTTGAATGGAATTCCACACTTTGTCCCAGGTAGTTATGTACGACCCCTGTCTTGCCAAGAACTGTTTCTGAATGCCAAACTCTAGCCTGATTTGAGCTGGTGAAGTATGTTTGGGCAAACCAAGGATAATCCTGTGTGCAGCTATGACTGTATTATCAAGAGTTTTTGCATCTCTGCCTTTCTGTACTTCACTACCAGAAGCAATTGTTGGCAAGAGTTTGGCTTGTATCACTTGAGCCAGAGGGAGGAGCGACGGGCAGGTTAGTTTACTGTTTAGTGTTTTTTAAGAGATTGCTAAGGCGAGGCCTTTGCCTCTAATGCTGGTTTTCTGTACAGTGAAATTGCCGCATTTATCGATTTTTACTCCTAGATATTTATATACTGAAGTATACTCAATACGAGTATTGTCCCAAAACCAGGTAGACGATTTTTCCTATTTTTGCTAATCGCCATTGTCTGCGTTTTCTCAAGATTTATGGTCAGTTCATTTGCTTCAGAGTAGCTCTGTGTAGCATTCACAGGATGTTGCAGACCTACTTGTATATGGCTGATTAGGACTATATCGTTCACATAGAGGAGACACGGTAGTGATAGCCCACCTAACCTGGGAGCGTGAGAGTTACAGCTATTCAAGATCGAGACGACGTCAGCTAAAAACAAGTTGAATAATGTGGGGGCTAAGACACAACCCTGTTTGAGCCCTTTGTTGGTTAGTATGCGTCTTGACAGTAGTGACCCATCACCCAGCTTTATCTAGAAACATGTGTCCCTGTGAAGGCTGATCAGCAAGTCTGACAGAGACCTTGGTATCCCCCAACTGCTCAATTTAGAACATAAGATATTACGATTTATATGGTCAAAGGCAGCCTTGTAATCTGTAAAGCAGAAATGAAACAGCATTTTAGTTGATTCTGCCTTATCTATTATATATCCCATGGTTAGGATATTTGTGGTTCTTCCAACTGATTTAGCAAAACCAGTCTAATTAGCTGGAATTCAAGAATTTTCTGTGGCCCAGGTCTGCAGCTCCTTCAAGAGTGTACCTGCAAAATACTTTGCCTCGTTGTCCATAACGGCCACTAATGGATAGTTCTGTGGGAGGGACTTGTCCCCTGACTTGTAAATTGTAGAAATAATTGACCCCTTCCAGGAGCCAGGCAATCTGATAAAATATCTTATTTCCAAAAACAGTGGTTCAAGTGCTGCTGCTAATTCATTTTCGTCTTGTTTAAAAAGGATGGGCGGGATTCCGTTCGGGCCTGGCACCCCCTCTCTCCTTCCTTTTCTAATTTGGCGCCTAATGGTGTTTCGTGTGCTCGTCAGACCATCATTTTTTAATAATGTATGACCCTCAGGTTTGCCAGTGCTCATGTGGAATGTCTGTGCTTTATTTGTAATAATGCTTTTTGTCGCATTATCAGTTTTTGTCTCCAAATTAATAGAATCCATATCTTGATTGAAGTGGTTCCTGAGGAAGCTTGCCCATATTACTTCTGTAATGTTAAAGTCTACTCCTTCATGCGAAGGTCATGTATATTGGTTAATGGTTTTCCAAAATCTTGCACTATTGATCTGTTTAAAGTCACTGTGTAGTTTTGCCCAAAGGTTGTCCTCCGCAGATCTGTTGGCTTCCCATTTTTGTTTTTTTAGCATTGCCTTTAGCTTCCTTAATAGATCAAGTTTCACTGTATCAGTTGGATTAAGCCAAAGCTGTCACATCGTTTGATAAATGGATTTTTTTGTGAGCCTGATCTTCTCTTTATATTCTCGTGAGACATACTTCATGGACCTGTGGATTCGTTTTTATAGCGTAAGCTGCCATAGTTGTTGTAAATTGCTCCCATTTCTCGACTTCACTTGATCCGGTTCTAGCATTAAAGTGCTGTTTTACGTTTTCCAGCATAGTAACGTTGGTCGCTGCTGCAAACTTAATCCTTTTAAAATTGATCGTATAAAGTGATTCTTTAGGAGCCAAAGCTCTCAAATTTGGGCTTTCTTACTTTAAGCACAATTTCTTGGGGACGGTGATCACTGTCAGCTTTATCACCCAATGAAATCATGTGTTGAAATAGAGGCAGTGAAATGAAAGTATAATCTAGTATTGCATTAATTTTTGTTGAATAATGTGTTATAGCTGGGGGTTATCTTCGGCAAATCTTCCATTTATTGCTCTGATATTAAAATGTTCGAAACCATCTAATATCTGTTTCACTATTTTGATTTGTGTGAATATTCACGGCTTCCCTTGTAATGGGATATCCCAAATTAAATTTTGCAATGGAATCTCATCATCTGATGAAGTTCCCATAAGATTAAGATTGAAGTCCCCAGTAAACATAAGATCTGTTGTAGATTTTTCCCCTATGCACACCTTCAGAAAATTGCATAGTTACTTTGCTGCCTTTGTTTTCCTTTTTCGATGGACATAGGCATTGGTCAGAGCAAGATCGATGCCCCCTTTGCCTGGTGTTAGTTGCGAGGTGAGAAGGTTTACTGCCATTGTCGCTGATGAAGTTGGACCAACTACCTTAGTTATGTGTACACTTGTGACTGAAACGTAGGTTACTAGTCCACCTTGAGGTGACCATATTTTGCCCTCCTAAGTGCACAAGTAAAGAAACGCAGAAATCCCTGAAGGGTCAGAGGGTCTATTTGCCATGTTTCTTGTAATGCCACTATATTAAAAGATCTTATGTAGCTAACAAAATCTAGGTCAGTCATTTTGTTTGCTAAACCGTTTACATTCCAGGAACATATTAATCAAATTGCTGCATAGAGTGTACTGCCAAAAACAATCGTATGTGCTTAAAGCATTTATCTCCTACGGAAAGGCAGAAGTATGCAAAGGAAGGCAAAACTACATTTCAATAGTAAAACTTGAGGCCCTCATTCCGTATATTGGTGGGAGTTTACCTTTGTTAGGAGCTAACGGAGTCCACCAGTGGTGATATCTGTCTGCCCATTGCAGAAGGGCTCCCAGAGATCAGCAGTGTGCTCCAGAGCTGCCACACAGCTCTGCTCACTGACACAAACATATGTGCACACCTCATTTGAAAGCACTATGACCCCCAGACTTCAAAGCTGCTCTAATGAATATTGCAATATTGGTTCCAGTGGAGTCCAGGGGGACACTGCCCACAATAAACTCACCCTTTAGCCATCTTGTTCTGTTTGTTTTTCAGGAAGTACAACCTGATCCCACTAAGTCAGGCTTGGGTTAGGCAATAGGGTTCCCACCGACGAGCTGGGAAGGAGATGCCATCCTAAATTCTTTTTCTCACTTACCTAATTTCTGAATATATAGGCCCTCATTCCTAATGGTCTTTAATTCCAATGAGGGCAGTATTCAGAATTAAGAGATCTGTGGCCACTCTGCAAATCTGTGCCTTTTACCTGGAGATTCCACTTGCCAAAAGGAAGTGCAGTGTCCAGGTGAAATACCTTTAGGAAATAAAGAATAATGTGGAGCTTAACATTTTAGTTACTGGCTCTGTGGGGGTCACATTTGTAGTCAGCCAGTATTTTCTCCACCACAGTTAAAGGCCCCCCGCGGCGGGATGCCCGGCTTTCACCTTGGGGATGCCCTGTAGGGGCTATCGCACAGGGAAAAGCCAGGACGGGTTCCCAAGGCAAGCGCGGAGATACCCCTTCGGGGGTCGATTCAGGCGCTATATAAGAAACATAATAAAAGGTACTCCTGGAATTGGTCACTTCATAGAGGGTGCTATGGGGGCACACTGAATTAGGCTCAGGTAAATCATTCATTACACCAGCATAATCTTGCAGAATATCTGGCATTCCTGAAATTACTTAATTAGGCCACGTTGTGTAGTTTAAAATGAGTTGGTGTAAACATCCTATTGCAGAAGCATGGACACAACACCATCAAACAGAAGTGGAGTGGATGTTGTCTGCAGCACTTGTGTGTTTACACTATTTTATTTTATTACAGATTGTGTCCTTATGTCCACAATGATCATTTCACATAATTTTGCATAACATTTCTAACTGTTTGCGTAATTTCACAAATAGAAATTACACAAGTTTTGCAAACACCTTCATGTAATGTGGCACACAGGGAAAAATCCATCATTAGGTTGTAAACAGGCAAAACGGCTGTTTTACTACCACCTAGGCAAAGAATGAAAGGCATTACTAAGAACATTCTGCCCAATTTTAAAAGCATGGGAGGTTCTTGCCTCTGCGGGGCCCAGTGTTTTTTTAATATATTGGATCAGTGCGGCATGCAATAAATATAATTGCTCAGGAGCTCCCATTTGATTAACAAAAGTATCGTGGTCCAGCAGCGTCCCATCTTTGAACAGATCAGCCACCGTACTGATCCCTACGTCCAGCCATGATGTTATTCTACGTTTAGTGATTCGGCCATCCGTCAATGCAATTCCCAGTAATGGGAAATTGCCTGCATAAGCTCGGGGGGTGCCTGTGTAGTGCAGCTCTGCTCTCCAGCACTGAAGCGCGGTGCGCAGTAAAGGGGGAGAAATTTCAGGAGCTTGCTATTGGGCAACAACAGGGCATGTAAGGTGCCACGATCTATATCCCTTTCCGTAAACCCTATCTCTTGTAGGTTACGTCAAGCAGTCCAAAAGGACTGCCATTGTAATTGGCATGCATGATAGTATGCTCGTAAGTCAGGAACACCAAATCCCCCCTACTTGTGCCCAGTTGCAGTTTCTTAAGACTGATGCACCATCTACCAGATCCCCATATGAGGTCAGTAAGCAAGGTATTCATCATCTCGAACATAGTATGTGGTAACATAAGAGGTAAGTTAGTGAAATATTAAATCCGACGCGGGAGGACCACCATTTTCGCTAAAGCCGCTCTACCCATGACTGACAGCGGTAAAGTAATCCAGAAAGCCACACTGGAGTGCAGGGCTCTATGCGCTCTATTCAAGTTACCATCAGGCATGTTTGTGTGTGTCCGGTAGATCTGAATGCCCAAATATTTAAATGTATACTGTGCAACCTGGAGGCTGGTATCTCCAAGCTCAATTGCGGTGGGGCCTGCATGTTCCGTGAAGAAAAATACATGTGACTTTGCTGCGTTAATTGCAAGGCCTGAGATTAATTAAAAGTGACAAAACACCTTGTATAGCGGGTTCAGGGGCAAGCGGAGATCTCTAAGGTAAAGAATAATATTGTCTGCATACGCAGAAAAAAGGTGTGTTGTGTTCCCAGATTCTATGCCCATATCATGGAAGTCCTTACGCACTTTGAGTGCCAGGGGTTCCAGGGCCAATATAAAAATAAGGGGGGGATAAGGGGCACCCCTGCCTTGTTCCCCTATGTATTGGGTATTCCATCAAGATATTACCAACGGCACCAGCACGCGCAGTATGGGCATCATATAGAAGACATAACCAATAAATGTAGCATGCTGGGATCCCAAATTTCTCCAGCCTACGAAACATATAGTCCCAATTAATAGTCAAACGCCTGGCACATGTTCAAGGATATGCAGCCTGCATGTTCATATTGACTCAGGGCTTCCATCAAGAGATAATGGAGCTTCCTAGTGTTCAGGGATGTGCTGTGGGCGGGGAGAAAGTCAGTCTGGTCTATATGGATCAATTTAGTCAGGGAAGGCAATGATCTATTGGCTAAAACCTTACTTAATATTTTGTACTCTGTAGTCTGTAATGATAACAGGCGTAGATGGCCATATCTGTGGGGTCTCTTCCTGCTTTGGGGAGAGATACCACTAACGCTTGTGCCGTAATGAGGGGTAAAGAATCCTTTTCCAGCGCTGTGTTGTATAATACTTCCAATTGGGGCACCAGGGAATCGGCATATGAAGTATTAAATTCAAGAGGTAGGCCATCCAGTCCAGGGGTTTTATTACATGGGAGTCCCTTCATGGCAACCCTAATTTCAGACTGAGTAGCAGGCCCAACCAGTGCCTTCTGGGCCTCTGCCGTCAGCTGTGGGTATGTGAGGGTGGAAAAAAAGGCTCCATATGGGCCTCCATACTGCTACAAGGTTTACTACAAGGCTACAAGATTTACTACAAGGTATACTGACAACCATTAAAATGGCTCTGTTAAATTGTAGATCTTTACCCAAACATGCCCTGGAAATACATATGCTACTAGAGGAGGAGAAACTCGAGATCCTGTTTCTCACAGAAACATGGCTCAGCCCAGAATCGGACTATGACATTGTTCAGGCGCTACCTAAGGGATACCTCTTGCAACATCTAGATCGAGCGAAGGGAAAGGGAGGAGGGATTGCGATTATCTATATGGACCAATTCACATATCAATTTCACGACAGTCCCCTATCGAACTGTGAAAATGTACATTTTAACATCCAGCTATCCCCATGTAATTCCCTCTCAGGAGTCCTCATCTACCGCCCACCAGGGCCTTTGGGCCAATTCTGTAGCTCCCTCCTGGAATTTTCAACTGCCTTGTCTAGCACTTCGTCTAACATGATAATCCTAGGGGACCTCAATATTCATTTTGACAACAACGATGACAATACCGCATCAGAATTACTCACAGATTTTGCGACTCTCCAGCTCCATCTCCAGAGCGATCAACCTACGCATATGCTCGGACATTTACTTGACCCTATCATATGCAACATTGATGATCTTAAAACTAACGCCCCGATCCCTCTGCCATGGTCGGATCACCTACTCATCCCTTTTAGGTGGGAAGTACCTAACATCTCTCTCCCAACAAACCCCCTGACAAACCTACGCGTCCCTGGGCCAAACTAGACACGGATAAATGGAAACAGGCCTTGGAACTCCGTAAACCAACTCTTGAAACAGACCCTACCACAGCTGATATGGAGTTCTCCTCTTGGATTGAAAACTCCCTTAACACGATCCTCCCAAAAAAAACGCACCCTACCTCCCGTAAAAAAACCTCTGCCCCATGGTTTACCCAGGAGACTCGCCATCTAAAGAAACTCTGTAAAAAAGCCGAAAGAGTGTGGCGGAAAGACTTCGACCCTAATCGCAAGAAGGACTACAGATTGTCCATTCTTACGTACAAAAAAGCCCTGAAAAATGCCCAGACCGCCTTTTTTCAAGAGAAAATTAGCGCGGCATCCTGCTCGTCGAGGGAGACTTTCCAAATCGTCAAACAACTTCTAAAAACACCAGAACCAACAGGCTCGATTGACCCCTCAGACAACCATTGCGATAAACTGGCTACGTTTTTTGATCAAAAAATCCAAAATATTTTACAGCTACTCCCGCCCCTCTCCCCTATGGACCAACCTCCACTATCTGTATCGCAGGTCAACATCCTTAACACGGGACTTGACTCATTCACCCTCATAAGTCCTGTCACTCTGTCTCCTATTCTCCAGTCACTCAAAAGTGGCTCACCATCGGACCCCGCCCCAGTTAAAATCTTAACGTTGGTAGCACCAACCATTCTCGAACCATTGGTAAATGTGATCAATGCCTCTCTGACCAACGGAATGGTACCCCCTAGCTGGAAGAAGGCGAAGGTAAGGGCCCTAATTAAAAAACCTAATTTAGACCCCCTCAACCTCTCCAACTTTAGACCGATCTCCCTCCTCCCGTGTACTAGCAAGATAACAGAAAAATTCATCAATTCCCAGCTGTCTAACTATCTCGAAACTAACGAAGTACTCAAATCCTCACAGACAGGCTTTCGCCCGGGTCAGGGCACTGAAACCACAATGTTGACGGTTGTCGAGGAGGCCAGGAAGATCATGGATACAGGAGGATCAGTGGCAGTGATCCTCCTGGACCTGAGCGCGGCCTTCGATACGGTCAAACACCAGATCCTAGCCCAGCGACTTAGCGATCTTGGGATCACAGGCATCGCCCTGGCTTGGCTGAAATCGTTCCTTCAAGACCGCTCATTCCAGGTGATAGAGGGCAATTATACATCTAAAGAGACCCCTATACGTTGTGGAGTGCCACAAGGCTCTTCTTTGAGCCCCACGCTCTTCAACGTATATATGTCCCCCCTGGAAAAGATAGTCACCCCACATGGTATAAAACTCCTGACGTATGCAGATGACACGCAGCTGGTGGTTTCTCTCACCCAGCAGAAAGATCCCGCCATAGACCTCCACTCCTGCCTGAGAGACATAGTCAGCTGGATGGATAGATCTCACTTGAAGCTTAATAGCGACAAGACAGAGATCATGGTGATGGGTAAGCGTGGGCGGAAAATCCGTTCCGCTCGCGGATTTTGCGGATTTTCGGTAAATTCGCAATCCGCGAACGCTCGCGAATTTACCGAAAATCCGCAAATTCGCACGCAGAGGATTTTTTTTTCTTAGTGATACAATTCTGCGGCGCGCTGCATTCACTTACCGTCATTCAGCGTTTGCCGAGTTGTTTTTCTCGATATTTTGCGAGTGCTGCGCCATTTTGGATCTTGCTGTGAGATCCCGCGGGAGTTTGGCGACCGCGATTACGTCATCACGCTCGCCACCTTGCACAGCGAGAGTTTGTCAACGCGAGTACGCCGTGATCACGTATCGCGGGAGTTCGCAATCGCGAACCTGTACATGCGGCGGGCAGCAACAATCTTGCACTCGCGAAAATACAAAATTTGCAATTCTGCACAAGAAATCCACCAGCAAGCAGCATAAACCTTCTGAAAATGATGATTTTTATCAGAATAACTCCTCAAGTTGACATTTGCCTGCACTTTTTTTTGCAAGGAGTCCATTTTTTTTGGGGGGGGGGGAAGGAAGTGCCCCACAGTCTCCAACTTCCTGTTCCTGTCCAGCAGGCTCCTCCCAGTGCTTTCTTCATGTGCTGGAAAAGCGAAAATGCTAGCCCTCAAAATAATTTTTCTCACAATTTTTGAGAATACAAACAAAGAGAGATCTTTTGTTTGTATGGGTTATTTTATTTTACCCTTTTCATGGATTTTCAATCTTTTTTTAGAAACATTTTTTCATAGGTGAGAAAAGACACAAAATATTAACATTTACAATATTTACAACTCACATGCATACACCTATCATACCACTATGACGACTGACATATATACAAATAATCCACAATATATATACACAAGCTTCTTTTACAAGAGGAAATGGATAACAATTAAACAATTAAACAACCACAAATAATTAATCTTTGTGGAAAATCAAGTCATTGTAATGCCCAAACAGGGTCAAAAAAACAGAACAGGCAACAAGAAATTGAATTTTAAACTCTACAATTAATTCGAATTAGTGAATCAACAACATAAAAATGCTAGATCAGAAATGCCTATTTGCTGTTTTGCCGACGCGTTTCGAATCTGGGTGGAATCTCAGATCAGGCGCTGATTACATGTGCATCACTGCACACTGGGTCTCTTTTTCAGGGGCTAAAGCAAAGCTAAACGCAGGTGTTGACCCGGACCAAGTTTTTAAAGCTGCTCGGAAACATGCAACACTAGCCATGTTTGGCTTGGAGAAACGTCACACAGCACAAAACATTTTGGATGAGTTTAACACAAAGGTCCTTCACTGGCTATCCCCAAAAAAACGCCAGATTGGTTATGTTTCCAAGGATAATGGCGCCAATGTAGTTAAGGCCATGGAGCTGGGTCACTATTTCAGAGTGCCGTGTTTGGCGCACTGTATAAACCTGGTTGTTAAAAAATTCTTGAGTGATAAAGACAGTCCAGCGTGCGAGGTAGTGGACACCTGCCGAAAAATGTGCAACCATTTCAGCCATTCTTTTAAGGCCCTGAAGCATCTGAGGAGCCTGCTACATGAACGTCGAATGCCAGTGAAAGCACTCATCCAGGAGGTGGCAACACGTTGGAACTCAACCTTCTACATGCTTGAGCGTCTGTATGAGCAGTATACGGTAGTCGATCAGTATTTCTTAACACAGGGTACAGCTCTGAAGGACCTGAGGCTAGATGCGGCGCAATGGGACCTAGTTAAAAGCCTGACAGACATGCTTCGTCCTTTTGAGGTCTTCACGCGTTCAGTCAGCAAGGAGGACTGTAATTTGGGAAAAGCTATCCCATTGTTGCGCATGCTGGAGCACCAACTGAAGGCGGTGTCTTCTATGTTTGAAAAAGATGAAAAAAAGCAAGACGCTTTTCTTTTGGCGGAGAAATTATTAGAGCGCCGACTTGGTGATGAACGTCTTAAAATGATCCACTCAGAACAGCATTACATTTGTGCTACTATTCTGGATCCACGCTACAAAAAGGCGCTGGCAGGCCAAGCATTCTTTCCTTTTGGTGATCAAGATGTTACAAAGTACAAACGTTGGCTAGCCTTGTCAGCCAAGAGGTTTGAAAGAGAACGGCAGGAAATTGAAGGAAAAGGCAGTACATCAGCATCAGCAGGCCATCCCAAGTCAAAAGAATCCACTTCTGCACCTGTGGCTGTGGCACAAGTGACCTCTCAGCCGTTAAAGACACCAGCAACCGGATCATCTGCACCAGACACAACAGTAACATTGGATGCAGAAGAGGATTGGCTAACTCGGCTTGGGTTTGGTTCTCAAAAGGTCACAGCAAAAAGTAAGCCTAGTGGAGGAACCTCGGAGGACCTTGAGTCGATGGTGCAGGACTATCTGAATGACTCAACAGAGGTCTATGTTAATTCTGACCCATTGGCGTATTGGCATGGGAAAAAAGAATTGTGGGCACAGCTCTCCAACCTGGCTATAAACTACTTGTCTTGCCCACTCGCATGCGTGTCTTCTGAACGTGTTTTCAGTGCTGCTGGTGGCATTGTAACTTCCAAATGGAGCCGCCTCTCACCAAAAAATGTGGAGAGGTTAACAATGATCAAGATGAATCAGCACCTCATACCACCAGATTACAAAGTACGAGAAAGCACGCCGGATGAAGACGAGGTGGACAACAACGTAGATGAGGGAATTTCTTCTCTGTTAGGTGACACTGACCTCACCCTGCCTGAATTCGCAGAGTATGATGACGAAGCCTTATTCTTATTCACTGACACCGAGCCCTGAAAATGAGACAATGAATCAATAACTTTCTTTTTCGTCCTTATTCACTTTTATTCCTGTGTGTCTGTCTTTCTTTGTTGTGCGCAGTTAATATAATTCAAACTTTAATCACCTAATCACAAAAACAAGCCCATCAGCAGAACTGTCTTCACTTGTTTGCTTATTGATTTGAAGGTGCTGCAGTCTGCATTCCTCAGGTTCACAAGTTCAGAAGAACATGCTCCTCTATCCTCCTCCTCCAGACTGGTATTTCCCTCAAAGCAGTGGGCTGGATTACGCCCAATGAAGAAAGACTCAGCACTTGTGGGGGTGTTCTACTTCTTTGCGGGTGAGTTGACGGCTCTGGGGCCATTGCTGGGAAGCTCTAATACCGGATAAAAGTGGTTTGGACCAAATCGGAGGCGGAATTTTGTTTGTGTTTTTGCTGACTTGCTTGCCTTTGAGGTGCTCTTTGGGGGGGTTCCGGGTGTTTGTGGGTGAGTTTTGGGGTCTGGGAGCACTGCTGAGACAGTCTAATCTTGATTGCATTTGCTTTTCAGGAAATCCGTTTTGGAAAACGGGAGTTATGGCCTAGCTGCACAGCGCGTTTGGACCGAAGGCCGAGAAATATTGTAAGTATGAGATTTTCCTTTTTGGCTGTTTGGGGGTGTTGTGCTTTTTGGCGGGTGGGTTGGTGGGTCTTGGGGCATTCCTGGGAAGGTCTAATACCGGATAGAAGTGGTTGGGACAAAATACATGCAGAATTTTTTTGTGCTATTTCTGACATTTTGCTCAATGTAGCATTTTCGGGGGCCTGTTTGGGGGGCTTCCTGGTGTTTGTGGGTGGGTTTCGGGGTCTGGGAGCACTGCTGGCTATGGATACTTTAGTTTGCAAGAGGTTTGAAGCAAATCCATGGTGGCAGAGGGGAGTTATGGCCTAGCTGCACAGCGCGTTTGGACCGAAGGCCGAGAAATATTGTAAGTATGAGATTTTCCTTTTTGGCTGTTTGGGGGGTGTTGTGCTTTTTGGCGGGTGGGTTGGCGGGTCTTGGGGCATTCCTGGGAAGGTCTAATACCGGATAGAAGTGGTTGGGACAAAATCCATAAGGAAAAGCCTTTTGGCACTTTTTGTAACTTAGGGTTCGTTAGGGTTAGCCCTAGCAGCAGGATTGCATGTGTTTCAGGGTGTTCTAGATTTTTGCAACTGAGTTCTGGGGTCTTAGAGCACTCGTGAGAATGTGTAATTTTGGTTGCAAGTCATTTGAAGAAAATCCATGCTGGGAAAGGGGGGATTTGGCATAGTTAAAGAAAGCCTTTGCCACTATTCTTAACTTAGGGCTCGTTAGGGTTAGCAGTATTTCTATTGCATGTGTTTGGGTGGGGGGGTTTTCGAGTCTTGGAGCGATGCTGGCTATGGATACTTTTGCTTGCTTGCAAGTGGTTTGAATACAATCCACGGTGGGTAAGGGGGTATTTGGGCCTACTTTTACTTTCAAAGTACGTTTTGTCACCAGTTTTCTGCTAGGCCTCGTTTTTTGAGATCTGATTGGAGGTCTTCTACATTTTTGCGACTGGCTTTAGTAAGGGTCTGGGTGGGAGCACTGCTGGGAAGGTCTAATTTTGTTCTAAAACACAGTTTACAGTACACCTAGCTTGAGGGAAAAGATCCGCTAAATTAATTTGCCCATACTTATTTATCCTTCAAAAGGTGACTCAGACAGAGTACGCACTTTCAAAAATATTGTACTGTCTATTAGGAAAATGAAAGTGTGACTTTTTGCACTACACAGCGTACATACCTTATATTTATTTATCAGTGGTGTTGTAATATTATATCACTTCCTGTTTTTCGTTCAATAATTACAGGCCGGGTTTCAGTCTGTGCAATGGGGAAAATAGGATGGAGTCAGGCTTCACATTAGCGAGCCGCAATTCAGCATCCGCCAGGCAGGCAGTGGACAGGGTGTCTTCTGGTCATCAACATTGATGGACGAAGCGTCAGCTGGAATGGAGGAGTGCCGCTAATAAGAGGAATTGTTTGCTGCATGCAACTTACTTACCAAATTCAACAGGACAACTACAACAACATACAGATACAGTATCCATTGTTTTTTTCTATGAGTGTGACTGCATTTCTTTGATCTCTCTCTGCTTCTAAATTGATCCCTACAGCCATTCTATAGGTTTTACTTCGGCTATTTTTTAAACCTAATTTAATGTAGCCCTGTACTGTCGCATTCTGTCATTCACGGTTGTCGAAAGTACTACTTACTTTTCAGTAACAATGCATTCAGTAGTGCATGCACTTCCTTTACGTCACATAAAAGATTTATGGTTAGCTTTGTACCCAAAAATTTCTTTATGTTCAATTATTGTTTGTCCATGCTGTGCTTTTTTTTTTCTCTCAACAAAACCTACCCAAAGAGAAACCCCCATTCCCATCCATTTTCCAAACCCTAACCCTCTTCCCCCGGGCTGTATGGTTTTGCTTGATGTGTGACTAAAATGACATCAATTATTCCACACACTTGCTGGGGAGGATAAGGTCATAGCAACAGGCTGGGGAAGGAATCCAAGGATATATTCTAGACTTACTCAGCTTCAGTACTATTTCTTGTAGTAGTAGCCAATGTCAAAGAAATCCAACAATAGTACAAGTTATACTTGCAATACTTTACCATTTGTTAGGCTACATTGTGGCACTATTCTAGTGTACTGTCACCTGCTATATTCTCTATCGTACCATTGTAATGCTACAGTAAGGATAAACCAGGTTTCATTTTCTTTTTTTCCATAGGCATGCAACTGCCACTGTGTCACACCACTAGTACCACTGCAATGAGGAGGAAATTTCATCCACCCTGGATTGCCAACCTTATTCGCCATTTCCCGTGGAGCCAGCCCTGGGCCTAGCCCTACTTTCAAACACAAATTTCAGGTAAGATAAGCGTTTGGTTGGAGGTAGTGTAATGGAGTATTAGGAGAGACGAGAGATTGACGGTAGTACTACTAAAGTCCTAGGACTATTCAGGAAAACAAACTTACTGTTAAACCCCCACCCACCAGACTCAAAAGCAGTAAAAAACAGGTATGGTCAGATAAAGTTTCAAAAAGTATATTTTTGTAGCCCTAACAAAATAATCTCCCGCAAGACCCTCCCTAACCCCAACGATTGTCCTTCAAAAGTCCCAAAAACAACCCAACTCCCAATTCCCACCCCCCAAAAGTCTCTAAAAAAGGGGCAAGGGACACTACGGCAGGGTGCTGCTGACTTTAGCGGCCAGGGCATCATGCTCCTTGCGGAGGGTGGCATGGTCGAAGCGGAGGCCCTCCACCAAGTTCTTATAGGTTAGGACCTCCTGCTCCAGGTAGGACACACTGAGGCATAAGCGGCGCTGGCGTGCCTTGCAAATCCTGTGGGGGGCGGCTGCTGTCTTTGCTGCTCGGCGGTGGCGGTTGGCTTTGGTAGCCCGGCTCCGTACCGCTGGAGCACTGCGCTGGCTGGCAGCCCGTGGGGGCACGGAGGAGGATGCAGCTGTCCCAGTGGATGTTGTTGTTGTACCTGTAGACTGCGTCTCCTCCTCCTCCAGGGCCACCAGCCGCCGATATTCGGCGACAGTGGCATCCAGCCTCCGTTGCCGGGCCATTCGAGCCAGCTCCCTCCTCCTTGATGGTCTGTTGGATTTGGAAGGAGCAACTATATGAAGAAAGAAAGACATAGTCTGTAACCAATGCTCCTTAAGATTAACACAAAATGATTGAGCAGAAAGTTGTGTCACAGTACAAGTAGCAAATTGAAAGCACAGTACATAACTATTGAGGACAGTATCTATGTAACCTCCGACTTCTTCATCCTTGCTCCAACATTAGTGGGAGTTTAAGGAACAAATTCTACGAGCACTATGGACTTCCATTACAGTCGACTATGACAGTACACCAGTCTTATTCTTCTTCTTCTCTCTTATTTAGGAAAATTGGTACGTTATCTTATGCAAGCCGGCATTATGCCAGCGCAGTGAACTTGCACCCGAGAAAAACAGACGCACACCATGATGAGTGAGACAGACTTGCGTTACTGTACCGGTCCAGTACATGCAGGTGGTGAAGCTCTTACTTTTCTATTATGGGTGGCACTGAGAATACTCTGTTAAAAGGGCTACTGCTTAATTAATTTAGCTTTCACCCTACAGTGCAAATGAGTACTAGAAAAGGAAAATGAAGAAGCTAAATAATCTGATTATCTATCACTTCAAATGGGATGTATTTGATGACATATGGGATGACTTTAGGTGCTTTGCTTATTATTGAGTGAACAGTGATACACCCACACATGAATGACGTACTACTACTAAACTAAAGTTATTAAGAGAGGTAGGGAGTGTCCACCGTAATAACCGGATATATGCTGTGCTTGCAGTTGCAATACAAACTACTGCTACTATTCATGGTAGTATTTGGACAAAATTACAACTTCTTTTCCTTGCCTTTCCTACACTGGAACGGACGTGCCGGTGCGGTGTTACATGCTCTTCAAAGTAACACTTAGTTCATCCAGTGACCGTCTACTCTCTATAGATACACATATGCTATCTAAGAGTCAGATAGTACCATGATCCAGGCATCCATCCATTCAAAGTATATGCACACATACAGTTTCTGTTTCACCCACCCAGGCTGTTCTCCTTCCACCCATCCTTGCTTCATCATTCACCCAGCCATGCACCATACCATATTCTTTCCTTCCCAGCCACCTCGGGGACCAAGCAAACACATATCATTCTTCTTTGCCAGTCATCATTACATTTCTCGTCCTTCCACACTTACTTACACCCTTCTTTCGCTTTTCGTTCATCCCATCCATCAAGTTCATCTCAGATCTGATTGGGATTCTTCTCGACAAAAACTTCACAGCTAAGTCGAAGTACATTTAGAGGAGGCTACTACCTGGTTGATTTATAATACACCCGTGCAGAAAGCACACTCTGCAGTCTTCAACCTCAATAAGTAAGGAATATATAGCTTACCTCTGCCCGCCACCACCGTGTTATCCCTCACAGGATTGTCCGGCACTTGCACCGCCTCCTCCCCAGAGTTGTTCCCCTCGTCTAATACCAGCACCTCCGCGCTGACCCCGCCTCCAGATGTTCCACCTACAAAGTACATTTAAGAATGTTAGAATACACCACTCACTACTATATAATATTTGGTCTAGGAGGAAGAAAGAAATGTGAAAAAAACAGAATACAATGTAATAATTTGTGACTATCTACTCTAAAGTAAAAATGTCCCTTTTTCCAGGGAAGGCTGTTGTCTTGCTGCACCTTTTTGGCACAACTGATGAATGCTTGCTTTTTATTTTTAACACGCACCACTTTTTCTCCTAACAGACAGAAGCTTGACTTCTAAGAACACGCGCAGGATCAAGTTCAAACCAGGTGAGAGCTCGGCTCGACCACAAGAAATGTGTCCAATTAATCGTCAGCACTAAGCACTTTTCCATTTTCAGTTAAACGTTTACTTTTATGACAAACTCGATTTTAATAAATGTGTTTACTTTTAATAAAGCTTTTAAACTTAAATTCACTCTGTGGTTTTTGGTCCTCCAGACTAGAGTGGATGAGCTAAAGGTTTTGGAATTTTTGCAAGCATGAGTCCGTGCCTCTGACATCATTGGGGATCAATCATCGGTGACTTTGGGAGCTAAATGACTCTGCCACACTATCTAGTCAGTAAGGAGATTGGGGGTTCAACTACAAAGTCTGTTATCACTGAGGTATTTGGAAAGTCTAACAGCATCTATTATAATTGATAAGCTAAGCAATGCATTATTTAGTGTCCATAGTTCTGTTTGTGCAGATTTGTCCCTGCAACAGTAGTAGAATGGATTGTCCTACTATCCAAACCAAAAGTAAAGTAGTATCTTATTCTTTCTTGGTGGTCATTCACCTTTTTATTGTTGGCAATTGTCAAAGCATAAACATTTAGAAGACTTGAAAAGACATTATGGACAATCTCAGAGGACTGCACTCAGTGCATAGAGCTATTGCTGACTAGAATGGGAGTCCAATGGAATTGCCAAATGTGCAATCTTAGTTAGCTACACAGACAGACTAATAAGAATAATCTAGTAATACCACAGGGAGTCATAGTCGAGGCTGGATAAGAATTTAGATCCAGTCTACAAGAAGATCAAAGACGATTTAGAAAAAATCAAATGAGGGACGCTAGGAAAAAATAAGTACTCTATATTAAAATTAAAACTTACTGGGGCCAGCAAAGGAGCCCTCGCCTGCCCGATCCTGGCCTGCATCCTGAACAACACCCTCCTCTTCCTCCTCCTCCTGTGTCCTCTTGCCCCTGGGGGGAGCTGATGTACAGAGAAAAAATATTGTGAAATCCTGTGGTATATTCTTGGTCAATTAAGTAAGACCAATGTATTTGCTATATGTAAGAACTGTGTAGTGTATGGAGGGTAGGGGGACTAATTCCTAATTGGATTTTATGTAAAGTACATCTAGCATTAGTATCAATAGGTGACACAGGAAAAAAGTTAGAACTAGGGTATATATACAAATATAGTGCAATTTATTTAGGTACCTCCCTATTCAGGGTTACACTCTAAGTTAAAAACATAAAATTAAAAACAATGCATTTCATCATAAGAAAACAATTTCCATAATCATAAAACGATCAAAAAACAAAAGTCGACGCAGCGTTTCGGTGGTTGTAAAATGGTTGCACCTTCTTCAGGACGTTTTGACTAGAGTAACTTCAAGTCTAAAAGTAGAACAACATTGTTTTAGATACCTATTCCTGTACATCAACATTAGCATGCCTGTATGTGGCCAATTTTGAAAATAGACATATCTACAACAGTGCGGCTTCCTTTTTCGAAAATATAACTTTCTGGTCGAGGTTCATTGACGATATTTTCTTTATTTGGACCGGAACCGAGGAAGTTTTGATTGATTTTATCACATGGTTGAACCTGGGCGATTCAAACCTACGTTTCACCAGCAAGTACAGTAAAGAGACAATTGAGTTTCTAGATATCAGCATAAGAGACAACAATGGAAAACTAGAAGTAGTATTATACACAAAACCCATGGACCGCAATACACTCTTGCACTATAAGAGTAACCACCCCAAAAGCCAGAAAGATAATATCCCCTTTGGGCAATATCTACGTATCAGACGTAATTGTACTAACCTGCATGACTTCAACAAACATGCGGATGACTTATCAAAAAAACTAAGGGAGAGAGGTTATCCAAACCAGCGGATAAAAAGAGCATACAAGAGGGCCAAATATTATAACAGAGACTCTCTCTTCTTCAAAAACAATGAAGTGACAAGGAAAACAAATGAAAAACTGATATTTGTCACAAACTATAGTGCAGTAAGTAATAAAGTGAAGAACATAATCAACAGGAACTGGTCATTACTAAATGACAGAGACGGTACAAAAATTGAGAAACCCATGTTTAGTTTTAGAAGAAACAGAACGGTAAGGAACTGTTTAGTACACACATATAAAGATGACAGAAGAGAAAATCAAACCACCATAGATAAAAAACCTCTACCTACAGGAAATTTCTCTTGCAATATGTGTATTAATTGTGATACTCAAATGAAGATCAACAGAGTAACACATAATAGTGTAACACACACCATAAAGAGTTTCATTAACTGTAAAACCAAAAATTTAATCTACCTGATTCTATGCCCATGCCAAAAAGCCTATATAGGCGAAACATCGCGAGAAATAAAAACTCGGATCACTGAGCATAAATCAGCGATCAGGACCAAGAAAAAAACAGCACCTCTTGTTGAACACTGGCTTACCCACAACCACAGATTAGAAAATTTAAAATGGTGTGGGATAGAAGTAATACAACAAAACATGAGAGGCGGTAACATTCAAATAAAAAGGAAAAAGAGAGAAAAAATGTTCATGTCCCTCTTTAATACATTTAGAACTGGATTAAATAATAAAGAAGACTGGGAAAAACTACTCTAACTGGGCATATATGTTATGTATACATATAGTGTTGATATACTGTAGACATACTGTGCACTGATTGTGGACACAAAGTATCTCATGATTAACACTGGGTATGTATGAAATTATTTCTGTTTAACCTCAAGAATGTGTAAAAAGTAATATGCCAGATTTTTGTACCAGGATGTGATTCGGACATCGATCTCACCATACAAATGATTTCACCAAATATGATGTACAAAGAGTGTTTTCAAATATTGCTGGTTACACAACAACTTTGTCCTATGTCTTTCGTGATTTATAATTCCAGTAACACTGTGTTATGTAAACAGTTTATATCATCATAATGTTGACTACTGCTAGAAGAAAGGATTCAAAAGTCGTAAAAAATATGTTGTTTTGAAAATAGCCCAACATTCAAACAGCAATGCATTGCGCAGTGGTTCGTCATAAATATTACTGTAAAATGTATCTTACTTTGAACAGGCTAAATAAATAAGGAATGTAGCGCGGTCATTGAATGCTAAATCAAAGTTTGAAACCCAATCCAAAATGGCGACCAATATCGAAAAGCGGTCGAAAAACTCGATCGCAACATCAGGACAACGCCACCGTTTTATAAACACATACTGAATACTGAACTAGGATCCACTATAAAATTATGCATATAGACGGAAAGTGCTAAAATTAAAATATAATATAGTCGAACGAAAAGAGAATACTTCCGGGTCAGCAATGGTGTTATATCAATAGAACTCATAAGAAAGACCAACAGAGTTTAGTATTTATGTAACAATGATACAGATACCTTGAGTAAAAAAACGACAATAAGTTAAAGTAACTATGGGACAAAAGAGAAACAGTCAGGCTCGCGTTTTAATTAACTTCCGGGTTAACCTAGTTAGAGCCAGCATATAACCGGAACAAGAGGGCATGAAAAATATTACCCTATGAAGACCCGGACACAGAGGAGCAGGGAGGCCGCATTACGCAAACGAGGTATGTGACACCAGGAAATGCTTTGTGCGCCCTCACGCTATATCTAAGAGGCAAGATTGAAAACGCCGCACATCGTGCGGTAGCTTAAAAATGTCGTTTCATTAAAAAAAATTCGGTGTTGGGTCCTTAATACCACTCAACTCCGCAATTTTACAAAGACGCTGAATCATTAAGATTCCACACTCAATGACTGCGTTTACAGCTGCACAATATGTTAGTACGAGTAGGGATGTAAATTTCATCAATGTAACTTTAATTTGAACCCGTACTTCTATTAGGGCATGAAAAGAGTAAAACCTCTCACTTATGCCATAAAACATTGACGGGAAATAGTCAGTGAAATGCAATACCGTTAACATCAGTTTTTTTAGAAGAGAGATATACATAAACTTTAGAATCAGTACACCAACCAAGAAATTAATGGATGGTACTGTGAAAATTACAAAGTTTCATACAATGTTTTAGTATAAAGCTATTTGCATAAGGAATTAATGCCTTGCAAAATTAATTAACTCGACAGGCTTTCAAAAAAGAGAGATTGTCTCCCTAATATTCATCCTGCGATATTTCCACCGCAGACCGAACAGAATAGATGAAAAGTTCTTCTTTTCTGGTGAGTATGAAAAACTCAATGATGAATTAGGATCCACTGAATTAAGAGTAAATAGCATAGACAAACAACACAATGTTTTGGTTTACCCCTTCCAGTGATTCCAATGTAAAGAAGGAGTCCATAATGTTATACTGAACAACAACCACGATATAAAATAACGGTGGCTCCTCTGTGCCGATATAAGAAAGAAAGAAACCCCAATAAGGTAAAGGCAAAACAAACAGCAGAGTGCAAAAGAAATTGTTAATTCTTAAATTTTGAATTAATTGTATTAAATACAAGCACGATTCTTTTAACCCCCATAAAAGGCCTTGCTTCACTTTAAAGATCCTCGACAAATGAAGACAATACTAAAAGGAAAGTCTTGTCGTCAATAAAGTCTTCAATCTTAAGGTACTTGAATGATACATAAGTCATGGAGTGTTTTTTGCACAAATAAAGGTGCGCTGACATAAGATGGAGGTGTAGATAGTTTCTTTGACAGAAATATGGGGTGGAGATAGTCGTAATAAATGGGTGTGGACTTAGTTTAAAATGGTTATTTTACATGTTGATGTACAGGAATAGGTATCTAAAACAATGTTGTTCTACTTTTAGACTTGAAGTTACTCTAGTCAAAAGGTCCTGAAGAAGGTGCAACCATTTTACAACCACCGAAACGCCGCGTTGACTTTTGTTTTTTGACTGTTTTATGATTATGGAAATTGTTTTCTTATGATGAAATGTATTGTTTTTAATTTTATGTTTTTAACTTAGAGTGTAACCCTGAATAGGGAGGTACCTAAATAAATTGCACTATATTTGTATATATACCCTAGTTCTAACTTTTTTCCTGTGTCACCCATTGGTACTAATGTTAGATGTACTTTACATAAAATCCAATTAGGAATTAGTCCCCCTACCCTCCATACACTACACAGTTCTTACATATAGCAAATACATTGGTCTTACTTAATTGACCAAGAATATACCACAGGATTCACGATATTTTTTCTCTGTATTTGCTCCCCTCCCTGTGAATTGAACCAGGGGAACCTTCCAAACTGTATTTTTTGGGAGCTGATGTACAACATGAAAGAAAGAAAGACCAGAAAACATGGATGATATTTGTCAACCAAATAAAACATTTCAAAAGAACAATAACAAAATATTTTGGCGAAATAGCAAATAGACAACTATTCCACTGGATATATTGACCGATCTCATGTGGTCTACTACGTTATTAGTATTGCTTGATTTGCGGACCGTCGAATTGGAAACTTCTTATGTAACTCACTAAACAAAGTACTAAAAAGGTTTGCCTAGGATTGGCAGGCAGCAGTCCGCAGCACGCGAAGTGACAGACAAAGTCCATCGTGATTGCAGATCAGCGACAACACTAAAGTTTCCTACTACATTAACCATTCATTAAAATACTCAAACTATCAATCCACCACCACTATTTCTTATTATCGCCATGTGTACAAAGGAAGGACTGGACTTGAGTCTGTAGGGGCTGATTTAGAAGCCCCTTGCGGCTCTTTTGCTCCATTTTTTTGCGTGACTTTTGTGACGCAGCGGCAGAACAAAAGAGGCGCAATGGTGCGGTGTATATTAACAACGTGACGCATATGGGAGATGCATCACGTTGTAAAGCCCTGCGCCATCAGGGGGCGTTCCGGCGAAAGGGAGGGTGTTCCTGCGCAGGAACGCATCCTAAAAGTGGCTGAGGGAAATCTACAAGATTTCAATGACTCACTTTAACGACAATGATGCGTGACTCAAACCCTGCACCTGCTTGAAGCAGACATACGGCTTGACGCAGCATTGGGGAGATAGGGCACCCCAGAGCATTGATGGAGCTGCGCCATCGTTGTGACGCAACTCCAGCAATGCGCCGCCTTTACGGCACAGATGCGTAACGCTTTGGTGACGTTTTGGGCCCATGGTGCGCCGCATTGTAAATACGGCGCACCATGGGTGATGGTGGCGTGGCGCACAATTACTGGCGCATCCCTGCTACTTTGCAGGGATGCGCCGGTAATTAAAAATCAGAACCTTAGTGTCTAGCATTACGCAGTTCTTTAAACTACACTCATACATAATTTCACAGGCCAATGAAATGAACACAAAATCGAAAACAAATAAGCATAGTAGCAACACTACTGAGAAGGAGAGCAGTGCACCTGAAATGCACAGATGAGTTTTGAAATATAATTTACCTACAATGTAGTGAGCAGCATTAATGCTCTTGGTAAAAAACAAAAATGTGCAATATAATAACACACAGAGCAGGAGAAAACAGAGTAGTAAAGAAATAGCTACTACTACTCACCAAGCCCGGGGATCTCAAAGCCAAGCAGGTTGAGCAGATCGCGTTCACGGTCCAGGACATCCGTCCAGCGGTGGGTGGCCTGGTTGTAGGTAGTACATGGCCCGGCACACCTTCTCCCACCGCTTCCGGCGCTCCCGGATCCCGTACCCGCTACCGATCCTGCCGCCTGCCATGATGGTCCTGGGGAGGCGGCGCTGAACATAAAAAATTAGTGCGGCCACCTCCTCCAGGCTGAAAATCTCCGCGGGTACGACCTGCTTCCCCCTCAAATGCCCGCACGGGAGCCGGGCACGGGGTGCGGGACCCTTCCCCTTCTCGGGATGCTTCCCAGCTCCCTTCACCATGGTCTGGGCAGAAAGGAAGCTAAATAATAAAGAAAATAGAATAGGGAAGAGAAGAAAAGTAAAGAGTTGAAAAAAGTAGTTTAAAATTAACCAAAAGTAGCAGAAAACACAAAAATATAGAGCAAGAAAAATAGAGAGATAGATAATAAGTAAAATAGATTAAAAAAACTTCAAACAAGCAAAGGATGGCAGAGATACAGAGAGGATACCAAAAGCATGCCCAGAACCATAGCAATGAATGAGAAACAAGATGACCGCGCCCGTTCATGACCGCGCGGGTAAGTTCGCGCAAGATTTTCCTCGCGAACACCCGCGAAATTGTACTAGCAATCCGCACATTTTGCGAGATTACACTTCGCGCCCGGAAACGGAAATACGTCATGCAAACAAGATGGCCGCGCCCCTGAACGACCGCGAGGGTAACTTCGCGCCTTGCGCTACAAGCGGCTCGCTAAAATGCACAAAACCTTGCGAACTAACACGCCGCAAAAAAACAAATCGCATATTCGCACAAATTTGCGGCTTCCGAATCCGATCTCGCGCAAGGTCGTGCCCCGCGAATCCCGCGAAATTGCAGAAAAACGAGTTTTGCAAAACTGAAAGCACTCAGCAGGTGCAAGAGTTCAAACTCATCATTAGTAACCATTCCCTGTAGTGCTTCCTGACTGGGGCCCCTCCAGAGTTCAGTTGCTAGTTGCAACAATTGTATGACCCTGCTCTGACCCTCACAGCAGGCTCATAGAATAGCTACAAGTAGGCCACAAAGGTCCTGGAAAAAAAAATTGCACTGCAACAGAAAGCTAATTACTGATAAGTAAGCAGGTGCCAGACCTGGAATTTTAAAAGAGTGACACATTAATAAACTAACCCCAAATTAATTCATGTTAGTTGAAGCAGGGCAGGTGTGCTTGCTTTCCCCCCCATAATCTACAGTGATGATGAACCAGAGGGTGGCATTGATGTAACAGAGGGTGGCATGGGTGAAACAGAGGGTGGCAGTGGTGAAACAGAGGGTGCTGGGAACCTGTGATGATGAACCAGACGTAGAAACAACATAGTCGCGACCGTTGCGAGCCGACAAGTAAGTTCGCAATTGCAAACTGGTACCAAACCCTCGCGAACTGGCATAAACCCTTGCGAACACAAAAAAAAAATCTGCAAATTCGCGAGAATTTGCGGATTTTGCGGATTGCGAGTTCGTAAATACGCAAATTCGCGAACGCCAGATTCACAAAATTTGCCCATGCTTAGTGATGGGGAATCAGGCCCACTTCCACCCAGACTCTCTTTGGGCCCCCTGCATGGGTAAACCCCCAACTCCCAAACCCGAGATTAAAAGCCTCGGTTTATGGCTAGACAAAAATCTCACCATGCAAACCCAAGCAAGGAAAACGGCTGGAGTTTGTTTTGGTCTCTTGCGCTCTACCCGGAAAATCCTACCACTGCTCCCTTTCCAATCAAGGAAACTCTTGATCGAGGGTCTCATCCTATCAAGGTTGGATTACGGTAACGCACTGTACCTGGGAGCACCGCGGAAAGTTACAACTAAATTACAGGTAGTTCAAAACGCCGCCGCCAGGATTCTGACCAACACCAAGAGTCGCTGTTCGGCCAAACCAGCCATTCGAGCGCTGCACTGGCTACCCATCATGGAAAGAGTGCAGTTTAAGGCGCTCTGCCTTACGCACAAAATTCTTAACGGCAAAGCCCCCCCCATACTTAAAGATCTGGTCACTCCCTACACCACCTCCAGACCCCTCCGATCATCGAATGCCCACCTTACTCGACTACCCAAGATCAATAGATCACGCTCAGGAGGTCGACGTTTCTCGTACAACGCGGCCAAGTTGTGGAATTCCCTCCCCTCTGACCTCCGCGCACAACCCAACCTTCTGACATTTCGAAAATCTCTGAAGACATGGCTGTTCCCGTGAGCCTCCCTCCCTCTTATCCCATCTGTACTTGATCAACGCTGGGACACTCACAGGCAGCTATGCGCTCTAGAAATCCGGTAACATTTAACATTTAACATTTAACTATACAGTGAGGCATAATATTGACGGAATGCAACATTAATATCCCCTTGGGTAGTGGCTCTGTCTCCTCCCAGGGTAGTGACCTTGTTTATGATAAATGCGGGGGGAGAGTCTCAAATTAATCTGGCAAGCAATGTCCCTGATTTATCTGCCTCGGTGTGGCGTAGCTGTGAGTACTTTTGGTAGTTTATAACCCAGAGAGTTTCGAGCAATTCCACATGCCTGATTCTAGCCTCCTTTAATGCGGGATGCTTATCAGCATCAGTTATGGCGTCCTGTTCTAACCTACCCATTTTGTGTTCTATATCTAAAAGGGACTTATGGAATTTGTGCCGGGTGCCAACTGACGTGCTAATTGCCTAACCCCTTTTCACCGTCTTAAAGGCTTCCCATTTGATCAGCCTATTCGATGCGGTGTTACAATCCTTGCAAAATAATCTTCAAAAGTGCCTGAGATAGCCGCTCGGAACACTGAGTCCTCCAATAATTGCGGCCCTAGGTGCCAGGTTGGTACCGGGGTAGGTATTCTGCCCCAGTTAAGGACAATCTCCAACGGGTTATGGTCAGAAAAGGTCTTTGCCAAATATGTAGCCTGGGACACCTGCATGGCAATCCTATTGGATCAATATATTCTGTCTATTCTTGTGGTGTGAAGCACGTGAACAGAGGAATTGAAGGTGTATTCCCTATGTGTAGGATGTCGCATACTCCAGACATCTCACATCTCCCACCCCCCAGCCCACCTACCCAATGCTTCTGCTTGTTTAATCACTCCTGCTCCATGTATAGGTGGGTGAAACCCATCCAGGGTAACATCCATTACTGTATTATAATCACCCCTATAATCCATGGGTGTAGCTCCCATCCCAAAAGTGCAATGTTTAACACACCCCAGTACTTATCTTGCTCAAAATTATGTGCATATATGTTACCCAGAACCACATGCTGGCCGTCCACTGTCCCCCGCACAAATATGTATCTCCCTTGCTTATCTACCCGCTGCTCCAGCGCTAGGAACGGCACTCCGTGTCTAACCCAAATCGTGACCCCTTGTGCAAAACTAGAATATGTAGTGGAGAAGATCTGACCTCTCCATTTCTCATGGAGCTTTACCACCTCACTGTCCACCAAGGTCAGGGACGGAGTCTGGGGCATTGCGTATCTCGCTTGCCCAGACCTCCCCGCTCAGGGCCTGTGACGCTGCACCACCTCACGTTGCACAGCCAGAGTTCAGAGCAAAATCGTCCCTCACTCCGGCGGATCACGGCTGAAAGGCAGCTCCGATTCTCGGCACAGTCTCAGGCCGTCTGGCCCCTCATCTGCAGACTCCAAACTATTGTGTGCAGCAGGATATTGCAGTCCAGGTCCGGAGCTTGTCTAAAAGATGACCGCCATGCTTTGCCGTTAGCCACGCCCCCCCATGCCGTTCTGAAATTTGACACACTTTTGTTTAGCTTGAAGTGCTTGCTTGTGTCAAATTTGGACATGAGGACACATTCTACAGTAAAAACAATAGTGCAAAACTATATGTAACATGATTGAGTGGAAATTTCATTTCCTTTGTAGGGATGCATATAATCTTGTAAAAATATGTAAACGTGAAGTGTTGGAATTGTGGAATGTGTTACCATAAATACATGACGTATTTTAGCCTATTGACAAATAGCATGGAGAATTAATGTGGAAAATTAATGTAACTAGCTAGGGCAGTATTACAATAAGTGTTCTGGGGGCACAACAGGTGTTTGCGCCCACTTTGTGTGCCCCCGGGGGCACTTTGGTATTACAGAACAGGGGTGCATATGCTTGTGCGTCCACTTCAATTATACCAATAGTGCTGGCGCTCATAAAGCGCCAGCGCTACCTTCATGGAGCGTTCTCTCATTTGCATAGGGGAGTCCCCTATGCAAATGAGGGAATTTCTTTGCCTCTGCACCGCCGCCATATTACAGATGGGCGCCGAGGCATAGAAGCTCTCAGGGGGCGCACTCACAGTGCGCCACATGTGTGAGCCACCTGAGGGCAGCCCTCTGTAGGGGAGAAAGGGCATCCTATGGACCACCCAGATATCCCCTTGCAGGCGGGTGCAGTCACTGACTAATAATTATAATAAACTAACTAACCTTAAGTAGTTGTCCATGGATTATTATGTATCAAGGAGAATTATTGGCAAATTGATTGTCTCCTAATGACTTCTCTCCTCTTTTCATTTTCATGCTGTGAAGAAAAACCATTGGAGTGTGACTCTAGAACAGGTCTAGAACTTATGGGCCCAGCCCTTTCAGTTGGTACCAGAGTAGGATGGTTCGCAAATGAAGTAAGGGAAAATTTAAAAGTAATCTAGCATAGGTGGAATTTAGAACCCCAAAGCACTGAACTAGATCCCAAAGATCGAGAATGGAAGGCGACAAAATCTGATGGTGAATTACTGAGTTTGATGGTGCGGCGCAATCAGCGGCAGAAGGAGGAGTGAGTATTAATAGGGCGTATGTAGTATGTTAGATCATGGGAATGATTTGATTGTGTGATGTCTTACGGAGTTGGGAGAGTAGAGTGAATGTGGTTTTGTACCGGACGTGGTCCAAGTACTGAGATTTGAGTTACAGGTCACGAAGTGGCCTAAGATCCAGGGATATTAAAAGGTGTAAAAGACACTGAGATTGTGATTGTCTGACCGAAGAATTGAGGAATTGTCATGAGACATCATCAGCAGTTCCACCTAAGACAGGGAACTTTGTGTGAATGGGACATATGGGAATCGTCTACTGGACCTTGTGTACATAGGCTAACTACACAGATTTGTGTGATCAACGCTGGTCGAGGGTTACTGTGTGTGAATGTTCTCGAGTGGTTGAATTCTATTGACACTTTAGATGGCAGACAATTGTGGATTTAAGATGATTGTGTGGGTGAATGTACACAAAGTAATTGTGAAGAAGGGTGAACTGCGGCTAGTAGTGAGAGTGACATCAGAGTGTGCCGTGCTGCTGTAGGTTGGTTGGTGTAATGCCACACTGGGATTGGTTGGTAGACATGGGGAAGTTGGTGGTTGAAAAAGATTGTTCCGTTGTAATCTATTAAATGACAAATTGCATTTTTTGAATCATGCAATGTTTTAGGGTATTGCAGGATCTTTTTAGGGGTGATGAAAGGGTTGTTACTCGAGTGGGTGAAGAGGTACCACCTGAGGATACTCCAGCGCACAAAAGTTAGACTCCATACTATAATTTGGCTTCAAATTTGGCATAATATCACTGAAAAGGAGGGTGAATTGTATTTCCATGCTTTTGTTAATTCCGGTTGAATGTATCAAATCAGCTACACAGTTTGAAGTTTTAGATGCATGGATGCGTGCAGCTCATACTAGGAAGAGGGAGAAATATCAAGGGAGAATGAGGAAAACTGTGAGGGCATATCAGGATACACAGTAGGATGCAATGCTTAAGAGGTGGAGAGTGGATACCATTGAGCGAGGAAAGTTTCACCCAGTGCTGGTAGGAGATGGAGGATCAGTGGATAGGAGTAAAAGGACAAATGGTAGTGACAGTAGTGACAACAAAGACAGCTTGTTGGATGGGCTGTTCACCGAGCATCCTCCACCTTATAGTCCACAAGCGGGTGAAGGGGGACGAACTTAGAAAGTGCAAAGAATGTGGAAAGTGCAGCAGCTCAATTGGGTCCTGATCCAGGGTCATTGGAAAGATATCAGCAGGAGTAGGGGGATGGCAGTATCCGCCTGAGAGATATGGAACAGAATGGTGTCAATGCTGCTTCACGGTTGCCGGAAGCTCTTACAGTACTGGTTACCACTGGTCTTGTTGTTCCTGTTTACGACCCAAGCTCAGTTGGAAGCTTTAGTCAGAGACAACTCATACATGCTGAAGGGACCTGATTCAGAAGGACAGGGAGCATGGATGGGAATTGCCCTTCATAGTGCCTATGGAATCTAGTTCCCCTTTAGCGACTATTGCCAACCCTTCCGAAGTACGTATTGGCTCCAGTACTATAGGGTTTATACCCATAGTAAGCACTAGTTCAGATCTACGAATGTCGGAAACTCCAGTGAGAGGGCCAAGGGGCATGACCCATGAAACAAGTACCGGTCAAAGAACCTCTGAAAACCAGCATGTTCTAGAGGTTGAGTTCTTAGCGTTGTGGTTGAGAGACAATATTAACAGCAAGGAGAGCCAGAGAAGTAAATCGAGTCAGCGTACCATCAAGAATGCAATGAAGGCAAAGTTGGTGGATATGGTGAGCCTGAAGGCTAAAATAGAAGAAATCTTCTGTGGGAGTCTACCTTGAGACAGAATACAGACCTATGAGCTAGCGAGTTGTTATTTGTGGCTAAGTATGGTACCAGAAGGGTGAGACAGGCACATGAGAAGTTGTCGGAGTTAGCTCAGAGGTACGGAGTGGATTTTTCCTGAACGAAGACACTACAGGGAAATCACAGGCTTACTTACAGTGAACAAGCGCTAGAGGAAAAGAGAGTGATTGAGTTCAAGACGCGCTGCCGAGAAATGATAATAAGGGCTTAGAGCATGCTGGATAAGTGGGAGGAGAGGTGGTCATAAAAGAAGAGCTCAAGAAAGGTGACAGGAGAGAAAACGCTTCCAGGATGGGGCACACAAGGATAGAGACATATCTGTTATGGGAAATCCCTAGTGGAGGGTATGTGCATGTTCCCTGGAGTCGGGATGACTTTGCTGCATTCACAGATGATTTTCACAGGCTGAGGGAAAAACCTGCAGAGTGGTTCAAGCAAGTTGTTCACTTTGTTAAGATCTTGAAAGCGTTGTGAATTCATTTAAACACCTTGTTCAAAATTGTGGTTGCTGTGATCTATGGTCTGTTAGTAAGATAGCTGTTGAGTGGCCTACTGCTGAACCAGAGAGGGACTCCGTACGCATTGCCCTTCGCCACTTGTTATAAAGAAGTATTATCAGGGGATCACATGGTTGCAGTCCAAGAAAGCCCACAAGACCTTGATTAGGTTAAGATAGATCGAACTACCCAGGAACCTAAAGAGTCAGTACTTGCTTATTATGAGAGACTGTTGCAAGCTTTTAAGCAGTATGGTGGGCTATACATGCTTGACTCCAAAGACATAGGACAGTTTGTGTCCAAATTTAAGACTGGATTGAGGCCAGAGATACGCCTTATGATCCAACAGCACCTAATGTGTTCTCAAAATAAATCCATGGATGAAATCCTACAGTATGCCAGGTACTGCAGTGATGAGGTGGACTCTAAGCATAGGAGAATAAAGGAAAAATTGATGCTGGTTCAAATGCAAAGTGCCCAAAAGGGAGAGCAGGTGCAGGCAATAATGGGAACTGCAGCTTGTGGTCAAGGGAATGTTCCAGGAGGTGTCCAAGTACCATCAGTCACAGGGTTGACAGAACAGGGAAGAGGAAGAGGTATCCCCATAGATCAGAAGATAGGGATAGATGTTGCGACTCTGAAGAACACCGCTGCCTGTCATTTTTGTCCCAAGATCAGCCATTGGAAGCACGAGTGTCACCTTAATCCTGTGAACCAAGAGGTGAACTTGTGTGGTGACAGATGGAGTAAATCAGTTACCATCAGTGACCAGGCCAAGATCATTTAATGCAGGGGGAAATCAGAACCAGTTGGTGCAAGTGCCTCAGCTGCCAAGAATCTCCCAGGACAATCAAACCTATTAACAGATGTCTTTAATGGAAGCTCTGGATGGATTTGATCTGGACCCATCCTTATGACGGGGCCTGAGGTGGGACGAAGACTGTACACTGGGCGCAACCTTAGAGGTAGACCAGTGTGGGCCATACGTAGAAGCAGATGCAGGTGCTCATCCCATTACATTCTTGATTGATACTGGCGCTACTCATTCTACTGTAATATCTGCAGTAGCCCCAAACCTACCCCTCTCAGGAAAATCGATCCAAGTGGTAGGAGTCACTAACAAAAGAATGACAAACCCTTTGACAGAAAAGGTGCCGGTAAAATTAAGACCATTCACAACAAACATCAGTTTGTGGTGTGTGATTTATGTCCAGTCTGTTTGCTAGGGCGTGGCCTGTTGTGCAAATTGAACTGTAGCATCTATTGCACACCAAAAAGAATTGAATTTCAGACTAATGATGAGGACATTGCTTTCAAGTTGGCTAGCCAGAATCTTTATACTGCTATGTTTCCTTTATTGATAGTGGAAGACATGCCGCTGGATCTGAGAGACATCGTTTCTCCAGTGGTATGAGACTGTGAAGAGTGGGTAGAGATCGGACTCATTCGAGGAGTTGAGCCAGTCTGCATACATGTCAAGCTAAAAACAGAGTTTCTGAAAATGCTTCAGTATAACCTGACCCCAGAAACAGGGGCAGGGATTACACCTGTAATTGAATCCATGATTGCACTGGGCATCCTAAAGGAGATCATGGGAAGTCCTTGCAATTCTCCCATTATGGGATTGCAGAAGCCAAGTGGAAAATATCGCATTGTCCAGGACCTTAGAAAGGTCAATAACATAGCGATTCCATGTTGCCCCATGGTACAGAATCCATCTGTTATCCTATTTCATATGCCTTGTGAAGCTGCATGGTTCACAGTAATTGACCTGTGCCAGGCATTTTTCTCCATTCCATAGCATGAGGAAAGCCAATTTTTATTTACTTTCTGTCTGGCGAACCATGTCTTAACTTAGATTGAAAGTCCATCCTTTTTTGATCAGGTCTTGAAGAAGAACCTTGAGAGCTTGAATCTGCCCCAAAACTCAGTGTTGATCTAGTACATTGACGGCCTTCTCATTGCATCTTAAACGCAAGAGGCTTGCAGGGATGTTACTATCGCCTAACTGAACCATCTAGCTGAAAATTGATATAAGGTGTCTCTGAGTAAGTTTCAGTATTGTCCAAACAAAGTACAGCATTTGGGCTATCAAATTGAAAAAGGCAAAAGGAAGTATCACCAGAAAGAGTGGAGGTGATCATGAAAATGAATTTGACAGTACACAAAAAGAGGTCAGAATGTTCTTGAATATGGTTGGCCACTGCCGATAGTGGATTCCTAATTTCTCCTTGATGGCTTGATTTTCTTCTTTTGGGAGAGGATGTAGCCTAATGGCAAGGGCAGTTGGCGTCAAATCTGGGGAACTCGATTCAAGTCCCGGCAACGACGCACAACATCCTGTGATTCTGGGTCAAATCACTTAATCTCCCCGTGCCTAACAAAAATGAATGTCTCTTTGTGTAACCCAAATGGTGCTCATGTAAAGGGCTTTAATACCCGATACATTCGGGTCACGTTCACGCTATATAAAACTCTGGAAAAACAAAAAGGTGAAGCCTTTACAGATGCTGACCCACAAGGATGTGTGTGATCCTGTACCCTGGGATAGAGCCTGTATGCTTGCCTTCCTGGGGCTGAGAGTGAGGTTTTGTAATTCTCGAGTCTGACTCCATTTTGTTCTGTGCCACCATTTTGTGTTGCCCTCACGTAGGCCTGTGAAGGTAGCCTGGCGAACAAAGTGGCCTGGCCTTCTTAGTTCATGTATACATTAACTAGGTTTCTTTTTGACTCTGAAATGAACTGTAAGAAACTGACCTCTTCACCTGAAACTGACCTCGCAAAAGCCAATTTCCCTGATTGATCTTTGTCTGAGACTGTTCAGGACATCGTTAACTTTTAGTTTCCTTGCACATGCCTTATCTTGTTCAGCATCTGTTACTGTTTCTTTTTAATGTTTCTTTATTACATGGGTTATGCTTTCAATTATAGGTTTGTCCGGCTTGTGGAGATTGAATTTGGGACATTCCTAATATTTAACTTTTGGGTTGGGATACTGTAAATTGAGTTTTTGTTATGTGATACTTTGTTTGAAAATGTACCTTATTGGCTAGAATTTTGTGCAGTGGGTGTACATTTATAATGTGAATATTGGGTATAAAAGGAGACGTCTCGCCTTAGTAAAATGAGCAGTCTCCTGAGAATTTACACCGTGATGTATTTCTAGGATCACTGTTACTAGCTGCAGCTAATAAACTTGGTCTCTGATGCCATCCAGAAGTATTCCGTGTCTCTGTATACCAAGACAGGTGAACTCGAAGATCTTAGGCGTGCCCCTGACGCCGCTGGGTTAAACCCCGGTTCTTCAACTGGCGCCCCTCGTGGGGCGACTTCAGCGGTACTGGTCCAAGCCCGAAGATTGTGAGGAGCCCCGTGAGGAAATTCTGGAGGATGGCCGCCACTTCATCGACCCCTGCATGTCGATGTGGACCGAAGGTTTTTTTCTGCGAGGCTCCCCCTTTCCGACGGCTGCAAAGGACTGATGCCCTGACTGTCGTCCTGTCTTGGACCCTCTTGTGATGATTTGTAAGGCGAGACATTAGACGGTCTTCTGGTGGTGTGACAGACATTTTGGTTAAGTATAAGTGGGTCGCTCTCACAACTTTGTTTTGTTTCTTGGTTTTGATTCGGCCATTGCAATAGTCGAAGCCGAGGGGTTCGTATATTTGCGAGTGTATCATTTTTGATAACCCCTTGAAGTTTGAAGCAAGACTAGTGAGCTAAAAGATGCCTGGTTTTAGCAAATTTAGGAAATGGTTTTGTTGTAGTTGTAATAGGGATTCCCGATTGGAGGACTCGTGTCCGATACCTCCGGTTGGAACTCCAACTTATGAGCTTTATTCAAAGCATGGTGTAGGTCTGATTACCTTTAATGAAGTATGGGTCCGTTATACAAGGAAAGATGGTGTTTTACTATGGCCCCAACATGGTAGTTTTGAATCAGATGTTTTAGATAACCTAGAAGTTGCGCTATTTAAGAAGAATGCCCGGCCGACGATGTTTGACTCTTTCCGCCTTTGGCATAAGGAAGCCAAACAGCGAGAAATTAAGCAAGCTAAGAGACATAGGAAGGAAAGGAATATATGGGTAATCCAAGCTGCTAGGCAGTTTAAGGAAGATGAAGAAGATTGTGCGATTGAAGTGTCAGATAGACAACATTGCATGGCCATTGACAAATGTTACCCGGCTTTGCCACCCCCCCTTTCAAATGTGACTGAAGACCCTGAAAAGGATCCTTTGATGTCACATTTACTGAGATTACCACCCCCTTATGTGCAGGGTGCTACTGCACCTCCGTTACCTCCAGTTGTTGCACCCCTTGTTGTTGTTCAACCCCCTGTTGTTGTTCAGCCACCCGTTGCTTCACAGGTGGTTCTTCCTTCCCCGGCGCAGCCCCCTCCAGGGCCGCCAGCCTGGCCACCAGCCTTGCCTCAAACTCTTTTGCCTTACACTCCTTTATCTTCGACTTCTCTTATTTCTGTCCCTACGTCTCTGTCGCCTCAAAACACTTTGTCTCCTGTCCTCATGTCAACTTCTCCTTCTGCTCGGCAACGAATGACTGAGACTGTCACTAGTCTTTTGTCTCCTTTCTTTGGGTCACTGAATATGACCCCTGTTCTGAATGTAAGCAGAGACGTAGTCAGCTCCCTGGTCCCGAAGAGCGGGCAGTGTTAGATCTCCTTGCTCGTAGATGGGTTTCAAATACCTCCAAGTACAGTCCACAAGTCGTTATGGATATCTTCCTACAGTGGGAGGCACCAAAACAAAGGTATGTTTTTGATGTCATGTGTACCTTCCTTTGTCAGGAGTGGGAAGATAATGAGTTGGGTTCAATTCCACTGGAATTGCTTAATGTTCAGTCTGAATTTGCTAAAAGGACGATAGTGGGTTCCGATGTTGAGGAAGCGGTAGAGACACTACTCACTTTTAGGTCTAGACTTCCACCTCAGCCATTGTTCGAACCTGACCCCTCTGTTAGGCGAAAAGTGAAGCAGTATCCTATGAGAGAGGTTCCCCCTGTATGGAGAGAGGCCGTTGTGGCTAATGCCGCTCACTGTATTGCGGCTGCACCAGCTCATTTTCAGCGAGTGTGGGTGCATGTCCCTTGGAAGAGAGCTGAGGTCCTGGCTCTTAAGCAGACCTTTCCTGACCCCCGTAAAAATCCTGCTGGTTATTACAAGGAGTTGTCTCAGACAGTTGATGTGTGTGTTATGAATTTAGCTGACATAGATATGTTGATGGGTAATGTAGTTCCTAACCCTTGTGGGGAAAGATCCGTCGCAAGGATCACGCGCCAGAGTTAGGAGATACGTGGGTTAATATTACTGCTGCAGATGGTCGGCAGGTAGGAGGTGCCAAACCTGAACCCTTAGTTGCAGAACTACCTGGTAGGATTATTAATTTAATGAAAACTATGATGCCTCCTCTGCGGGTGAATTGGGACAAGTTAGCAGCATGCAAACAAAAGAAAGACGAGAGTGTGTCTGATTTCTTCACTAGGTTTGAGGAAACATTCATTGATCATAGTGGTCAGGACATGAGTACAGAAGGTGGTCAGAGGTTGTTTGTAGATAAGTTTGTTTTTAATTTACTTCCTGAACTTTCTAATAAGTTAAAGGACTCTGAGAGTTCATGGGCTGTTTCTTCTTCGGCCCAGATATTGGCTACTGCACAATACTATGAGAGTAGAGATAAAGATGAGAAGGATAAAGTAGAGAAGAAGACTAGCGAATTAAAAACGATAGTTCTTCTGCAGCAGGCTTATCCGCCTCGCCCTAATCAGCGTCAGTTTCAGCAACCTTCCCAGTTTCAGCAACCCCCACAGTTTCAGAAACTGTTGCAGAAGTCTGAGTCTTTTGCTTCGCGACTCCCGCTAGGCCCTAATCAGTGTGCTTATTGTAAAGAAGAAGGTCACTTCAAGAATAGTTGCCCGATCTTGCTACAGCGTGCGAATGGTATGTCTGGTATGAGAGGTCGTGGTGGTTTCCAACAAGTACCTAGGGGTAGGGGACGTGGTACGTTTCTCCAGAATGAACGTTCCTTTTCCCCTCAGAACTCTATGAATTATTTTGACCAACAGAATGTTCCGACCGTCCAGTCCGCTCAGTACTACATTGATGATTATTATGTTAGAAGTGAGAGTGCTGGTTTTAATGATAGTTAGGACAGCCATGGACAAAGGAGGGAGTAGTGTCAGTTCCAGTAGACCAGAGTGGACCTTATGTTGAAGTGATTACATCAGGTGTGGCAGAACCTTTTCTTTTGGATACTGGTGCAGCAAAGAGTTCTATCATGCACTCTAAACTCCCTGGCGCACCTTTGTCTGGCTTGACCAATGTTCCAGTAGGATTTTCTGGCCCCCCAGTTCATAACCCGGTTTCTTGTCCTTTGCCCCTTTCTATTGGTCCCTGTGAATTGGAGGCTCCCCTTATTCTAACGACTGGCTGTGGCAAGAATCTGTTGGGTTTGGACTTGTTGAAAAGATTGCATGCGACATTACATTGTTCTCCTTCGGGAGTACATCTTACGATGGGTAAGAAAGTGATTTCCCCGATGTATCTGTCTAAGGATCGCCTTCCACTGGAACTGCGTTCTCTCCCTGATACACTTTGGGCTACAGGTCCCAATGATGTTGGTCACTTGCAGATTCCACCCTACGTTGTTACCGTTAAGTCGAATGCTTAATTACCTCTCATTACTCAGTACAAAATTTCCAGTGATGGCAAAAGAGCTCTTTTAGCGATTATCTATGATTTGGTTGAGAAAGGTGTGGTTGAAGAAACAAGAGGTAATGTGTGTAACAGTCCTGTTCTGCCTGTCCTTAAGCGTACTGACTCTTCTCAGCCACCTGTGTATCGGTTTGTGATCGACCTTCGAGAGGTCAATAAGATCGTTGTGCCACAGTTTCCTGTTGTCCCGGACATTACTGCTTTATTGACTATGATCCCTGCCTCAGCTGCTTGGTTTTCTGTTATTGATCTGAAGAACGCTTTCTTCAGTATTCCGATTGCTGAGGAAAGTAGGGATATTTATGGCTTCTCTTTAGGAGGCCGCAGTTTCCGGTTTAAGCGCACTCCTCAAGGTTATTGTGAGAGTCCCTCCATTCATAGTCAGGTTTTGAAAACTCAGCTTGATACTCTTGCATTGCCTTCTGGTGCTACTCTTATCCAGTATGTTGATGATCTGTTGGTTGCTGCTGATGATAAAGAGATTTGTAAAGAAGTTACTCTTTCTTTGTTGCGACACCTGTCAGACCTTCATCATAAAGTGTCACCTTTGAAATTGCAGTATTGCCGCCAAGAAGTGACCTACTTAGGTCATCTCTTGTTGAAGGAGGGAAGGCAATTGACCCCAGAGCGTATTCAAGTGATTGCCCAAATGACTGTGCCATGCACACAGAGAGAGGTGTGTGCCTTCTTAGGTATCACCTCGTATTGTAGACAGTGGATTCTGAATTTTTCTTTGCTAGCGAAACCATTGTTGGCACTTACTCTTAAGGACACACCACACCCTCTTCCTTGGTCTTATGAATGTCAGAAGAGTTTTTCTGAATTGCGTGATGCATTGTGTTCTGCTCCGGTTTTGGGTACCCCCGACTACAGTAAACCTTTTACACTTTATGTACACAAGAGAGAAGGTTGTGCGTTGTCATTGTTGACGCAACAATTTGGAGACAAGCAGCGCCCATGTGCGTATTTTTCAGCTACTTTAGATCCGGCAGCTAGGGCGTTGCCTAGTTGTCTAAGAGCTACAGCGGCAGCGGCTGTTTCTATCCGACAGTCTGCTGGTTTGGTATTGGATAATAATATGATTGTGATGGTCCCACATGCAGTGGATACCCTATTGAAAAGATCAAAGACTCAACATCTTACCAGTGTGTGTTTATCAGGTTATGAGTTGACGCTTTTGGCTAGCCATGTGCACAACAAGCGGTGCAACACATTGAATCCAGCTACATTGTTGCCGATTTTTGTAGAGACAGATGCTCAGGAACAGCATGACTGTTTTCTCCGGACAGAGGAGGAAACGAAGGGTAGAGTTGATCTGAAAGATACTCCTCTTTCAAATCCTGATGGTACCCTATGGGTAGATGGTTCGTGCTTTAAGCTTCCGAATGGAGAGACGACTGCAGCATATGCTGTCACAACTTTGCACACGATTGTTGAAACAGCACGTATTGCACAGAATTCAGCGCAAGCAGCGGAGTTGATAGCATTGACTAGAGCGTGTGTGTTGTCAAAAGGAAAGAGAGTGAATGTTTATACTGATAGCCAATACGCATTTGGCGTGGCTCACAGTTTTGGTCGCTTGTGGAAAGAGAGAGGATTTCTTACTTCCCATGGTACGAAAATTCAGCATGGACAATTAGTGAGTGAACTTCTTGAATCACTTACTTTGCCGATCCAAATTGCGATAGTGAAGTGCAGTGCGCATAAGAAGGGTACGGATGATGTGGGTCGAAGGAATGCGTTTGCAGATGAAGTAGCGAGAGAAACGGCGAAAGATATGACGAGTCGGATGTATGTTGCAGGTCCTGCCAGATGGGTTGTGGAAGGAGGAATGTGTGAAGATACTACAGAAAGTGTGAAGATGATTCAGGCAGAAGCTACTGAGAAAGAATTGAGTATGTGGAGAGTGTGTACGGGAATGTTAGATTCAATAGGCTGTTGGGTTGAGTTGTCAGAGCACCAGCAATGGTTGTTCCCGGATGCATATGTGCTTCCAGTGGTTACTATGGCTCATGGGTTGGCTCACATTAGTTCAAAAGGGATATGTAAGTTGTTGGCTCCGGTATGGCAGAATGGTGGAATTCCTAGGTGTGCTGAGAATTTGGTTAAACACTGCATGATTTGCTTGATGCATAATCCTGAAAAGGGAACCCCAACTCCAGCGGGTCATTTTGCTACTCCAACGTATCCGTTCGAGGTTCTGCAGATAGACTACATTCATATGGAAAGATGCAATAACTTGAAGTATGTCATTGTGGTTGTTTGTGCTTTTCCAGATGGATAGAGGTCTACCCCCTAAAGGATAATACTGCCTTGTCTACAGCCAAGGTTTTACTCAAATAATTATTTCCCAGATATGGCTTGCCGAGGATGGTATGGAGTGATAATGGAAGTCAATTTGTGGGTCTGGGTATTAAACAGAAATTTCACGCTGCAAATCACCCCCAGTCAGCAGGCCTGGTCGAGTGCTATAATGGCACTCTGAAGCTGAAGTTGGCCATGGTGCAAGCGAGCTCTGGTCTTACATGGCCCGATGCCTTACCTTGGCACTTTTGTCCACGAGAACGACAGTACATTCTCGCGTGGGACTTAGCCCATACAAGATTGTTTTTGGACGTCCTGTGAATGTCTGGGGTGTGCCGAGGCCTAAGAACTACAGCGATATTGAGTATCCTATGTTGGTTGACTACTTGCATGATTTGACTGCTAAATTGCGTGTTCTTCACCAACAGGTCCATGACACTTTGCCTTCAGTTTCTGCAGTAGCAGGCCACACGATTCAACCTGGCGACTGGATTCCAACCTGGAATTTCCAGAGGTCAAAGAACTTGGAACCAAGATGGACCGGTCCATACCAAGTCCTGTTATCAACTCGGACTGCTATTAAGGTGTTCGGCAAGAAAAACTGGGTACATGGTACCCATTGCAAGAAGATACCTTGCCCTTACCGTACGATAAGTGGGTCCGGGAAGGTCTTGCGGATTCCGAGAGTAAAAGGGCTCCGAGATTTGTACCTTTTAGCGATGCACATCTGGAATGGACTCAGTCAGAACGTGCGGATGATGAAGTCTTGCAAGAAGCTGTGCTGCCGTGTTTGAGACTTGATACTACGCACCCAGACACACTCTTTCAGGATCAAACTGTGCCTGGTAAAGAACGCTACAACTTAAGGTCTAAAAAGGACAAATAAAATCTGATTTTGTTTGTGAATTACACTCTTTCAGACAAGAGACTATTTTTCTTTTTCTTTTTCGAACCACCATCCGGGTTCAGCTGCAGGGTCGCGGTATAAGACTTAAAGGGTGGCCCGCGTATTGACGAAAGGTGTGCGGTTCTAGGGACGACTAGGACGCCTGGAGGCACACTTGAGTGAAGAAGGAAAATTGCTGCGAGCAGCAAGTTAGAGGATGGAGTCTGTTGTAACTGAAAGAGATGTTGAGAGAATAGATCTTAAGACAAGATTTTGCACATTGATTAAGCATGGGCGAATTTTGCGAATCTGGCGTTCGCGAATTTGCGTAGTTGCGAACTCGCAATCCGCAAAATCCGCGAATTCTCACGGATTTGCGGATTTTTTTTTTGTGTTTGCAAGGGTTTCTGCCAGTTCGCGAGGGTTTGGTACCAGTTCGCAAGTGCGAACTTACTTGTCGGCTCGCAACGGTCGCGAATATGTTGTTTCTACGTCTGGTTCATGATCACAGGTTCCCAGCACCCTCTGTTTCACCACTGCCGCCCTCTGTTTCACCCATGCCACCCTCTGTTACATCAATGCCACCCTCTGGTTCATCATCACTGTAGATTATGGGGGGAAAAGCAAGCACACCTGCCCTGCTTCAACTGACATGAATTAATTTGGGGTTGGTTTATTAATGTGTCACTGTTTTAAAATTCCATGTCTGGCACCTGCTTCCTTATCAGTAATTTGCTTTCTGTTGCAGTGCAATTTTTTTTCCAGGACCTTTGTGGCCTACTTGTAGCTATTCTATGAGCCTGATGTGAGGGTCAGAGCAGGGTCATACAATTGTTGCAACTAGCAACTGAACTCTGGAGGGGCCCCAGTCAGTAAGCACTACAGGGAATGGTTACTAATGATGAGTTTGAACTCTTGCACCTGCTGAGTGCTTTCAGTTTTGCAAAACTCGCTTTTCTGCAATTTCGCGGGATTCGCGGGGCGCAAACTTGCGCGAGATCGGATTCGGAAGCCGCGAATTCGTGCGAATATGCGATTTGCTTTTTTGCGGCGTGTTAGATCGCAAGGTTTTGTGCATTTTAGCGAGCCGCTTGTAGCGCAAGGCGCGAAGTTACCCTTGCGGTCGTTCAAGGGCGTGGCCATCTTGTTTGCATGACGTATTTCCGTTTCCGGGCGCGAAGTGTAATCTCGCAAAGTGTGCGGCTCGCTAGTACAATTTCGCGGGTGTTCGCGAGGAAAATCTCGCGCGAACTTACCCGCGCGGTCATGAACGGGCGCGGCCATCTTGTTTCTCATTCCTTGCTATGGTTCTGGGCATGCTTTTGGTATCCTCTCTGTATCTCTGCCATCCTTTGCTTGTTTGAAGTTTTTTTTTATCTATTTTACTTATTATCTATCTCTCTATTTTTCTTGCTCTCTATTTTTGTGTTTTCTGCTACTTTTGGTTAATTTTAAACTACTTTTTTCAACTCTTTACTTTTCTTCTCTTCCCTATTCTATTTTCTTTATTATTTAGCTTCCTTTCTGCCCAGACCATGGTGAAGGGAGCCGGGAAGCATCCCGAGAAGGGGAAGGGTCCCGCACCCCGTGCCCGGCTCCCGTGCGGGCGTTTGAGGGGGGAGCAGGTCGTACCCCGGGAGATCTTTAGCCCGGAGGAGGTGGCCGCACTAATTTTTTATGTTCAGCGCCGCCTCCCCAGGACCATCATGGCAGGCGGCAAGATCGGTAGCGGGTACGGGATCCGGGAGCGCCGGAAGCGGTGGGAGAAGGTGTGCCGGGCCATGTACCACCACTCTTGGGTCCGGCGCACCTACAACCAGGCCACCCACCGCTGGACGGATGTCCTGGACCGTGAACGCGATCTGCTCGACCTGCTTGGCCTTGAGATCCCCGGGCTTGGTGAGTAGTAGTAGCTATTTCTTTACTACTCTGTTTTCTCCTGCTCTGTGTGTTATTATATTGCAAATTTTTGTTTTTTACCAAGAGCAATAATGCTGCTCATTACATTGTAGGTAAATTATATTTCAAAATCTTCTGTGCATTTCAGGTGCACTGCTCACCTCAGTAGTGTTGCTACTATGCTTATTTGTTTTCGATTTTGTGTTCATTTCATTGGCCTGTGAAATTATGTATGAGTGTAGTTTAAAGAACTGCGTAATGCTAGACACTAAGGTTCAGATTTTTAATTACCGGCGCATCCCTGCAAAGTAGCAGGGATGCGCCAGTAATTGTGCGCCACGCCACCATCACCCTTGGTGCGCCGTATTTACAATGCGGCGCACCATGGGCCCAAAACGTCACCAAAGCGTTACGCATCTGTGCCGTAAAGGCGGCGCATTGCTGGAGTTGCGTCGCAACAATGGCGCAGCTCCATCAATGCTCTGGGGTGCCCTATCTCCCCAATGCTGCGTCAAGCCGTACGTCTGCTTCAAGCAGGCGCAGGGTTTGAGTCACGTATCATTGTCCTTAAAGTGACTGATTGAAATCTTGTAGATTTCCCTCAGCCACTTTTAGGATGCGTTCCTGCGCAGGAACGCCCTCCCTTGCGCCGGAACGCCCCCTGATGGCGCAGGGCTTTACAACGTGATGCATCGCCCATATGCGTCACGTTGTTAATATACGCCGCACCATTGAGCCTCTTTTGTTCTGCCGCTGCGTCACAAAAGTCACGCAACAATGGAGCAAAAGAGCCGCAAGGGGCTTCTAAATCAGCCCCTACAGACTCAAGTCCAGTCCGTCCTTTGTACACATGGCGATAAGAAGAAATAGTGGTGGTGGATTGATAGTTTGAGTATTTTAATGATTGGTTAATGTAGTAGGAAACTTTAGTGTTGTTGCTGATCTGCAATCACGATGGACTTTGTCTGTCACTTCGCGTGCTGCGGACTGCTGCCTGCCAATCCTAGGCAAACCTTTTTAGTACTTTGTTTAGTGAGTTACATAAGAACTTTCCAATTCGACGGTCCGCAAATCAAGCAATACTAATAACGTAGTAGACCACATGAGATCGGTCAATATAGCCCGTGGAATAGTTGTCTATTTGCTATTTCGCCAAAATATTTTGTTATTGTTCTTTTGAAATGTTTGATTTGGTTGACAAATATCATCCATGTTTTCTGGTCTTTCTTTCTTTCATGTTGTACATCAGCTCCCCCCAGGGGCAAGAGGACACAGGAGGAGGAGGAGGGTGCTGTTCAGGATGCAGGCCAGGATCGGGCAGGCGAGGGCTCCTTTGCTGGCCCCAGTAAGTTTTAATTTTAATATAGAGTACTTATTTTTTCCTAGCGTTCCTCATTCGATTTTTTCAAAATCGTCTTTGATCTTCTTGTAGACTGGATCTAAATTCTTATCCTGCCTCGACTATGACTCCCTGTGGTATTACTAGATTATTCTTATTAGTCTGTCTTTGTAGCTAACTAAGGTTGCACATTTGGCAATTCCATTGGACTCCCATTCTAGTCAGCAATAGCTCTATGCACTGAGTGCAGTCCTCTGGGATTGTCCATAATGTCTTTTCAAGTCTTCTAAATGTTTATGCTTTGACAATTGCCAACAATAAAAAGGTGAATGACCACCAAGAAAGAATAAGATACTACTTTACTTTTGGTTTTGATAGTAGGACAATCCATTCTACTACTGTTGCAGGGACAAATCTGCACAAACAGAACTATGGACACTAAATAATGCATTGCTTAGCTTATCAATTATAATAGGTGCTGTTAGACTTTCCACATACCTCAGTGATAACAGACTTTGTAGTTGAACCCCCAATCTCCTTACTGACTAGATAGTGTGGCAGAGTCATTTAGCTCCCAAAGTCACCGATGATTGATCCCCAATGATGTCAGAGGCACGGACTCATGCTTGCAAAATTTCCAAAACCTTTAGCTCATCCACTCTAGTCTGGAAGACCAAAAACCACAGAGTCTATTTAAGTTTAAAAGCTTTATTAAAAGTAAACACATTTATTAAAATCAAGTTTGTCATAAAAGTAAATGTTTAAATGAAAATGGAAAAGTGCTTAGTACTAACGATTAATTGGACACATTTCTTGTGGTCGAGCCGAGCTCTCACCTGGTTTGAACTTGATCCTGCTCGTGTTCTTAGAAGTCAAGCTTCTGTCTGTTAGGAGAAAAAGTGGTGCGTTTTAAAAATAAAAAGCAAGCATTCATCAGTTGTGCCAAAAAGTGCAGCAAGACAACAGCCTTCCCTGGAAAAATTGACATTTTTACTTTAGAGTAGACAGTCACAAATTATTACATTGTATTCTGTTTTTTTCACATTTCTTTCTTCCTCCTAGACCAAATATTATATAGTAGTGAGTGGTGTATTCTAACATTCTTAAATGTACTTTGTAGGTGGAACATCTGGAGGCGGGGCCAGCGCGGAGGTGCTGGTATTGGACGAGGGGAACAACTCTGGGGAGGAGGCGTGCAAGTGCCGGACAAGGACATTCCTGTGAGGGATAACACGGTGGTGGCGGGCAGAGGTAAGCTATATATTCCTTACTTATTGAGATTGAAGACTGCAGAGTGTGCTTTCTGCACGGGTGTATTATAAATCAACCAGGTAGTAGCCTCCTCTAAATGTACTTCGATTTAGCTGTGAAGTTTTTGGCGAGAAGAATCCCAATCAGATCTGAGATGAACTTGATGGATGGGATGAACGAAAAGCGAAAGAAGGGTGTAAGTAAGTGTGGAAGGACGAGAAATGTAATGATGACTGGCAAAGAAGAGTGATATGTGTTTGCTTGGTCCCCGAGGTCGCTGGGAAGGAAAGAATATGGTATGGTGCATGGCTGGGTGAATGATGAAGCAAGGATGGGTGGAAGGAGAACAGCCTGGGTGGGTGAAACAGAAACTGTATGTGTGCATATACTTTGAATGGATGGATGCCTGGATCATGGTACTATCTGACTCTTAGATAGCATATGTGTATCTAGAGAGAGTAGACGGTCACTGGATGAACTAAGTTTTACTTTGAAGAGCATGTAACACCTTTAGTTTAGTAGTAGTACGTCATTCATGTGTGGGTGTTTCACTGTTCACTCAATAATAAGCAAAGCACCTAAAGTCATCCCATATGTCATCAAATACATCCCATGTGAAGTGATAGATAATCAGATTATTTAGCTTCTTCATTTTCCTTTTCTAGTACTCATTTGCACTGTAGGGTGAAAGCTAAATTAATTAAGCAGTAGCCCTTTTAACAGAGTATTCTCAGTGCCACCCATAATAGAAAAGTAAGAGCTTCACCACCTGCATGTACTGGACCGGTACAGTAACACAAGTCTGTCTCACTCATCATGGTGTGCGTCTGTTTTTCTCGGGTGCAAGTTCACTGCGCTGGCATTATGCCGGCTTGCATAAGATAACGTACCAATTTTCCTAAACAAGAGAGAAGAAGAAGAATAAGACTGGTGTACTGTCATAGTCGACTGTAATGGAAGTCCATAGTGCTCGTAGAATTTGTTCCTTAAACTCCCACTAATGTTAGAACAAGGATGAAGAAGTCGGAGGTTACATAGATACTGTCCTCAATAGTTATGTACTGTGCTTTCAATTTGCTACTTGTACTGTGACACAACTTTCTGCTCAATCATTTTGTGTTAATCTTAAGGAGCATTGGTTACAGACTATGTCTTTTTTTCTTCATATAGTTGCTCCTTCCAAATCAAACAGACCATCAAGGAGGAGGGAGCTGGCTCGAATGGCCCGGCAATGGAGGCTGGATGCCACTGTCGCCAAATATCGGCGGCTGGTGGCCCTGGAGGAGGAGGACGCGCAGTCTACCAGTACAACAACAACATCCACTGGGACAGCTGCATCCTCCTCCGTGCCCCCACGGGCTGCCAGCCAGCGCAGTGCTCCAGCGGTACAGAGCCGGGCTACCAAAGCCAACCGCCACCGCCGAGCAGCAAAGACAGCAGCTGCCCCCCACAGGATTTGCAAGGCACGCCAGCGCCGCTTATGCCTCAGAGTGTCCTACCTGGAGCAGGAGGTCCTAACCTATAAGAACTTGGTGGAGGGCCTCTGCTTCGACCATGCCACCCTCCGCAAGGAGCATGATGCCCTGGCCGCTAAAGTCAACAGCACCTTGCTGCTGTGTCCCTTGCCCCTATTTTAGAGACTTTTGGGGGGTGGGAATTGGGAGTTGGGTTGTTTTTGGGACTTTTGAAGGACAATCGTTGGGGTTAGGGAGGGTCTTGCGGGAGATTATTTTGTTAGGGCTACAAAAATATACTTTTTGAAACTTTATCTGACCATACCTGTTTTTTACTGCTTTTGAGTCTGGTGGGTGGGGGTTTAACAGTAAGTTTGTTTTCCTGAATAGTCCTAGGGCTTTAGTAGTACTACCGTCAATCTCTCGTCTCTCCTAATACTCCATTATACTACCTCCAACCAAACGCTTATCTTACCTGTAATTTGTGTTTGAAAGTAGGGCTAGGCCCAGGGATGGCTCCACGGGAAATGGCGATTAAGGTTGGCAATCCAGGGCGGATGAAATGTCCTCCTCATTGCGGTGGTACTAGTGGTGTGACACAGTGGTAGTTGCATGCCTATGGAAAAAAAGAAAATGAAACCTGGTTTGTCCTTACTGTAGCATTACAACGGTACGATAGAGAATATAGCAGGTGACAGTACACTAGAACAGTGCCACAATGTAGCCTAACAAATGGTAAAGTATTGAAAGTATAACTTGTACTTGTGTTGGATTTCTTTGACATTGGCTACTACTACAAGAAATAGTACTGAAGCTGAGTAAGTCTAGAATATATCCTCGGATTCCTTCACCAGCCTGTTGCTATGACCTTATCCTCCCCAGCAAGTGTGTGGAATTATTGATGTCATTTAGTCACACATCAAGCAAAACCACACAGCCCGGGGGAAGAGGGTTAGGGTTTGGAAAATGGATGGGAATGGGGGTTTCTTTTTGGGTAGGTTTTGTTGAGAGAAGAAAAAAAAAGCACAGCATGGACAAACAATAATTGAAGATAAAGAAATCTTTGGGTACAAAGCTAACCATAAATCTTTTAAGTGACATAAAGGAAGTGCAGGCACTACTGCATGCATTGTTACTGAAAGTAAGTAGTACTAGAATGCGACAGTGCAGGGCTGCAGCGTTTTCACTTGCCTATCTCTGCACTCAGAGAAACACTTCTTACATTAAATTAGGTTTAAAAAATAGCCAAAGTAAAACCTATAGAATGGCTGTAGGGATCAATTTAGAAGCAGAGAGAGATCCAAGAAATGCAGTCACACTCATAGAAGAAAACAATGGATACTGTATCTGTATGTTGTTGTAGTTGTCCTGTTGAATTTGGTAAGTAAGTTGCATGCAGCAAACAATTCCTCTTATTAGCGGCACTCCTCCATTCCAGCTGACGCTTCGTCCATCAATGTTGGTGACCAGAAGACACCCTGTCCACTGCCTGCCTGGCGGATGCTGAATTGCGGCTCGCTAATGTGAAGCCTGACTCCATCCTTTTTTCCCCATTGCACAGACTGAAACCCGGCCTGTAATTATTGAACGAAAAACAGGAAGTGATATATTACAACACCACTGATAAATAAATATAAGGTATGTACGCTGTGTAGTGCAAAAAGTCACACTTTGATTTTCCTAATAGACAGTACAATATTTTTGAAAGTGCGTACTCTGTCTGAGTCACCTTTTGAAGGATAAATAAGTATGGGCAAATTAATTTAGCGGATCTTTCCCCTAAAGCTAGGTGTACTGTAAACTGTGTTTTAGAACAAAATTAGACGTTCCCAGCAGTGCTCCCACCCAGACCCTTACTAAAGCCAGTCGCAAAAATGTAGAAGACCCCCAATCAGATCTCAAAAAACGAGGCGTAGCAGAAAACTGGTGACAAAACGTACTTTGAAAGTAAAAGTAGGCCCAAATACCCCCTTACCCACCGTGGATTGTATTCAAACCACTTGCAAGCAAGCAAAAGTATCCACATCGCTCAAAGACTCGAAAACCCCCCCACCCAAACACATGCAATAGAAATACTGCTAACCCTAACGAGCCCTAAGTTAAGAATAGTGGCAAAGGCTTTTCTTTAACTATGCCAAATCCCCCCTTTCCCAGCATGGATTTTCTTCAAATGACTTGCAACCAAAATTACACATTCTCACGAGTGCTCTAAGACCTCAGTTGCAAAAATCTAGAACACCCCAAAACACATGCAATCCTGCTGCTAGAGCTAACCCTAACGAACCCTAAGTTACAAAAAGTGCCAAAAGGCTTTTCCTTATGGATTTTGTCCAAACCACTTCTATCCGGTATTAGACCTTCCCAGGAATGCTTTAAGACCCGCCAACCCACCCGCCAAAAAGCACAACACCCCCAAACAGCCAAAAAGGAAAATCTCATACTTACAATATTTCTCGGCCTTCGGTCCAAACGCGCTGTGCAGCTAGGTCATAACTCCCGTTTTCCACCACGGATTTCCTGAAAAGCAAATGCAATCAAGATTAGACTGTCCCAGCAGTGCTCCTAGACCCCAAAACTCACCCACAAACACCCGGAACCCCCCCAAAAAGCACCTGAAAGGCAAGCAAGTCAGCAAAAACGCAAAAATAATTTCGCCTCCGATTTGGTCCAAACCACTTTTATCCGGTATTAGAGCTTCCCAGCAATGGCCCCAGAGCCGTCAACTCACCCGCAAAGAAGTAGAACACCCCCACAAGTGCTGAGTCTTTCTTCATTGGGTGTAATCCAGCCCTCTGCTTTGAGGGAAATCGGAGTCTGGAGGAGGAGGATAGAGGAGCATGTGCTTCTGAACTTGTGAACCTGAGGAATGCAGACTGCGGCACCTTCAAATCAATAAGCAAACAAGTGAAGACAGTTCTGCTGATGGGCTTGTTTTTGTGATTAGGTGATTAAAGTTTGAATTATATTAACTGTGCGCAACAAAGAAAGACAGACACACAGGAATAAAAGTGAATAAGGACGAAAAAGAAAGTTATTGATTCATTGTCTCATTTTCAGGGCTCAGTGTCAGGGAATAAGAATAAGGCTTCGTCATCATACTCTGCGAATTCAGGCAGGGTGAGCTCAGTGTCACCTAACAGAGAAGAAATTCCCTCATCTACGTTGCTGTCCACCTCGTCTTCATCCGGCGTGCTTTCTCGTACTTTGTAATCTGGTGGTATGAGGTGCTGATTCATCTTGATCATTGTTAACCTCTCCACATTTTTGGGCGAGAGGCGGCTCCGTTTGGGAGTTACAATGCCACCAGCAGGACTGAAAACACGTTCAGAAGATACGCTTGCGAGTGGGCAAGACAAGTAGTTTAAAGCCAGGTTGGAGAGCTGTGGCCACAACTCTTTTTTCCCATGCCAATACGCCAATGGGTCAGCATTAACATAGACCTCTGTTGAGTCATTCAGATAGTCCTGCACCATCGACTCAAGGTCCTCCAAGGTTCCTCCACTTTGCTTAGCTTTTGCTGTGACCTTTTGAGAACCAAACCCAAGCAGAGTTAGCCAATCCTCTTCAGCATCCAATGTTACTGTTGTGTCTGGTGCAGATGATCCGGTTGCCGGTGTCTTTAACGGCTGAGAGGTCACTTGTGCCACAATCACAGGTGCAGAAGTGGATTGTTTTGACTGGGGATGGCCTGCTGATGCTGATGCTGATGTACTGCCTTTTCCTTCAATGAGCTGCCGTTCTCGATCAAACCTCTTGGCTGACAAGGCTAGCCAACGTTTGTACTTTGTAACATCTTGATCAGCAAAAGGAAAGAATGCTCGGCCTGCCAGCGCCTTTTTGTAGCGTGGATCCAGAATGGTAGCACAAATGTAATGCTGTTCTGAGTGGATCATTTTAAGACGTTCATCACCTTGTAGGCGCTCTAATAATTTCTCCGCCAAAACAAAAGGGTCTTGGTTTTTTTCATCTTTTTGAAGCACAGAAGACTCCGCCTTCAGTTGGTGCTCCAGCATGTACAACAATGGGATAGCTTTTCCCAAATTACAGTCCTCCTTGCTGACTGCACACGTGAAAACCTCAAAAGGATGAAGCATGTCTGTCAGGTTTTTAACTATGTCCCATTGCGCCGCATCCATCCTCAGGTCCTTCTGAGCTGTACCCTGTTTTAAGAAATAGTGATCGAGTACCGTATAATGCTCATACAGACGCTCAAGCATGTAGAAGGTTGAGTTCCAACGTGTTGCCACCTCCTGGATGAGTGCTTTCACTGGCATTCGACGTTCATGTAGCAGGCTTCTCAGATGCTTCCGGGCCTTAAAAGAATGGCTGAAATGGTTGCACATTTTTCGGCAGGTGTCCACTACCTCGCACGCTGGACTGTCTTTATTACTCAAGAATTTTTTAACAACCAGGTTTATACAGTGCGCCAAACACTGCACTCTGAAATAGTCACCCAGCTCCATGGCCTTAACTACATTGGCGCCATTATCCGTGGAAACATAACCAATCAGGCGTTTTTTTGAGGAAAGCCAGTGAAGGACCTTTGTGTTAAACTCATCCAAAATGTTTTGTGCTGTGTGACGTTTCTCCAAGCCAAACATGGCTAGTGTTGCATGTTTCCGAGCAGCTTTAAAAACTTGGTCCGGGTCAACACCTGCGTTTAGCTTTGCTTTAACCCCTGAAAAAGAGACCCAGTGTGCAGTGATGCACATGTAATCAGCGCCTGCGCCACTGGTCCACATGTCTGTTGCCAGATGTATAGTGTGAACAGCACTCTTCTGCAAAGCTGCCCCAATCACCTCCAGCACATCTTCATGTAGTGCTGGAACCGCAACTCTGGCAAAATAGAACCGGCTAGGAACCTTCCATTTAGGGCAGAGCGCTGCCACTAATTCTAAAAAACCGATCCCTTCTACAAAAGAAAAAGGGAGAAGGTCCAGAGCTAGCATTTTAGCCAGCTTAGTGTTATACAGACGCGTCAGTGGTTGGTTGCGTTCATATGGCGCTTCTGTAAACAACATGTTTCTAATGTTGCCCTGAACCAAGCATTTACGGGATGATGATGATGATGACTTCTTCGACCCAGTTACGCTCGCTGATTAACTTTTTCGCATTGGTGTGTCACTCTCTCCCACACTCTTAGTGTGGCTCACATGGGGTGTGCTGCTGACAGGGGTACTGGGTGTAAGTGAAGTATTTGACACGTCTTCTTCCTCCTCGTCATCATCAGATGAAACATCAACGTTTTCTTGACTTGCAATTCGGGCGTCCTTGATTTCCTTTAGGTGCGCAAACCATTGGACAGCGTGCTGTCTCTTAAGATGACCTCTCTGGCCTCCGGTACCATAGTTGGTACCAAACTTACCACGACTAACTGCATGCTTACAAATGCTACAAATGGCGAGGTTTTCCTTTTTTGGGCAAACACTAAAGAAGTCCCAAACTGCAGACTTCAAATGTCTTTGGGGGCCGGAGGAGGTGGCGATACTGGTGGTGGTGGTCCTGCTGCTAATGCCAGATGAAGTGGAGGATGTGGATTGCGGAACTTTAGTACGTTTTTCACTTTCACCACCACTAATTGAGGTCGAGGTGGATGGAGGTCCCTTCTGGCGAGGAAGAAATATGGAAGCGGTACGTGTTGGTGTACTAGTTAACTCCAATGATTGTGGTGTTTCTTCCATTGCCTCCTCGTCGACAACATCATCACGATCAGCAGCTTCTCGGGCTAGGGTCAAAATGTCTGTTTGCCGCATGCCCGCTGGGGCTGCAGTGACCTCTATGATGACTGGGTCGTCGTCGTGACAGTCTTCATCAGCAGCAGTATCCGCAACTTCTTGTTGAGCCTCATCACACTCCATAACTATGAGTTTTTCGACGACCTTCCTTTTACGCTTAACTACCTTTGTCAGATCATGGTGTGCCTCACTCTCAGACGGCAGTGATGGTTCCCAATTTAGATCCGTATCATCAGAAGGAGGTGGGCTTGAAGAAGATGTAGACACCACCCTTGATCTTTTCCTTGCTAGGGATGTGGAAGACAATGAATGATCATCAGGAGGAGTGGCTTCCTCAAATGATACCTCGGCTTGATTGTCGATTTCCTGATGTGCCCCTACTTCGGGAGGAACAACTATTGTGGGCACTTGTGACCCTCCATGCACCTCTGCTTGCGCATCTCCTTGCTCTGCCTCTCCTTCCACAAGTACTTGGGCTTGTACTTGCACATGTGGTTGTTGTTGCGGCTGTGGTTGTTCAACACTCGTCAGATGAGTTACAACAACCTGTGTTGATTGAGGGACATTGCTGCTACTTTCTTGCGATGAGCCAACATCACTGGTCGATGGTGATTGAACAACTAGACTAAGTGCCTCTGCAGCACTCAAGGGCTTGGACTTAAGTTGGCGTGGTGGTGGTGGTGGCACTGAGCCCAATGGAGCGGGGGTGCTGCTCCCAGCTTGGTCCCCAGCAGATCCCGCTGCTGCTGCAGGCGTACTTTTTTTTTTACTCCCAAAAAATGTGGCGGGCGGCACACCAGTCTCCTTGGTAACTTGCTTCTTCTGCTCCTTACTGGCAACTTTCTTGCTAGAGGAGCTACTGGGAACTTTTTTTGGGGCCATCTTCTTCAGAGCAGGTCAGAACAGCAGGCCGCAGTTGCACGAGTTGCAGAGTTGTCTGTGGCCAGACGTGACGTCGCGTGACGTTATGCTGCTAACACACACCACTGCAGAACTTCTTTCTGGCACTGGTGGTTCTCTTGAGTCTTGTGCACCTAAAAGCAATGGAAGACAGAGGAACATCAGTTCAGTTATACACCCCAAAAAAATTGAAAAACACAGAAAAATCAGCACAATCCCATGCCATCCATGATGTTTAAATTCGAGACACCCCACAGAAAGACTAGGCACATGCACCACTCACTACCCCTGGTGAAAAGGCCACAACAACAGCCCAAAAAACCGAAAATCACAGAAAAATCAGCACAATCCCAAGCCCTCAATGATGTTTAAATTCAAGACACCCCACAGAAAGACTAGGCACATGCACCACTCACTACCCCTGGTGAAAAGGCCACAACAACCGCCCAAAAAAATGGAAATCACAGAAAAATCAGCACAATCCCAAGCCCTCCATTGAGGTTTAAATTCAAGACACCCCACAGAAAGACTAGGCACATGCACCACTCACTACCCCTGGTGAAAAGGCCACAACAACAGCCCAAAAAAATGAAAATCACAGAAAAATCAGCACAATCCCAAGCCCTCCATGATGTTTAAATTCAAGACACCCCACAGAAAGACTAGGCCTATGTACCACTCACTACCCCTGGGCATAAAGGTTGAAAGCTAGGCAAAATGGTTGCAGACCTAAGAACACTGCCTGCATTTAAAATGGCCCCCTGCCTCCCAGCACATGGCCAGGGCCTGCCTGTAGCAGCACTCAAAATGGCCCCCACCCACATGGCCTGTCCCCATGAACACACCAAAAAGTCGAAAAACACAGAAAAATGAGCACAACCCCATGCCATCCAGGCCCTCCATGACGTTTAAATTCAAGACACCCCACAGAAAGACTAGGCACATGCACCACTCACTACCCCTGGTGAAAAGGCCACAACAACAGCCCAAAAAAACGAAAATCACAGAAAAATCAGCACATTCCCAAGCACTCCATGATGTTTAAATTCAAGACACCCCACAGAAAGACTAGGCACATGCACCACTCACTACCCCTGGTGAAAAGGCCACAACAACAGCCCAAACAAATGAAAATCACAGAAAAATCAGCACAATCCCAAGTCCTCCATGATGTTTAAATTCAAGACACCCCACAGAAAGACTAGGCCTTTGCACCACTCACTACCCCTGGGCATAAAGGTTGAAAGCTAGGCAAAATGGTTGCAGACCTAAGAACACTGCCTGCATTCAAAATGGCCCCCTGCCTCCCAGCACATGGCCAGGGCCTGTAGCAGCACTCAAAATGGCCCCCACCCACATGGCCTGTCCCCATGAACACCCCAAAAAATCGAAAAACACACAAAAATCAGCACAATCCCATGCCATCCAGGCCCTCCATGATGTTTAAATTCAAGACACCCCACAGAAAGACTAGGCACATGCACCACTCACTACCCCTGGTGAAAAGGCCGCAACAACAGCCCAAAAAAACGAAAATCACAGAAAAATCAGCACAATCCCAAGCCCTCCATGATGTTTAAATTCAAGACACCCCACGGAAAGGCTAGGCCTATGCACCACTCACTACCCCTGGGCATAAAGGTTGAAAGCTAGGCAAAATTGTTGCAGACCTAAGAACACTGCCTGCATTCAAAATGGCCCCCTCCCTCCCAGCACATGGCCAGGGCCTGTAGCAGCACCAAAATGGCCCCCACCCACATGGCCTGTCCCCATGAACAACCCAAAAAATCGAAAAACACAGAAAAATCAGCACAATCCCATGCCATCTAGGCCCTCCATGATGTTTAAATTCAAGACACCCCACAGAAAGACTAGGCACATGCACCACTCACTACCCCTGGTGAAAAGGCCACAACAACCGCCCAAAAAAATGGAAATCACAGAAAAATCAGCACAATCCCAAGCCCTCCATTGAGGTTTAAATTCAAGACACCCCACAGAAAGACTAGGCACATGCACCACTCACTACCCCTGGTGAAAAGGCCACAACAACAGCCCAAAAAAAAGAAAATCACAGAAAAATCAGCACAATCCCAAGCCCTCCATGATGTTTAAATTCAAGACACCCCACAGAAAGACTAGGCCTATGTACCACTCACTACCCCTGGGCATAAAGGTTGAAAGCTAGGCAAAATGGTTGCAGACCTAAGAACACTGCCTGCATTTAAAATGGCCCCCTGCCTCCCAGCACATGGCCAGGGCCTGCCTGTAGCAGCACTCAAAATGGCCCCCACCCACATGGCCTGTCCCCATGAACACACCAAAAAGTCGAAAAACACAGAAAAATGAGCACAACCCCATGCCATCCAGGCCCTCCATGATGTTTAAATTCAAGACACCCCACAGAAAGACTAGGCACATGCACCACTCACTACCCCTGGTGAAAAGGCCACAACAACAGCCCAAAAAAACGAAAATCACAGAAAAATCAGCACATTCCCAAGCACTCCATGATGTTTAAATTCAAGACACCCCACAGAAAGACTAGGCACATGCACCACTCACTACCCCTGGTGAAAAGGCCACAACAACAGCCCAAAAAAACGAAAATCACAGAAAAATCAGCACAATCCCAAGTCCTCCATGATGTTTAAATTCAAGACACCCCACAGAAAGACTAGGCCTTTGCACCACTCACTACCCCTGGGCATAAAGGTTGAAAGCTAGGCAAAATGGTTGCAGACCTAAGAACACTGCCTGCATTCAAAATGGCCCCCTGCCTCCCAGCACATGGCCAGGGCCTGTAGCAGCACTCAAAATGGCCCCCACCCACATGGCCTGTCCCCATGAACACCCCAAAAAATCGAAAAACACAGAAAAATCAGCACAATCCCATGCCATCCAGGCCCTCCATGATGTTTAAATTCAAGACACCCCACAGAAAGACTAGGCACATGCACCACTCACTACCCCTGGTGAAAAGGCCGCAACAACAGCCCAAAAAAACGAAAATCACAGAAAAATCAGCACAATCCCAAGCCCTCCATGATGTTTAAATTCAAGACACCCCACGGAAAGGCTAGGCCTATGCACCACTCACTACCCCTGGGCATAAAGGTTGAAAGCTAGGCAAAATTGTTGCAGACCTAAGAACACTGCCTGCATTCAAAATGGCCCCCTCCCTCCCAGCACATGGCCATGGCCTGTAGCAGCACCCAAAATGGCCCCCACCCACATGGCCTGTCCCCATGAACAACCCAAAAAATCGAAAAACACAGAAAAATCAGCACAATCCCATGCCATCTAGGCCCTCCATGATGTTTAAATTCAAGACACCCCACAGAAAGACTAGGCACATGCACCACTCACTACCCCTGGTGAAAAGGCCACAACAACAGCCCAAAAAAATGAAAATCACAGAAAAATCAGCACAATCCTAAGCCATCCATGCCCTCCATGATGTTTTTAATAAAGAGACCCCACAGAAAGACTCAGTCCACCCACCACTGAGTACCCCTGGGCAAAAGGCCCCAACAACAGCCCAAAAATCGAAAATTACAAAATTGAAGTCGCAGCAACTGTAATCCCCCAAACAAACTTACTTGTGAAATTTCTAATCCAAAAGTGATCCAAAGAAAGTCAAAAAGGCCTCAAATCCAAATATCCAGCAGCATCCACAAAAAGTAATCCTTCCAGGTGAAGAATCCAAATGAAAGTGACCAGCACATGAAGAAAGCACTGGGAGGAGCCTGCTGGACAGGAACAGGAAGTTGGAGACTGTGGGGCACTTCCTTCCTCCCCCCCCCCCAAAATGGACTCCTTGCAAAAAAAAGTGCAGGCAAATGTCAACTTGAGGAGTTATTCTGATAAAAATCATCATTTTCAGAAGGTGTATGCTGCTTGCTGGTGGATTTCTTGTGCAGAATTGCAAATGTTGTATTTTCGTGAGTACGAGATTGTTGCTGCCCGCCGCATGTACTGGTTCGCAATTGCGAACTCCCGCGATACGTGATCACGGCGTACTCGCTTTGACAAACTCTCGCTGTGCAAGGTGGCGGGCGCGATGACGTAATCGCGGTCGCCAAACTCCAGCGGGATCTCGCAGCAAGATCCAAAATGGCGCAGCACTCGCAAAATATCGAGAAAAACAACTCGGCAAACGCTGAATGACGGTAAGTGAACGCCGCGCGCTGCAAAATTGTATCACCAAGAAAAAAAAATCCGCTGCGTGCGAATTTGCGGATTTTCGGTAAATTCGCGAGCGTTTGCGGATTGCGAATTTACCGAAAATCCGCAAAATCCGCGAGCGGAATGGATTTTCCGCCCATGCTTAACATTGATACATAGCAAATGTTTTTTAATATTGTGCTTTTTGACGTTTTTAAGTATCACATTAGCTTGTGTGGGTTGGACTGTCTATGCTACACAACAGACATCTGCATCCACCTCCCAACCTATGCTTTCTTTCACTACTGTTTCTTTGCACCAGTTTTATACGTTGCCTGAACATGAACAGACAAGGAGATCAGAATTTGTCAACAACTCGTTCATACAGTTGTTGCATCAGCATCAGTTAGTAGTAAATACCACTAATTGTTGGGTTTGTGGTCTTATGCCTCATACGACAGATAAAGGTATGCCATATTTGGTTTTGCCTTTTTCTTTTAATGGGTCTGTGTGGGCTTTTCAGACCATGTTTATCTATGCAAATGAGGTACGCCCCTTACGTTCCCTTAAAGATATTTCGAGCAATAGTCCCTTGATAAGGGGAATAGTAGCTATGATCCGAGATATTGATGCATATAATGCTATCCCTAAGGATGAGGTGCAGGCTTACATTGGTTGGAACGTGACTGGATATAGTACCAGCTTGACAGAGAAGGAGAGACAAAAAAGGTCTCCCCCTATTTGGATTGTACCCCACCGAGGCCATTTTTGTTTGCAAGGTAATGGTCGGAATCCGAAAGCTCAGCTAGGTAAGAGTGTGTGTGCTCAAACCTATGTCTATTCATCTCGGACTTCTCCACCGTTTGTGCCAGCTAAAGGCACATATTTTGTTTGTCATGACAGAGCCTACACATGGTTGCCACCTGATTTTTCAGGAACGTGTTATGTGGAGTTTCTACTTCCCCCTACATACACTACTGCTTCAGACTATCATTGAACGAGATATGGTAGAGGTGTCTTCAATCAGGAAGATACTGCAGCACACGAAGTAGGAGATTTCTTCAAGGGCTTCCTTCCCTTTTGGGGTCCTATGATCAATATTAGGCATATTCGACAGCTTGTCCGCGTTGTTGAAGCTACTATTAATGAGACAGCAGGTGCTCTTAGTAATGTTACAGCTGAGCTTCAAGCGGACCGCCTTATGACTTTGCAGAACTGTATGGTATTAGACATCATACTTGCAGATCGAGGAGGAGTATGTAAATTGATTGGATCAAGTTGCTGTGTTTACATACCAGATAATGCCCCTACAGTGTACCAAGCCATCTCTAGGTTGTATAAAATCTCTGAGTCTATCCATGTAGACGAAGGAGACTGGTCATTAACGGGATGGTTTTGGGGACTGTTGTCCAAATGGGGATGGAAGACTCTGACATTCCTTGGTATGGTATTAACCATCCTTTTCTCTTGTTGTCTTTGCATCCAGTGTGGTCCCGCCATTTGTAGTCTTTGTGCTACTATGTGTGTTCGGAGACCTGTCCCGAGAGAAGTAGAGAATAATAAGATGATGCTACAGCAACACCTTGATGACCTAATGAATATCGTTATAGACCTAGATTCAGATTAACATGAGTCTTAGGTTATTCCCTACGTAATGTCAAAAGGAGGGTCTGAGGTTTTGTAATTCTCGAGTCTGACTTCATTTTGTTCTGTGCCACCATTTTGTGTTGCCCTCACGTAGGCCTGTGAAGGTAGCCTGGCGAACAAAGTGGCCTGGCCATCTTAGTTCATGTATACATTAACTAGGTTTCTTTTTGACTCTGAAATGAACTGTAAGAAACTGACCTCTTCACCTGAAACTGACCTCGCAAAGCCAATTTCCCTGATCGATCTTTGCTGAGATTGCCAATCAATGTTCAGGACATCGTTAACTTTTAGTTTCCTTGCACATGCCTTATCTTGTTCATTATCTGTTACTGTTTCTTTTTTATGTTTCTTCTTTACATGGGTTATGCTTTCAATTATAGGTTTGTCCGGCTTGTGGAGATTAAATTTGGGACATTCCTAATAATTAACTTTTGGGTTAGGATACTGTAAATTGAGTTTTTGTTATGTGATACTTTGTTTGAAAATGTACCTTATTGGCTAGAATTTTGTGCAGTGAGTGTACATTTATAATGTGAATATTGGGTATAAAAGGAGACTTCTCGCCTTAGTAAAATGAGCAGTCTCCTGAGAATTTACACCGTGATGTATTTCTAGGATCACTGTTACTAGCTGCAGCTAACAAACTTGGTCTCTGATGCCATCCAGAAGTATTCTGTGTCTCTGTATACCAAGAAAGGTGAACTTGAAGATCTTAGGCGTGCCCCTGACGCCGCTGGGTTAAACCCCGGTTCTTCAAGAGAGTGCCTGTGTCGCACTCCAGCCTTAGGAAGGCCTGCTTACAACAAAGCATTCTCACTGTTCTGCCATGAACAAGAGGGTTGTGCTCGATCTGTACTCACCCTGCCACATGGATGTGCCCGTAGACCAGTGGCCTATTTTTCAGCTACTCGAAATCTTGTAGCATCAGCTTTTCCCGGATGTCTCAAATCTGTTGCTGCAACAGGTGTCAGTATCGAACGATGTGAAAGCATTGTAATAGGTCATCCTCTTACAGTATATGAACCACATTCAGCGGAGCGTTTGATGACGAGAACCAAAACACAGCATTTGACAAACAACAGGCTGAGAAGGTATGAACAGGTGTTACTCGCTGCTGAAAATATGACTCTGAAGAGGTGTTCTGTGTGAATTCCTGATACCTTGTTGCCTGTTCCAAATGCTGAAGGGGACAAATGTGAAGACTATGACTGTCTGGATGTAACAGAGCTTTGCACAAAACTGAGACATGACATTGTCGATGAGCCATTGTCTGATCCCGATCAGGTCAATTTATTTTACAGTTCCTGCTTAAGAGACAATGAAGGAAGTTTAAGAGCAGCATTTGCTGTCAGTACCATCTTTGGAGTGGTTGAAGCTGCTTGTTTACAGGGAGTACACTCTGCACAGGTGTCACAGGTGACCCGAGTGTGTTGAGTTTCTTAACAGATCCGAGTCACTATCTATACCAATAGCCAGTACGGTTACAGTATGGTTCATGAAGTTGGACAGCTATGGTCGCAGAGAGGGTTCCTAATGTCATCAGGTTATAATGGTCAGAGTACAGAAAAGTCCAAATTGAGCATAATGCTAATTGTTGCTGACACATGGGATGAAGTGAGACTGTTGCAATTGGAGGCCACAGACAAGGAAGATGTGGGTTGGATCAGAGGAGCAGGTTGTGAGTAAGGGAAGGATGACATTTGGGTGTCAGTTGATGGCAGGGCGGTATTGTCAGTTTGTTTGTTACATCCAATGGCAAATCAGATCCATGGAGCAGCTCATATAGGAAGAGATGCGATGGTGAGATTGTTCAGACAGACTTGGTTCAATATGAGGTTTCGAGTGAATGTGGAAGTTGTGTGTCAACGTTGTGTGACGTGCCAACAAATGAATGCTGGCAACAAGAGTGTTGTTGCTTTGATTCACATTGGCAGATTGGGGCTCCCTTTAACCGGACCCAAATGGATTTTGTTGCGATGTCTTTGTGTAATGAGTTGAGAATCACAGTATCAACATGTTGGAATCCATGTGGCTTGTTTTATGCTGGTGTATAACAACAAGCCATTCAGTGGGGCTGTGTAATATGTTTCTTTCCACATTATTCCCTCAATGTTGTTAATTAAATAAGCAGCATATTTTACATTTGCTTGTAGTGTCTTTACAAATGGTGCCAAGAACTTGGCAACATAAATGGGGGTTTTCTCAAACAGACACTAGACAAAACCTCCTGGCAGAGACTGTTTGTCTTTGTGAACCTAAGGGATAAAATATGTTGTGGGTGTTACTGGGGTTCTCCCTTCAAGTACAAATATCTCAAGATAGTTGACAAGAATTGGTGGCAGAGTAAGCAAAGTAAATAGAATATCGGGAACAAAGCCATCTAGGATCAAACAGGGAGTCAAGAGAAAAGGGGGGCAACAGGGGAAGCTATGCAGAAGAGAAAAATTAAAAGCTCAAAACTAATAGCCACTGAAAAGGCAATTTGGCATTCAGAATAACTAACTCTAAAGACGGATGTACAAGACATATATATATCACAACATTAAGGAGAATGTGGGGGTGAACCTGTAATGAGCTCCAAATGCTAAAACTTAGGCTCAGCATGTTCCTCACCCACAACTGCTCTTACAGATACTGACTGCAAATATCCACATATAGGATATACATGCAAAGACAGGATCTGTGGAGATATCTGTGGTGATTTTATAAAAGTAACTCAAAGACAATACTCGCAGTGGACAAGAAATACCATCTTAGTTGAAAGCTGTGCCCACAAATTCTGGTGATCAAACAAGAACATGCAAGGTGGAAACCGCAAGGATGTTGAGCTTAAATATGCAGCCACAATAATCAAGGAGATTGCAAAGAGGAGGGCTTAACAGGAAAGAAGGGAAAGCAAAATACACTCTTGTCAGAAAGCAAGCAAAAAATGCACATGGGTACTGGAAACTAAGACAGCAGGAACAGGAAGGGAGCAAACTCGAAACTGCTACGGTAAATGGGAAAAAGGCAGGCACAGGAAAAATGTAAATATAGAAGGAGGGAATGTTCAAGGATGCCCTAAATAGTGCTAGCTCGGAAATCAAGGAAGCAATGCAGACAGTGCTAGTTGAAAAGCAAGGAAATACTAAGGGTCAGGAATTACGATACAAGGAAGCACTGCAGGCAGTGGTGGTTCAAGGAACAAGGATTATCTAACATTCTAGAAATTAGGATACAGGGGGTCAGTAAAACAGGACCAATGGGACAATAACCAGTTGGACTGAATGAAACAAGGGTTTAAAAGAGCTCACTGTCATCACAGGCTCCTTGTGTGAGCAAGTTAACAACTACCAGCCACAGATCTGCTAAATTCCTTCACGAATCCTTGGCTTGCTGGAGAGGCGATAAAGCAGTAAGCAGGGTATTCTTGGTACTCAAGTTTTTAGCAAGAGCAGATTGTCTTTCACAAAGTCTGACTTTGATCTGGAATGCATGGGAATTTCAGAATGAAGCTCAAAATGCTGAAAGTCAGAATATGCATACAGTGAAAGGTCTGAAAACTTATTTGAACACTTGAAAGCCAAACAGGTAGTCACACTGGCGGTAGACACGAGTGCACAGGGCGTGAACCAGGCCAATATTTTCCTTATACTCAGTTATACCTTCTTCCTAATTCTTGCTGAATTTTTTGTTGAACTCAAGGATAACCTTATTGTAATTTGTTGTGGAAGCCGCCTTTTAGCAAATTTTGGGCCTGATTTAGAATTTGCCAGATGGCTTACTCCTTCAAAAATATGACGGATTATTACAAGTGGTATAGAATATCATTCACTTGTAATAAGGTGAACAGGATATTGGTCATGTTTTTGTTGGAGTAACCAATCCCCCAAACTCTAAATCAGGCTCTTTGTCCTGTAAATCTCTATTGGCTTCACCACAACACAATATCCTAGTCAAAAGCACAATATAGTCTCCTTTATATGATGGCTTCATTTTAGCTGTGTTATCGTTCTGTAAAATCCATTTGTTTTTCATATTCCTTTTCATTCACATTGTTTTAAAGGGCTTGATTACAGTTTTACTAAAGGTGCCAATAGCAGCATGTCTTCTATGAAGAAGGACTTTGGATTTTCTTTTGAATTTTGCCAGCTCTGTAGTTTCATACACAGTTCAAGTTCTTCTATAAAAACTTTGTTGTCTGTTTCTGTTAACCGCATGCTTATTGGAGTCTCTTGTTCTAACATATCCAGTGTTCTTAGATGTTCTAAGTCAGTTACGATCCGAATCGAAACTTTCTTTTGTTTCTTTTGTTCTCAGTTTTTATAGAACTTCCTTAGTTTCAATTTCTGATTAAAGTTGAGTAACTCAATTATTTTTCCACATAATCAGAGCTGTGTTGGACAGCAATTCAATCCTAATGTTAAGGTTTTTTCTTTTCTAGCGTTAACACCCAAGTTTAAGTTTATTGTTTTAGTTAATTAAAACCATAACAATTTCACAGCTTAAAAACTATAATTCATTACACTGTGTAACCATCATGAAGATATACAAAACAATTCAAAACGTCATTCAGCTGGTTACTTGTTAGTATGCAATTATTTTAAGCAGATAAATGATTTGAAACTGAACCTGAATTTCTGCAACATGGGCAAGCATTAAAATGTAAACAATCACAGCAAGATGACAACAGTCTTTCAGCTTAGATCTTATTGCGACAGAACACTTTAAAATGATTTGGCAGTTGGGAACTGGTAGGGTATATAGACCTTTCTCAAACGTTAAAAGTTTTAGAAATAAAACTATCTGCAATGGGTTAGGTTAGATTAAAGGAATGCGTGTCGGGCAGGGGTGGCTTTGTCCAGTTAAAGATTTGGGGACCATTGGCCCCTGATCAAATGAGGTCTACAAGTTTGCTTGCAATGAGATTCAGACCCCTATCAGAATGATGGCTTCAGGTTAAACTGTTGATGGTACCCATGCCTAGAAAGACAGTTTCATTTCTAGTCTGGCTTTTGTGGTGCTGGGAGTGATTTGTTCATTTGTAGTAGGAACTTGGCAGCTCTGCAGGAAAGCCGGATTGAATGGCTGTTCAGTAGTGTCATCACTGCGTGATGGCAGGATCTTATCTTGAGTGCCCAGTAAGCATAGCAAAGTAATTTCTGTCGAAGTTGGTTGACAGCAGGACAAATGCATAGAAAATGTAACTGGCTTTCCTCAAATTGACCACATAAATGGCACAGGGAATCCGGTCAACCTTGTTTTCAGGGTGGGACCTGATCTATTGAGGGGAAAACTCCCATATGGATTAGTAGGAGAAAGTGTTGAATGGACTGAGAAATGTGGCATTTGAGATATTGTTGGGGGCTCCACTTGGTGTAGGATTGTATAACTGACCAGCCATGCTTTTTCCCTGCCAATTCTGCTTTGTCAAGCATCAAGGATCTCAGCCTTGCCGCTTTGTTAGCAATTTTTTTAAATGCTGTAAAACTGATGTTTGACCCCCAGACTTTGGAGAGATCAAGGGTTGTTAGAGCTTGTCAAAGCACTGTTGGACAGTCATTTATTTGGGTGTGCTTGCTCTCCATTTCAGCCCAACTCAAGGCAGCCAATGTTTCGGGGGATGCAGCTCTCATCTTTCAGCATGGTTTGGCTATGGCGGCCATCCTTACAGGGAGTTGGTGAAAAAGCACAAATTCCAGGCACACTTGTGCTTGAGAAATGTGTTGTGGTAAATGAAAGATGCATTTGAATAGAACTGACTGTAATTGTTGTAAGGTGGTTACGTGCTTGCCCATTAGCAGCTAAGGGTCATAGGTCAATGAGGGTAAAAGCTTTGCCCTGATAATGTAACAGGTATGACTGCGACAAACTCCCCAACTTTTTTTATTTAATTGAAAGTGAAGTATAGCTAGTTAACTAGAGCCCTTCTTTGTACTGAGTTCTGTTTGAAATGTAATCTTGTGTCCATTTCCTCCCCTATGTATTTGTAAGTGCTTACCAAGTCGAGGCTGTTCCCTTCTGCTTTTCATTTGAATTTTACATTTTGCTGCCTGCTTTTTCACAAAAACTGATGATTTTTGTTTTGCTATAATTTAATTTCAGACCTGATGATACAGTGAATTTGAGGAGAGTTGTGATTTGGCGCTGAAGGCCTATTGACGTGATACATATAAAGGGGGTCCCCGTAAGTAGGGAAGGTGTATTGTGAATTACATACACTATAATTATTTGAAACGCACTAAAGCAAAAATTATTTTAAGCAATTGTGGGATTGGCATATATTATTTAATAACCAATACTACGTGATTGTACAGAACAAAGTCATAAAAAATTATAAGCCCCAACCGTCGACGTTTCGACCCCTATCCGTAGGCCAATTAAAGACTTTAATTGGCCTACGGATAGGGGTCGAAACGTCGACGGTTTCTTTTTGTTGATTTTCCGGCACAACCCCCAACTCTTTAATGTTCAGATGTGACCGTTGAATTCTATCTATCAAATGACTTCAAGAATTTTGCCCTGTATTTTGGCTTTTGTATTATAACCGTTTTTGATAACTATCCTCAAATTTTGTATTGTTATCTCCTGATACTGTGTTATTTCTTCCTTACACTTCCTAGAGCACTACTCCCTCCCCTTTCTTCCCTTCCCCCCTCTTGGGACTTATAATTTTTTATGACTTTGTTCTGTACAATCACGTAGTATTGGTTATTAAATAATATATGCCAATCCCACAATTGCTTAAAATAATTTTTGCTTTAGTGCGTTTCAAATAATTATAGTGTATGTAATTCACAATACACCTTCCCTACTTACGGGGACCCCCTTTATATGTATCACACAACGCCCAGGTCCCCGTTGACTGCATGGGTTCAACCCCCTTCTGTAACGAAGGCCTATTGACGTCTGGCAGCATAAGACTATGTTGCCTATGTATTGTAGACTATGCACCGGTCTCTTTGCTAGTTTTGGGGGTGTCACTCAAGGCTTCTGATAGATGACCATCCAGGTCTGCTTGTGTATATATTGAAAAGGCAGGGAGCGAGAACAAATCCTTGTTTTAGGCTGATGAAAGTAGATATCTTTTTTGTTGTTCTGTTACCCCTACCTATTTTGCCTCATACCCAGGTATCTGTGTATAGGTTGATTATTGCTTTGAAGAGTTTTGGTGGTGCACCCTGTCTGTCCATTTTTGCCCAGATCAGGTCCTGTGGGGCCCTGTCAAATGCAGCTTTTTGATCAACAAAGCAAAGTGTATAGGTTGGAGTGTTTGTGAATGGCATTTTCGATGAGAAGACTGGGGGCAAGAAGATTGGTGGTTGTGCTCATGCTTGCTCTGAAACCTTTTTTTGTGTATGGGATGATGTTTTCGGCAGATGCCCAAGCTTCCAAATCTCTTAATTGATTGGCGGCATAAAGTTTGTCTTCAACATTTATCAGGGAAATTAATCTAAAGTTTGCTGGGATTGTCCCCGAGCCTGACTTAAGATGGAATGGAGGATGCTTCCACTCCACGATACAGAAATTGTATGGGTGGAGAGTGCCAGTTTAAATAGGAGGGTAAGGTGCGAGGTCCAGAATGGTTGATCATGCTTGAAGAGGGCATTTGGGAGACCATTTGGTCCCGGTGCCCCATATAGATCCTAGTTTCCTCAAGGAGTGTTCCACTTGTCTCCCTTTCAGCTATTTTCCCTCTAACAGCATCTCTGTGAACATTGATCCCTTTGCGCTTGTGCCTTTCATGATTGTGTTGTTCGCTACATGTCCTGGGCCGGCTGCTTTGATGTAAGTTGTTCAGTCTAATTCTGAAATTCCGGTTTTGTGATGACAAAATTTGCCGTTTGCGAGTGTGTTGATTTCTGCCCAGAACTGTTTGCTGTTTTTTTGTTTTGCTTGTGTGCAGTAATTTTAGCCATGTTTTTCTTGTGTTTTTGTGGCTGACCAGATTGCCTTTTTATAAGTGCGCCTCAGTACTGCCATTTGATTCATGGTGGAATGACTAAACTTTAGGTCAGTTTTTCGAAGTTGCCTAATTTCCTTATTTAGCTCTGTCTTTCCCCCTGAAGGACTGTGAAGAACCAGTGTGCCCCTTTGGTTGATGGGTTAAGGGGTTGCAAACAATTGGATGGCCAGGTGGTAGCCAATGCCCCCCAAGAGATTACCAGTGAGTCCACTGCGCCTGTTCAATGTCCGATGTAGGGTAGTGAACATGATTATGTGATTCATTATCTTGGCAGCCATCCTTCTATTCCAGGCTAAACATTTTAGGTTGTAGGCACCAGGTTGAACCATCAGATCATTGGTGTGGAGAGCTCTTACAGTGTGAACTTGGAGCTTCAAATGCTAGGGGAGAAGGTCACTCTCAACTCTGTCTATTTCATGATCTTCTCAAATATCTCTGAGTCGACAAATGTATAATCCAGTGTTCAATGTGTTTTGTTTGAGGTCCTAGTGAAGGTGGCTGGTTGATCTTGTGGAAGGCGGCTATTAAAAGAGCACAGGCCAATTTCTTCAAAGGCGGTTTTGCATAATAACCAATAGCGGTTTGTTTTTATTTTTTGAAGGTGTGCAATTACTGGTGGTAATAGTATTGATGCTGTCACATTCTGTTGTTGTTTGGGTAGGAGGCTGTTTGTCCGTAGGAGGTGCATGTTAAAATCTCCAGACAGAATGATTTTGTGTTGGGCGAACTTTTTTTGAAGTGATTTTGAGAATGTTATCAATGAAGCAGTATGACCCGGTTTGTTCTTCTGGCCAGTATGGATGTAGATGTTGTAAATTAATAAGTTGCTGTCACAGGTTTTGTGATTTGATCTTAAGTCACTGTGAGATGAGAGCTCAATACATTGAGCCCATGCTAGGCAGAGATCTGTGTATTCGTGTTGCCACCGATGATGGATTGCTATGTAAGTTGAGATGCCTCCTGCTGCTCTGCCCTCTTTCGACTTATTTACTGTTTCCAGATGATACTGCTTGAAACCTGCGATTGGTGTTTGATTATCATCCCAGGTTTCTTGCAGTAAGGATGTTGAAATTAAGGAGAAGAGAAGCACCAGGATTGTTTGTAGCTGGCTGGCTCAACGCTCACTCAGGCACCAGTGGCCTGTGCCTGCTCTCCACCCTGTTGTCTAAGACAGCTGGGTGGAGAGGTTTAAGTATGCATGTCAGGCTGGTCGTGCTGTAAACTGGAGTGAGCACCAGCCCCCTGCTGCCAGTCAGCAGTAGTGGCCCTGCCTTCAACACGGCTCAGGCTTGGGAAATAAAAAATAAAATAGTAAAAAATTCATTTTATTATAATTTTATTTTTCACCTTTGCTGCATCCGCAGCAGGGGTGTGACGCTTTTCGGCCCTAATGGAGGTGGCACCACTGTGTATTGTTTTTGATGCACCTTCTCCTAACGAGCTAGTCAAACATGTTTTATTCTCAGATCCTAATATGCTTTCCATTATCACTTTATCCTGATATTGTCTATTAACATCTGTGACTTATGTTTGCCTTAAGACCTTTTTTGAAAAGTTATATATTCTTCCCTGGTCATAATCATATATGTGACCTTGAAGTTTTCATGATTTTCTTGCCATGAATTCTTACCCATATTGCTTTCAACAATATGCGTCTTTTTTTCTTAGTTTTAATATTTGTATGCACAGTCTATTTCCTATACATTATCCCTTTCCTATCTGTGGTTTTATATGCTTCTTTGTTTTATTCATTATTTCTTTGTTTTTAAAACTATTTTATATGTATTTTTATTTAAATGTCTTATATATAATATTGATGCGCATAATTTTATATTTACATTACTGTTTTAACATAACTTCTATTTTTTTTTTTTTATTGGTCGTAAGACTTTTATTAACGTCTGCCAAATATACACAGCATTATGCCTACAACCCTGAGGCCGGCTGCCACACCGTCGTACCAGCCTCGGTTGAGCTTCAAATGTGCTATACGAGCTGGGCGGTCGCCCCACAGCAAGCCAGTTACCACAGCCGTCACTTTTTGGAAGGAAGATGGTGGCACCAGTGTTGGTGTATTTTCCAATACATAAAGAAAACGTGGCAGCGGCATAATTTTAAACAGTGCTGCCCGCCCCAGCAGTGTCAAAGAAAGGGCCTTCCAGTGTCTCACGTCAGTCCTCAATCGAGTGAGCAGTGGCAGCAATTCAGCTCGTAAAAGACCGTGGGTTACGTGAATCCCCAGGTATTTAAAGGAGGTGTCTGCCACCGCCAACGGGCAGCCGCTGGGAAGAATCGGAGAAGGACCCCTCAACTCGTAGATGACCGATTTCATCCAGTTAATCGTATATCCGGAGGTCCATCCGTGAGTATCACACAGTGACAATAGCACCGGAATACCCCTCTCTGGGTCCGACAAATAAATTAGCATGTCATCAGCATAAAGGGAGATTTTGTCCTCCCAGTTGTCTCCCCAGCGTATACCTCTCAATAATGGAGAAGTTCTGATGACAGTGGCCAGTGGCTCCAGGACTAAAGCGAATAGTAGAGGTGAGAGCTGGCAACCCTGCCTCGTTCCTCTAGCCAATGTTATCTCGCGGGAGATGTGGCCGTTCGCCGTCACGTACGCCACCGGACTCGTATATAGGAGCCATATCCATGAAATAAATTTGGGGCCGAAGCACATGTGGGCCAACACCGTGAAGAGATACTGCCATTCCACCATGTCGAACGCCATCCTGGCATCCAACGAGAGGATGGCCTCCGGCTCCGTCAACAATGGGGCTCGCGCCAACGCTCCGTGTACTCTTCGGAGGTTTAACGCCGTGCTCCTGTGTGGCATAAAGCCCGACTGGTCCGGGTGGATCAGTTGTGGGAGTTGAGGCATCAGTCTGGCAGGCAGTAGCTTCACTAGAATTTTGGCTTCGGCATTGAGGAGAGATATCGGGCGATATGACGCACACTCAGTGGGCGGCTTACCCGGTTTCGGGATCGCCACAATGGTCGCTATCCGCTGATCGAGGGGCAGGATCTCCCACTCAAAGCTTTCCATGAACATGGCCAGTAGGGGTGTACTTAGTGTTCTGACATTGCCTTATTCCATTCAATAGGGATCCCGTTAGGGCCCAGCGCTTTGCCGGAATGGAGTGCATTGATGGCCAACTGTATCTCCTCCGGCTGCAAGTCAGCTTCTAGTTCATCTACCGCCTCTTGCGAAAGGGTCGGTGTCGGTACATCGTGGAGAGCCGCCACCGCCGCCCCTGCTGTTATTTCGACATCTGGGGTGTATACATTCTGGAAGTGGTCAGCCAAGGCGTCGATTATCATCGATGGGCGCGCGTGCACCACCCCCTCGGGATCCCGCAGCTGCAGTATATTTCTACTGCCTCCCTTCTTTTTGTCCAGCCAGGCCAGAAGTTTACTCGCCTTATCCCCTATGTCATAAACTCTATGTGCGGTCGCCGCAATGTTTCCAACTGTCCGACGCCTTAGGTGGTCGTCATGGAGCGGCTGACAGAGTTGAAGCGAGTGCAGTGTGTCCATTGTCGGGTCTGCCATATGGGCTGCATTCGCCGTGTTAAGTTCTAACTCTAGTTCTAGTAGTTCCCTTTTCTGTGTACGCTTGTGCCCCGCTATGGTCGTGATGGCCTGCCCTCTCAGAACCGTTTTATATGCTTCCCATAAGATCGTGGGGGACGTTACCGAGGCAGCGTTTTCTGCGAAGTAGTACCGGGTCACCTTTTTCAGTTCCTTACGTATGGACGGTATCTTAAGATATCCCGGAAAAATCGGATATACTCTTTTGCGGACCCTCTCCGGGCATGACAAAGTCAGTGTTAGCGGAGAGTGGTCTGATATGCCCCTAGGTCTAATCTGTATGTCATCTATGGTGAGGAGGCCATCGCCCAGGGTGAGAAAATAGTTGATACAGGACAGACTGTTATGAGCAGTGGAATAGTAGGTGTACTGCTGGTCGTCAGGGTGCATGTGTCGCCAGGTGTCCACCAGCCCTTGCACTTCCAGGAATCCACTGAATCTGGAGGGACCAGGGGTCTGCGTCCGGACCAGTAATCTGTCCTGCGTGTTGTGTGCTACTGCATTGAAGTCCCCTCCTATAATAAGGTCGCCCTCTGGGAGTTCCAGGAGGAATTTCCCTAAATCAGGAAGGGCAATTGTATGAAGTGCTGGCGGGATGTAAACAGACACTATGTTTAACGGTTTGCCTTCCCATTGTCCATGCGCCGCCGCAAAGCAGCCTTGATCGTCTGTTTTAGTGGTCTGTAGTATAAACGGAGATGCCCTGCGCAGCAGTATGCCCGCCCCTCGTGACCCTGAGGTGAAGTCTGAATGCACTATCATGCAATATCCCCGTCTGTCTAGTGCCTGAGTAGCCGTGCCCACCAAGTGTGTCTCTTGAAGAAGAACTAAAGCAGGTCCCCATCTTATAATACCCTGTAGAACCAATCCCCGCTTAATCTTGTCCCCCAGCCCCCGCACATTCCATGACAGTAACTGCAGTGGTGCTACCGGCCCCGTGCGAGGTCCCCCATCTAGGGTATCAGCCTGCGTGCCGTGTGCCATTTCTTTCCTGGAGTGGATGATATGCTTGCATTATGGACTGGTACCTTTTTGCCTGTCGTGTGCTGACCAATGCGACATTGCCTTCTTGCCACACCCAACCATTACGAGTCAAACAATTAGAAGAATTGAAAACAGTGCTATTCTGGAATGAAGTACATGTGTGTGCTGCGGGCAGGCGCCTACGTGTTGTGTTCCGTGCGCTACCCGTCATTGTGCTACTGTCATCGTGTTGTACCCTACTACCTTGAGTCAATCCAGTGGTAAACAATACCCCATTTCGTGAGGTGAAAAACTCAAACCCCCCCCTGAACTCCCCCCCTCCCTGCCCCCCTGCTACACGGACCTTGAACCGCCCGCCCCCCCAACTTAGCAGAGTACTTAACCCATCCCTCACACAAAATACTTGCCCGTTGGGGTGAAGGACTCTCCGGAGTCGGCGGCCCCTCATGCCCTCCTCGGAGGCCCTCAACCCAGTGTCCAATGGCAGTTCGTTAGGCAGTTAGCATGTTCAGCAATTGTCCTGCGCCCACCGGGTGGCTATTGCTCAGTCTCTGCGTCGTCGTCCACACTCTCCCTCACTGGCGAACGCTCTGCCTCTTCGCGACCTGAAGCCTGGGAGCCGGGATGGTCCCCCGTGTGTTGATCTCTATGCTTCCTGTTCGAGCGGCGAGGTTCAGTGGCCGGTCTCCACCCCTCCAGCCAGTCTTGGGCTATTTCAGGTGTGTCAAAGAACCATGTCCTATTGTCCGCTACCACCCGCAGCCTGGCCAAGAACAGCATCGAATAAGGAATCTCCCTCGCCCTTAAATCTCTTTTTACATCCAGGAACGTTCGTCGGCGGCACGCCACCTCCGCCGTATAGTCTGGAAAAAAGGCCAGCATGGAGTTCTGGATCTTAACACGAGGGGACACCCTCGCCGCCTGCAGAATGGCATCCCTGTCACGAAAGTTGAACAGTCTTGCTAGAATAGGTCTTGGAGTTGCGCCTGGCTTTGACCGGTCACCCAGAACTCGGTGTGCCCTTTCAACCGAAAAGAAAGTAGATAGACCCTTAGGTTGGAGTTTCGTTTTGAACAGGTCCTCCACAAATAGATCCGTCGCTCTTGTACCTTCGGATTCCGGAACCCCAAGAATTCTAATGTTGTTTCTCCTGGAGCGCCCTTCTTGGTCATCCAGTCTCTCATTCAGGGCTTTATTCTCTGCCGTCATTCGCTCCATCGCCGTCTGCAGCTACGACACATCCTCTACCAGTGATTTCGTAACCACTTCCATCGAGCTCACCTTCTCGTACATTTTGTGGAAGTCTGCCCTTATCAGGGTGATCTCCGTAGAGATCAACCCCACTGTAGCCTGCACCTGTGTCAGTGCCCGCATGACATCGTCCAGTGTCGCCTTTTTTCCTCCCGCTCCGTCCGCTGGTTTTCCAGCGGGAGTCCTCCCGTCCGTTGGGGAGGAGCTGCCCTTGTCGCAAGCGTATTTGTCGATGCGGGTCTGTGTCATGCCGCCTTTTGAGCCCCTGCCCGCCATGTTGAACTCGCAATGCCTGAGCACTCCTGCGTTCGTCTTCAGTTGCTGGGTTGACAACGTGTTTAAGGCGACAGAAGGGGCCCCCAACTTTTCTGTATGTCGGCTGTGACGCACCTGTCCGCGTCCCTACGTCACCCGCCGTCGATTCGCACAACACTGTATATTACTCACAGCAAGAGTTAGGCAAGCGACGCTGTTCCTCGCGCTGAGCCCTGTGACGTAACAATGTTCCCACCCGAGCCTACGGGTGGACCCCTCCGCCGCAGTTCCAAATGTATGGGCAGCCCTCCTTCGCCAGTTCTTGCATCCGGTGCTGGGTGTGTTGCAGCCTCTCACGCCCCCGTCTCCCTTCACTTCCACCGTGCAAAGGGTAGCTTAGAGTGCCCTGCGTCTCAAACTGCGCCTGCTGTTAAGGGCATCATCCACTGCTGATCGCTGTGACCCGCCGCCGCCGCACAACACTCCAATGTACTCCAGTTACCTCGCTTTTGCTGAAGGGTGTACTGCAGACGCCCCCCTGTCCATTCTCTTACTACACAGGTGCAGTCCCAATAAGCAGTCTGGCCGTCTGCAAGTGCCAGCACCAAAGGTGGTTTATAAAAGCACCGCCGTTCGTTGCTGCTCCCCAAATCAATAACTGCCCAGTTCAATTAATGCCCTGAACGCGGCTTCGCTCCTTCACATTCACTCCAGAGCCGTGTCCTGTGCCCATCTATCAATGCGGCCAGGGGGGGTCCTAATGCGCGGCACTCCACGGGCTTAGCACACTGTTTCCGCCCGGTCTCCGGTGCCATCCGCCGCGTCGCGGCTCTATTGTCAGTTTCCCTAGACTTCTGGCTGTTGGGAGCAGTTCGGTGGAAACGGAGGCCTGCTGGGCAGCACTTCGCCGGTGCTCTGCTCCGTGCGTGATCCCCGCAGCATCAGCCAGGCATCAATGCTGGTTCTTTCACTCAGGGCCGGTGCAGGGGATACCTTTTATTGCCGCCGCAGCCCTCGCTGACATTTCGCCCGACCAGCAGCTCCAACGCACCGCCGTGCACCACAGGTGAGTGGGTCCGCCTTCCTTCTAGGTCTGCAGTGCTGCCTCAAGATGGCGACGAAGGCGCTCTCGATTGTTTTGGTGCCCGCGCTCCTCAGCCCGCAGTCCGGCCAATGCCCACAGGGAGTGTGTCACCGCTTCCTTGTCCTGTTCGGTTCCGCTCTCACAGGGTGTGCCGATCCGTGCTCCCCGCTGCCCTCAGGTCGCTGCGGCCTCCATTCAGTACTTGCAGGGCACTTCCGGCAACTCTCGTCCAGGCCGTGGGCACTTCCGGCCGAACTCCGCAATCACGACAGCCCCGGGATCCCAGTCTCTTTCCAGGCCGCTGGGGGTAATCGGGAGAACTACACCACCCGGCCATTGATTTCAGTCGTTGTTCCTGCCGCCAGTCCTGCCCGGTCCTGGGTGTCGGGACCCTCCGTCAGAGTGCAGATAATGCACGTATTAGTGGACGGATTGTCGGAGAGGCCGCTCTACTCACAGAGCATGTCCTCTAAGTTGGCGCCATGATCGGCTGCTAGCCACGCCCCATAACTTCTATTTTTCATATTTTTTATTTTTCTTTTCTTAACTTATTCTCAAAGGGCCTGATTTAGATTTCGTCAGACAGGTTACTCCGTCACAACGGTGATGGATAGCCCGCCCGCCGAAATATAAATCTGTTAAAATCCTATGTAATTCATATTTCGGCAGACAGGATGTCAGTCACCAATGTGGTGGAGTAACCAGTCTGCCAACATATGAATCAGGCTTTATGCTTATCTTTATAAGTCTCTCCTCTCTCTCACTTACTCTCTCTTTCTCTATCTCTCTGTCTCTCTCTGTGTTTCCATATATTTATCCATGCCTGCACTCAATCAAACTGTGACAAAGAATATGACATATTAACGCGTTTCTGTGTTTATTTAGAGGCCAACACGGAAGACTAATGCGTTTTGGCTGTGTTAAGTCTTATTAATAACACGGACATATATATTCAAGGTTGAGAACATTAACATTTTTTTTCATTTTAATACTTACATCTATTTACCTGCGATATAATGACTTCTATGACATAGTTTCTCCTAATGTAATTGTATCAAAATGCTTCTTCATTTTAGTGGCTCCCAATGGGGAGTCTGTGATGTAGTGACCCCCAATGTTGTTCCTTTGATTAATTTGATGGTACACCACTTCAAGCAGTGTGAAGGTAGCTGCTGCAGCAGTCAACCTGCAATCACGAGTGTTGACACCTCTACAGTATCGTCTGTGTGGTCCACAGTAGTGCACTGAGCAGGGCTGGCTTTAGGGCCTCGCGGCAGGTGCAGCCGCACTGAGCTTTGACCCCGAGGGTAGTACTGACCTCAGGTGGGGGTGCTGTGTTTAGAAATAACTTACAATTCAGAAGTATCTGCTGTAGAGTTCCTTGTGCGTCCATCTTTCATGCAGCAATAAAAATGTCATGATAAATCTTGTGATTAAAGTTCCTGCTACAGAGGGAGAGAGAGAGATGTGAGTTTTGTCTAGTGGCAGTTTTGACTCACCATAAAGTAGCGCAGAGGGTTAGTATGCCTGCTGCAAAAAACAGATCTTTTTTTTAGGTGGATATCTGCTTGGATTAGTAAAGCCACTAATCCAGCAATCAGGGATCGATAATATTTCCATAACATAGGCCCATTTTCACTACCCAACTAATTCCTTCACGCTGGGTGTAAGTGTGATTTAAGTTTTTACCCAACCTACCAAAGCACATTTAAAGAATCTGTATTTCTCCTTTTCTAATGTTATAACTGTGGCAACAAGCCTTTTTAGTGTTGAGGAGTTAATGACAAAAATTATATATTCATAAATAACTAAGAAATAATAAGAGACTCAGTATGTATTTTATGTATGTTTATCGTAAATAATGTGAAATAAAATGTTCATCAAGTACAGTTACATACGAATGCAAAATAATTTAATTGTATCAAAATGCTTCTTCATTTTAGTGGCTCCCAATGGGGAGTCTGTGATGTAGTGACTCCCAATGGTGTTCTTTTTAATTAATTTGAGGGTACACCACTTCGAGCAGTGTGAAGGTGTTTGCTGCAGCAGTCAACCTGCAATCACAAGTGTTGACACCTCTACAGCATCGTCTTTGTGGTCCACATTAGTGCACTGAGCAGGGCGGGCTTTAGGGCCTCGCAGCAGTTGCAGCCGCACTGGGCTTTGATATGGAGGGGAGTACTGACCTCAGGTGGGGGTGCTGTGTTTAGAAATAAATTACAATTTAAAAGTATCTGCTGTAGAGTTCCTTGTGCATCCATCTTTCATGCAGCAATAAAAATGTCATGAAAAATCTTGTGATTAAAGTTCCTGCTACAGAGGGAGAGAGAGAGATATGAGTTTTGTCTAGTGGAAGTTTTGACTCACCATAAAGTAGCGCTGAGGGTTAGTATGCCTTCTGCAAAAAAACAGATCAGTGTTTTAGGTGGATATCTGCTTGGATTAGTAAAGCCACTGATCCAGCAATCAGGGATCGATAATTTTTCAATAACATAGGCCCATTTTCACTATCCAACTAATCCCTTCATGCTGGGTGTAAGTGTGATGCAAGTTTATACCCAACTTACCAAAGTGCATTTAAAGAATCTGTATTTCTCCTTTTCTAATGTGTATAACTGTGGCAACAAACCTCCTTTAGTGTTGAGTAGTTTATGACATTTATTATATATTAATAAATAACTACTTAATAATAACAGACTCAGTATGTATTTTATGTATGTTTATCGTAAATAATGTGAAATAAAATGCTCGTCAAGTACAGTTACATATGAATGCAAAATAATGAATTATCATGGAGAGAAAACATTAGCAATCTATAGAAACAAACTCATATCAAAATACCAATGCATTGAAGGAGTGGATAGGTGAACAGAGAAAAGTTTCAGAGTCAAAATACATTTGCCAATAATTATGCAAATACAGGACATTATCTATACTAACTCAAGTAAAGAAACAGGGAAATCTACAGTCAGGCCTAAGGGTAGTAGGACTCCTTGAGAAGAGTGTAGTGTCAAAGATTAGGCCTGGAACAGGTAGGCCTCTATCTGGAAACGGTAAACCGATGACAGCGACGATCTCCCGCTAGCTAACATCAGCTAAACATACAATCAAACCCCCCCAAGGCACCTCAATTATACCCTAAAACCTAAATGTCCAACACACATTTGTTTCAGTATTTGTAAAACCTCCTACTCTTATTGGCTAAGAACAGGGGTGTCCCTGTCACACCACTCTTCATCATGATCAGTTAATTAAGTGACCCATTTTCTTGAGCATTTAGCAATATGTTATATTCTACCCAGGAAACAATTTTGAACACTAACACAGCACGTATTTCTTAAAGAGTGTTATATGTATCGAATGTATCAAGTCTTTCACGCTCTCTTTGTTTGCTTCTGTCATCTTGTGAGGAAATTGTACACTTCCATTTATTTATCAGCATTCTCTTTCTGTGACTTGGCAGACAGTCAGCACAATACGAAGGACAGTTGTCATGCTTTGCGTTCTCTCCTTTTTCAGAGCTTAATTTTATTTCTTTTATTTTTCATTCGGCAAAGTTACCCCAAACTGTCATGCAGGAAAGTAGGCCCATGCTTGTATTTTTCTACAAGAAAAAAACACAAATATTTATTATTTTCATGAAATATGATTTCATTGTACATTCCAGGCTTGCACTAACCCATACACAGCCTGTTATGCCTAGCAGAATATTATTTTTTTGCACAATAGCAGCATTAGTCTTTTTATTTTATTCAAAGCCATGAGCAAATGCGGCCTAGTTTTCACGCATTATTTCACACATTAATTTTACACATGCGCAAAAGCATTTCCCCATATTTTAGTATTTTTTAATAATAATCTCCACAGCACACTGTCACTATGTGTTATTGAGAGTTCAAACTGAGCAGGCTTTATTTACACAAAACCTTGCTCCATTAATCCCCCCTTTGATGGTGTCTTTGAGCCATCATAAAAATATCCAACAAGATATAATTTGGCACCTATTTAAAATGCTGTACTTCTTTTTTTGTTTTATCATTCTTCCATCTAAATCTTTCATAATCTCATAATAATTTCCTCTCATGTCTTCTAGTTCTATTTCTTCTTTCTTTCTTTTTCTAGCTCTGTGTTTAATGTCTGTCTCTTTCTTTTTACAATTACATTTGAAACATTTATAAATCATAATAATAATTAATATCACTGCAACTACTGAAGCAATATGTATTTTTCCTAATAAACTATTTTCAAAAGTAGAAAACCAATTTTCCCCTGAGAAAAACTCTTACCAAGTTTCTCCCAAACACCTTCAACTTTCAGTTGAGTTAAATCTTCATGGAGTTCAGTGACATTTTCAATAAACCCCTCAAGATTTTACCTTTTGTCAGGAATGTAAGTACAGCAATGTTGTATTTTCAACATGCTACAGATCCCACCCTCTTTTTCCAATAATATATCATGGGCAAGTCGATTTTTCAAAACCATGGATCTAATTGCAACTATTTCAGTATCAATCATCAAGAACACACCAGCAGTATCTGTTGATAAACTATCAACCACTGTTGTCACTTTCCTAATTTTCTGCAAATTCAGAATAACTCCAACTCAAGGTATCAGTGCTCCAAAAAGATCCCATATTATTTCTGAGTAACTCTCTTATCACGTGTTAGTCCTTGTTTTATTTCATTACCTGTATTATTCAGTATTATCTACGGGATGCACCTTAGGAAAAACTATGCCTCAATAACAACACCCATAACATCCTGTAGGTAACCTATAGAAGGCATTCTTCCCACACACATTATAAATTCCTGGGAAAACAGGATCAGTTTCTCTTTTTAGACCTCAACTTCCTTTAATTAAGAAAGTATGCTCACATTCACTACAACCAATGAAATAACTATTTAGTTTTGTCTTTTCTCTACACACACAGCTTTCCCCTCCTTTGCAAAACTAGAGTCATAGCAGCGTAATTCCCACACTTTTTGGGATTTACCCTCTCTGAAAACTATGTAGGTACATGAGACTTTTGCTCAGCAGCTTTCTTTTTGAAATCTCGTCTTCTATCTTCTACCATATTCATAAACTGAATTTCTTCATGCCGTAACTTACTAGTTAGATTGTTTCTGTGCACTTCTATTGTATCTATTAGTTTGTTACTAATGAAAAACCACCCTTGTATGCAGCATAAATAGGTCCATAAAAAACTTTCAAATCTTTCCTAATAGGAATTTCTGATAATATTAGATAAAAATTAGAGTAGTAGTACTCCAAACCTTCCCTCTCATCGAACAAACTAGTTAAGACACTTCAAGACACACCTTATGTTAAAGAAGGTGATGATATGTCACCCCCTCTGAGACAGACGATGGTAGTTACATACACACGTAACAATCTTTTGCATTCATTGCATTAACATACTCCTAAAGCCACTTAGTAAAGACATTTAACGAAAAATCGTTAATTTATTTATCATAATGATAAATACTATCATCTTCCATTTTTTCTACATTACTATTTAAGTTTTCTTTAGCCCTTTCGATGCGGGTGACGGAACCATTCCGTCATCAGTCACGGTTGAGCTGTGCTGATGACGGAATGGTTCCGTCACGACCACTCCCAGTTAAGGAATGATCAGCACAGTGCTGAAATTCCTGCCGCACGGATGTGGTTAGTAAGCATGGGCGAATTTTGCGAATCTGGCGTTCATGAATTTGCGTATTTGCGAACTCGCAATCCGCAAAATCCGCAAATTCTCTTGAATTTGCGGATTTTTTTTGTGTTCACAAGGGTTTCTGCCAGTTCGCGAGGGTTTTGTACCAGTTCGCAATTGCGAACTTACTTTTCGGCTCGCAACGGTCGCGACTATGTTGTTTCTACATCTGGTTCATCATCACAGGTTCCCAGCACCCTCTGTTTCACCACTGCCACCCTCTGTTTCACCCATGCCACCCTCTGGTACATCAATGCCACCCCCTGGTTCATCATCACTGTAGATTATGGGGGGGAAAAGCAAGCACACCTTCCCTGCTTCAACTGCCATGAATTAATTTGGGGTTGATGTATTAATGTGTCAAAGTTTTAAAATTCCAGTCTGGCACCTGCTTCCTTATCTGTAATTTGCTTTCTGTTGCAGTGCAATTTTTTTTCCAGGACCTTTGTGGCCTACTTGTAGCTATTCTATGAGCTTGCTGTGAGGGTCAGAGCAGGGTCATACAATTGTTGCAACTAGCAACTGAACTCTGGAGGGGCCCCAGTCAGGAAGCACAACATGGAATGGTTACTATTACTAATGATGAGTTTGAACTTTTGCACCTGCTGAGTGCTTTCAGTTTTGCAAAATTCGTTTTTCTGCAGAACAGCAACTGTAATGCCCCAAGAAACATAGGCAACTGAACTCTGGAGGGGCCCCTCAGGAAGTACTACAGGGAATAGTTACTAATGATGAGTGAACTATTGCACCTGCTGAGTGCTTTCAGTTTTGCGAAACTCGTTTTTCTGCAGAACAGCAACTGTAATGCCCCAAACAAACTTACTTGTGAAAGTCGATTTCTAATCCAAAAGTGATCCAAAGAAAGTCAAAAGGCCTCAAATCCAAAAAAGTGCAGGCAAATGTCAACCTGAGGAGTTATTCTGATAAAAATCATCATTTTCAGAAGGCCTATGCTGCTTGCTAGTGGATTTCTTGTGCAGAATTGCAAATTTTGTAATTTCGCAAGTGCGAGATTGTTGCTGCCCGCCGCACCTACATGTTCGCAATTGCGAACTCTCGCGATGCGTCGCCAAACTACCGCGGGATCCCGCAGCAAGATCCAAAATGGCGCAGCACTCGCAAAATATCGAGAAAAACAACTCGGCAAACGCTGAATGACGGTAAGTGAACGCCGCACGCCACAAAATTGTATCACCAAGAAAAAAAAATCTGCTGCGTGCGAATTTGCAGATTTTCGGTAAATTCGCGAGCGTTCGCGGATTGCGAATTTACCGAAAATCCGCAAAATCCGCAAGCGGAAAGGATTTTTCGCCCATGCTTAGTGGTTAGTAACAGAATCCACTCTCTCACTTTCAACATCATTAGTATTATTTTTGTGATTAGTCACCATTAGAACAGGCACAATAACAATCAGTGTTAACCACACCAACATTAGTAATAAGACACTACACAAACAAGTATTAATACATCTACATTTAAAACTATGCTTTTTGATATCCAGTCTTTGTTAACTTTGCCATTTTAGATAATATTTAAAAACATGAGAAATCTAAGAAAAAATCTAAATTTTCGAAAAATTATTTTTGGGGAAGAAAACATATCCAAAAACCATCTAGAGTAGTGTATCCTTACACATTGTCCCTCTCTTCTTTTCCCCCTCTTTTTTTTTATATTTTCTTCAATCTTTGAAACTTTTCAAAATAATCTTCTTTTTTTTTTTAAACATTTTTATTTATTATTGCAAGAGAAAGATAGTACATAAACGTTACAAATGCAAATCAAAATTATATGAGAGTAATTCTCCCCGTCGTAGCTGTACAAGAGAAATACATTACATACAAAAAAGAAGCAAAACATTAGAATAGTAGGAATACATAATCAAAAACATTAAAAAAGCATCATAGAGCTGGACCCAACAGTTCCATACATCATCCGAATGTTCTCCAAATCATTTCCATTTTTGTCCGTGACCTGGGTCCTCTTAAATTGGCCAGCGTTATTTCCATTGTGCGACTTTCCTTAACAAGAGCCCACCACTCCATAATGTGTGGGGGTTCACTAGAGATCCAGGACCGGGCTACAACTAGCCCAGCACAAGCTAATAGAATCGATATCAAATCTTTGTGTATACTATTGAAATCTTGGATATCAAGTAGAATGAAATGAGCAGTGAGCGGCGGAAATACAATTTGATTGGTCCTTAAAGCATCAGCTATTCCCTTCCAAAATATATCAAGCGCAGGACAAGAAAAAAGCATATGCTCTATGCCTGCCACTTCCAGGTCACATTTGGGGCACTTAGTACGCAGGTTAGAATGAATACCTAATGACCAGCTGGAGATTTTTTGGGGAGTATAATAAAGTTGGCAAATAGTCCTATAAAGTTGCAGCCTTAGATTCGAGGACTGTACTACCTTATTGATTTGGCTAAGAGATGCAGAGATCTGATTGGGGCTAATATTAATACCCAATCTATTTGACCACTTCCCAGCCATTATTCCACAATCACAACTCTTGCCTAAGATCAAATGGCCATAGCCCTCACTTATAGGTGATTTAGTACGATCAGAGTACAAGCATTTTAGAACTTCCGAGTGCCCCAATTCTTCGATTTTCATTTTCCGAACTAGGAAGTCACAAATTTGCATATATTTGAAGTACATGCCATCATCTAAATTGTATAAACGCTTCAATGAAGAGAATCCTAGTAGACCACCTGGCCCATAAAGGTCCCCCAGAGTATTAATGCCATGGCCTGCCCATTGAGCCCCCACTCCATCTGAGAAAATCCCCGGTAATTCAGGATTCCCCCAAATTTGTAATTCAGTGTTAAAAAAAGGTATCTTATCCAGAATCATAATTTGATTCCAAATCTTTATAATGTGCCTAGCGGTCTTAAATTTCACTTGTTTGTAGTAGTTAGGGTCATGTACACATAACAGAAATTGTTTACAATCTGGTCCCAACATAAAGTGATGAAAAAATAGCGACTTTTCATTTTTTAAGAGACTACGTATGCAGCGGAAGAATGTTGCAAAGAAATATGATCTAAAGTCTGGGAAAGATAAGCCTCCTTTTTCAATAGATAATTTTAGAAGCTTAATTGACCTTCGTGCTTTTTTTTAGCCCCATATAAAATTGCTACAAATACCATCTAATTTTAAAAAAAATAGATTGATAGGTAACAGAGGGATGGACCTAAATAGATATAGGAGCTTAGGGACGATTTTCATTTTTATTAGGTTTATACGCCCAGCCAAGCTAAGTGGTATCTTGTGCCAGTTTTTGAAATAAAGCGTGACTTCCTTCAGTAGTGAGTCATAATTCAAAGTTAGTATTTCCTCGACACTGGCCGATATTTTTATTCCTAGATAAGTAGCATTTGAACATAAACCAAAAATTGGTACAGTCGGTTTGTAGTTGGAAATGACTTGAGTTTTACTCACGTTCACTTTATAGCCTGAGACATCCCCAAATTTGTTTGCTTCCTCGACGATCCCAGGAAAAGTCTTTATTACATCAGTGGTGAAAATCGCAATATCGTCCGCGAATGCAGTAATTTTAAGGTTATTCCCCCCATGTTGCATAGGGACGATATCAGCTTGAGCCAACAATGCATTTAAGAACGGCTCCAGACAGAGGGCGAATAGTAGGGGTGACAGGGGACACCCCTGGCTCGTTCCTCTTCAAATCGGGAAATGAGAAGAATCCATACTCCCTTAACTAATCTTAGCCATAGGTTGAGCATGTAGTGATTGGATCCATCCTAAGTAGTGTCCCTCTATCCCGTATGCCCTTAGGACCGCCCACAGGTATTCCCACCCCACTCGGTCAAATGCTTTTTCAGCATCAAGCATAACCAATCCGAGTGGGGTGAGATTAGTTGAGGCTACATCGAACGCTGTAATAGCTGTGTTAATGTGGGCAGTGGTGTCTCTCCCCATTACAAAACCATGTTGTTGCGTATTAACCATTTCAGGCATTAGTGGGGCTAATCGGTTGGCCAAAATTTTAGCAAAGATTTTTGCGTCTGAGTTAATCAGTGAAATCGGTCTATATGTCCCGCAATCTTCTGGTGGTTTGTTTTTCTTTAGAAAAATACAATTTTGGCAGTTTGCCATGATGGGTGGGCCTTGCCGGTTTCTCCCACAGAATCTATAACTAGTTCCAAGAAAGGAAGCAGTTCCTGTATACATATCTTATAAAGTTCTATAGGTATTAAATTGTCTCCAGTAGCCTTGCCGGAAGGTAAAGGTAAAATAGCAGACTTTATTTCTGTAGAGGTTATCTTTGAGCTCAGTTGTCTAACTGCTTCATTGTCTAACTGATTAGACATATACAAGTTAAGATATTGAGAGATATTTTCTTTAGTGGTGTAGTGTAGTTCCTATTTTCCCTACAGGCCCTGCGCATTGGAATAACATAAACAGCAGTGTAGACGTAGAAGTGCGGTCTTCCAGGTCTCTACTGACTATGCTAAACTTAATTGGGTTTGTACCAACTAGCTCAGAGGTCATTGGAAACTTTCTTGACTGAATAGGAAGTGATCAGCTTCCCTGGTACAGACGAGAAGGGATTCAGTTTTCCAACAACCGCATAAACATGACAACTTTGCTCCTTAGAATAAGAGTCAATCTCTAGAGTCGTGTGAAACAATAGACAGCTATTTCACTCAGTCAGTTGTGCAGATTACTTTCACCAAGATGCAGAGAATAGAGAGACAGGCGTTTTCAATGAAAGGTATTATTTATTGAACAGTCTTTCTTCTCATTCAAGAGAAATGAATTGCCACAATTGCAAGACTTGTTATTATAAAAAGTGTGTACAGTAAAAGGAGAATTGCGAAATAATACTGTAAAAGCATTGATATGGTTTCTTAGCCATACAATGGTTAAAATGAATAAAATATATACATTCATATATACATTTGACTAACGTACTCAACTGGTGCTTCTAACTACGCCTACCCCAGTGTACCTGACCTAAGCCTAATACTTGGAAGGGAGTAAGTAAGTAGTAGTTTAGTTAAGTTGGTTTTGCCAAGGGTTTTCTTCAAGAATTCTCTCTAAGGGTTTAGTCAACACCATACCTCTGGAATAGAATGTTGGAGGGCTGGTATCTCCTTTCAGGACTCGATATTCCAGTCACCCGCAAGGGTAGGCTGGAAACGCCGGAGCTGGATTTTCTCGGCAGGAGAAAAGACAACGTCTTTCTCAGCGCGTCAAGGAGGAGGAGGGGCAGCGTCCGTGGGCTTCTCGCATCTGCTGGGCTCTGCAAGGGACAGCTGTTCTGCTCCTGTATTCAACACACCATCGCATTTGCCTAAGGCAACGTTGGTAATATTTATACCTGAAAGGTGCCTTGTTTGACGTATGTTTTTGGACATAAGACGTCAATAAAGATGTCACTCAGAACTGGTCATTCTTACAGTGCTCATTAGAGTTCTATTACTAATAAAAACAAAGCAAGCCGGGCTTTCCCAGGTTGCTGGGGGTTTTATCTTGTTGAAGAACTCGGAGTGTAATCTAGGAATCTAAGATAGTGGCTTCTGCTGTGTCATCTACTGTAATGAGCTGCAGAGGCGAGGTTCTGAAATATGGCTCTGATCGTTTATGCCAGAGACGAGTTTCTGAAATATGGCTCTGATCGTTTATGCCATTATAGGGGTATGGATGGATTATAGCCGCATAGGGGCATAAGGTCACAATATTGATCGGGGTCCTAGATTAGAACACGACACCCACTCAACGAATTTATGTCCATCAAATTACTAAAAACGAAAGCAATAAGATGCGCGTGTAACATTACCCACCCCAAAATACATATTGCATTTGAAATGGTGTATTTGAAATACATGAAAATATAGGTACTGTACGTCTTTAAGCATAGAAATCATTCAAAAATTATAGCATATGTAAACAGTTGAACGATTTTGCGAGAAAAAAAGAATTACACATGAAATATCTCTTTATACAGAAAAGAAGGGCGAGATTATTTCATCACATATAAATGCAATCGCTGTAGCATGTGCTAGAGGCTGAGGTGAGGTTATTATGTCTCTAGATGTACTAAAAATAGAAGTTCTGTTCTTTATGAATAGTTCTACTTTAAGCAAAGGTATTTTGTGCCAGAAAAAAGGTAAATATTTTGAAAAAATGTCCAATTCAAAAAAAAAATTCTCATGGTGAACGGGGGAATAGAGTTCCAACGCCTTTCAGTAGTTTTTGTTGATCAAAACTGAAGGCCGAATTCAGATTTCATGGGAACGCTGTGTGTCGGAATGTTTTTCAAAAATTATTGTTACTGTTCAGGGGAGAACATCATATCAGACAGGCTCTCAAAGAATTGGTCTACAAAATCAGGTGACAGTTCGACCAAGTTCGATAATGCTGTAACTTGGCAGGTGTGAGAATGTTGCTATAATCAATGTCTGGATCAGCAATGCTCACAGAAGGTCGTACCTGGGTGATGTTGCTTTTATTTCTCGCTCCACTGTCGCCACCTAGTCGTAGCACAGGAGTATCAACGAATGCCGTCATCAGGATTGGTAGCCGCTGGGGACAACACAATGCATGAGCCGTTACAGGACTTAGCAAAGTATCGATATCCATTGGTACTGCTGATGGAAGTGCAAGACAGGTGTCCAACACGCATTCTTCTCCGCATAGCATACATCGAAGCACAGGTAAGATGCAGGTCTGCCATATAGGTCTGAATGAAAGAAACCAGGTCATGTTCAGATCTCTCAGCCTGGCCAATCCAAGGACTCTAGTTATGCGGTCCCGGTAGCGTACTGCTAGGATCTTTTCTTCCATCCTTGCCGGAGTCATGTCTGTGTTTTGGATTGCCATATCGGAGCAGGAGGGTCAAAAATAAAATGCCTGCTACAAGTCCCAAAATTAGGGGTATGCCGCCAAAGACTGAATGGACAAAATTAGGAATAATTGCTAGGATTGCTTTGAATGGTGTTAACAGTCCCGAAAAAATCGTCTTAAATACGCCTGAGATACCTATGGCATCTGACATATTTAGAATTTGGCTAAGCATTTCTGTGAAATGCACGGGGCAATTTGTTGATAAAAGGTCATGTATCTCCGAAGCTGTCCTTGCAACTTGGAGATCATACGTCTCTTTTGATGACGTGATGGGCACTGTTGTCTGTAAAAGCACAGACTTCATTCTGCTTAAAGTATCAATTCGTATAGAAGAGACATTCAAACGAGGCCAAATGGGAGTCTCGGAGCCTCCAGGGCTGTTTGGAAACAATGCTTGCATACAGCAAGTGACCATGGAAGTTACGCTTACGAGATATGCTTTCCCTGGCATCAAGCCACAACAGCTGTGATCCGTTATTAGAATGTAACTCCCGTTAGAGAGTTGCTTAAATAAAGGCTCTATCTGCGTTGCAGGTGTGACATGTTGGTGGCATGAAAGGTTGTTTGATGTTCCTTCACAGGCCCCATGTATTCAATTCAATTCAAAGAAACTTTATTCGATTGAATTTACAATCATAAAAGTACATTATAGAAAAATATTTACAACAATTTATAAAAAGTTTCCATGTTAGCAAAAATTGACTGTTTATAAAAAGTTTCCATGTTAGCAAAATTGACTGATTGTTAGACATTGAATTAATCTTTAAAGGAATCGACATTACAATGGTACCCTGTATGGCAATGGGGTAAAGTTATTCACACATAGACGAAGAAGAAAATTTACTATGCAGAAGCCGCTAGCTGAGAACGAATTTTCATACATGTCTTTAAAAAACAAGCAACTGATTTGGCAGCAAAAGGGGAGTCTAAACACTGTAGTGCCAAAAGAGCAGGTCTGCATCTTCTCAGTCCTATTTGTCTAAGCAGTGGGACCAACCAACGTTTACGTGGGGTCTCATAAAAAGTACAAAATAAAGTTACATGCAGTGTAGACTGAGAAGAACAGTCGTCACAGGGGCATTTAATCAATTCGCGGGACCAATCAGAGGGCTCAGGGAACGAAACAAGACGGTAAAATGAATCAAACCGGAATCTAGTTAAAACATATCTGTCATAATTTGACAAATAAAAAGACAGATAAGGTTGGATGCCATATGAGGATTGGATCATCACTAAATGTGTGGACGGCTGTTTGCCAATTTCAGAACACATGCGTAAGTCTCTTAAATGGGACACACATAGAATCTTTAGAGTCTTTCTGGGAATGGCCATTAGTGAAGCGGGATTAGTAAAAAACACTGGACAATTTAAATTGTTCAAAAAGTTAAAAACATACAAAAGCCAGGGAATCTTTTTCCAGTGGGTCAGTGACAGGCAGTCTGTTATTAGAGACCGAGTAAGGAGACATTGCTCCTTAGTCCATATACGGTGCCAGAGGAGGATCGGTTGGTATCTAATGGTGTCAGATAGATAGTCCCAACCGAGCTCTATGTGGCTACCGTAATTGGAGGCGCTTCGGGGGTGGGCTAATACATATTTCAGGAAATCATTTTCGATTACTTGAAGCTCGTTGGTGGGAGCATTGCCCCATACACCTGCTCCATAGGTCGCCACGCTCAGACATTTGGCTTGATAGATTTTCAGAATCACAGCGGGCGGGCTTGCCCAACTTTCTTGAAAAAGAGGTCAGCGCCGTTGTTGTGCGCTGAAACTGCAGTTTCTTACTGGAAATAGCAGGTTTCCAGGAAATTTGGTCATCAATGAGAATTCCTAAATATGGATAGTTCCTAGCGCTTTCTAACCTAGTATTCTCGATATAGAGGGGTTTGCATTTCTGGGTTTTCTTGCCAATATGCATAACAAAAGTCTTGGATTTATTTACTTTTAGGCCAAGAGAAAGCATATATTGACAATACTTGTCCAGTTGCAGCTGGAGCTGATTAGGTGTCCTCGCTAAAATAACAGAATCGTCAGCATATAGTAATGCTGGGATTGGACGGGTGCTTATGCAAGGGAGGTCCTTATTACCTGCCAGCATCGCTTGTTCCAAACCATTTGTGTAAATATTAAATAAAAATGGAGCAAGGACGCACCCCTGTCTGACGCCTTTTGTAATATTGAATGAGTCCGATAGCTCTCCGTTGATGCCATATCTCACACATGCTTTGGCATCCGAGTAGAGCTCTCGGAGAAATTTCAGAATTGGAGGATCTACTCCCAAATTGCTCAGGATCTCCCACAGCTTGGGGTGGATTAGGCAGTCAAATGCGGAACTTAAGTCCACATAGACCAGGTAAAGATTACCGCCTTTGGCCCAGACGTATTTACCCATAAGTAGTGTTAGGTTAAGGGCCTGTTCTACAGTACCCAATCCCTCTTGGAACCCAAACTGGAGGTCGGTAATGATCTTATTCTCCTTTGCCCAGTCCTGGAGACGTTCCAGGATGAGTCTCCCAGCGACCTTGCCCAGCGAGTCCAAGAGGGAAATTGGTCTGTAGCAGGCTGGGTTATCACGGTCTCCCTTTTTAAAAATGGGGAGAAGCACAGAGGTGGACCAAGAGTCGATTAGGCCGACCTGAGAGGCTGCGGACATAACTTGCATGACTACTGGGGACCATAATTCTAGATTGTTCACAAAGATGTCAAGTGGGACTCCATCAGGACCGGGAGCTTTCCCGGTCTTTGAGGAAGTCAGTGCTGCGTTCACCTCCCCAAGGTCAAAATGGAGGTCGATGGGATAGATATTATCACTAGTGGGAGCTGCCTCCCCAGGTCTTGTGGCCTCAGTCATTGGAATGGAGTCCCCAAAAATCTGAGAGTAATGGGTTACCCATTTTTCTGCGGGTACGGCCACATCTAGATGAGAAGGAGCGGTGGCATCCGCTAAGAAAGGGGACTTGACTGTTCGCCAAAACAATGTACTGTCCTTGGATCTTGTACTCTCATGAAGTTGGGCCCAGAGATTGTTTTTTATTTCCCGTTTACGGGCTTTTAGGGCCAGTTTGTATTGCCTTCTTAGTAAGGTAATTAAGGCCGTATCCCTGTCTTGGCTATGAAGAGCTCGTTTTAGTGCGCTAAGGGCTTTACGGCAGTGGGAATCGAACCACCCCCGGGTATCTTTATCCTGCTTCTTATGTTGGCGGGTAAGCTCCTGCCGTATGGTTTCTAGAATCTTAACGAAACTAGACAGGATCAACTGGGGGGATGAAGTCACCTCTAAACAGTTGTATATTAGAGGAAGGGATTGTTGGATAATACTACCAGTGACCTCGTTGGGGTTGATCTTTGACCACTTTACTGTATAGCCGTTGGTTTTACCCATCACCAGGGATTGCTGAGTTAGAAGGCTGGGCTTAGAGTGAGATGAGGGAACAGTGTTAAATGTGATGGTGATGCTGTTGGGGAAATGATCACTAGAGGGGTCTGTGCCAGTTGTAAAGTTTTTCAATCTATTGCCTAAAATTTGCGAGCATAGGATATAGTCAATAGTAGACGACAATCCTCTTCCATGAAAAGTCGACTTGAAATCGACGACGGGACACACAAGTTCGTTTGCAAATTCAAGTTCTAATGAAAATAGACAATTATTTAAAGCAGACCCTATACTGGAGTGTGCAAAGTGGGTAATGGGAAGATCATGCTCATCTTGAAGGCCACAGATACCTTTGTTGTAATTACTGCATAGATAAACATTAAAGTCCCCACCCCACACAAAATAACATTGTAACTGCGAGTTTTTGACTTTCTGGGCGTGCAGAAATAAAGTGATTTCAGTCAGAGACTTTACACAGTCAGCAGGTGTTGAGTTGTTATACATATTAATAAGGTAATAAATGGAACTTTTATCGGGGACTAACTTGAGAATTTGGAAAATTGGGGACGCTGGGAATACTTCAGTAATAGTAAATTGAATTTGGTTATAAACATAGGTAGCGAGGCCACCCTTGGGTCTTCCTTGTACAGATGGACTGGCAGACATATGGAAGGTTTTAAAGCCCTGAATGTGGATCGGCTCGGTAGCCCAGGTTTCCTGGAGGCAGACTATGTTGTGCCTAATGACCAAGTCGATCCAAGACTGGAGATGTATCTTGGATCTAAGGCCCGCTACATTCCAATAAATGACTGGGAGATCCCAAGTTGATGATAGAGCAGGATATGTAGACTGCGGATTAACCGGGGATGATGGATCACAAAGCTGAGGGGATGGGATAAAGGAGGAGGCGTTGGTTTTTAGGTCACAAGAGGTTGTTGTAATATTTTGTTGCCTCATGTGTGATTCCTTAGAGACGATAGAAAGGGCAGAGCTGGGATCAAGGTCCCGTGGGGTTGGCGATTGCGAGGATAAGTTTAGCAGAGAAGTGTGGGGCTCGATAAGAGAGCCGGACGGGGAGGGCTGATTGGGCCCTGCCAGCAAAGTTTTTCTGGGAATGTGATTAGAATGGATCTGAGTATTATTAGTGTCTTGGATGTTGACGAAGGGGACTGGTGGTCAGTCAACCATGTCCAAGCATTCGTATCTGTTGGATAATGGTGGTCCTCTCCAGTTGGTAAAATGACCAGAGGCAGAGTTGGAGAAACCGTAACCTGCCCAGTGACCTCGGACTCTATTCCCATCCCAATTGCCCGCTCTCGTCCAACTCCAGGGAGGACCGGCGTTATGTCGAGGAGCCGGGGGGTAGAAATATGACAGATTATAGGTGGCTATCCCTTCAGTGGAAGTGTGGTCTCCCCAGGAGCAGATGTGCTCAACAGTATTAGGGTAAGCAAAGTTCACTATGACGCAGTCACCCTGGATGTTTTTGGGCTCGGTGCCAAGCCATGGCACTCTGCGCACGGTGGTGACTCTGTTGTCCAAAAAAGTTGGTAGAGGTCTATTATTGGACAACCAGTATATAACTTTGTTTTTTAGTGACCAGATTGGCTCGTCTTGGTTGGGGGGGAGTTCCGGGACACCTGTCATGATTACTACGTAGGGGGATGCCTCAGGCGGGAGATGAATGGGATGGCCCCTCTTCTTTCGATTTCTCGGGATGGTGTTAAATCCAACCGGTTGTTGTTTGGGGAGGGAAGGGGCCGGGGTGGGGAGGGCAGGAGGAGGAAGAGATTTTTGTTGATTAGACAACTGATCCTTGGAGTTAGTCGGAGGTTGGGTTGATGGGGGATTAGGTGGTTTGGGTAGGGCTTGGGGCTTGGGTGCAGCTGGTGGTGGCTGTTTTTGAATAGATTGCTGCGGAGCCTTTTGATTAGTGTTAGCATTGGGGAGATTCGATTTGGCCGAGCCAGGCTTAGTTGTTTTGATGTTATTTGGAAGGGGCCTCCCTTGGGCTAGATTGGGATCTTTTATGATACCCTTGCTTGAATTCAGGGCTGAAGACAGATGGGTTAGTTGGGATTGGACCTGATACAGTGCTTTTTCTATGGGATTTAAGTATGACTTGAGTAGGTCTCCTATTTTGCTAAGCAGTAAGCTATCATTACCGCAGGTATTGGTAGTTAGATTACCATTATCAGCCATACTACCATCGCTGTCATAGCTACTAGAACTGCTAAGATTCAGGTTATCTGCAGTAAGAGTCGTTGCAGCTGCTATCGCGGGGGAGGGGTGTTGATGGGGAGTTAAAACAAGGTTAATGATTTGAGGGGGGGGATGCGAAGTAGAAGGGGTTATAGGGGTGGTTGTGGAAGGGGAATTAGTAGTGCGTAGTAACTTAGTAGTTTTATTTCTCTTTTTTTTGGGGATTGCACCTTCGCGTGAGCCCCTATCTATAACTGGAGAGGGGGCAGTGTCAGAGTGACTAGCAAAAATGACCGGGGATTTTTCAAGCGACAAATGGGATTCAGACAAATCTAGGGTTGCCGAGAGATCGACAGTGCGAGGGACAGTATGCACCTCTGCATGCACTGTCACTGGCGGGGTAGCTCTACTGGACGCTGAGGGGTTTTTGCGGTAGCCAGTAAGCCCATGGAAGAGTGTCTCGCAATAGCCAGGTCCTGAGAGACTCGTCGTTCCAGTAGGATAATACCCTGCTCAATGGCGTCGTTGGCTTTGATTATGAATTGATCTAATGGCCCAATGACCTCAGCAGCGGCCTGGGCCTGTTTTTTAACAGTATTTCTGGTGTTTCTAGGGGACATGATGTACAGTGGCTAGTGGTGAAATACAGATGGTGAAAATGTAAAGTTCCAGTTTAAGAAGTTGGTTAATAATATATACAGTAACAGCAATATTGAAGGGGGAGAAAAAAAAAAGCAAGCGTTAAAGAAAGTGGCCCAGTCCAGTCTTGCCCTGGCTTGAACGGGCTTAAACGGGCCCGCCCTTGGCCCGGGCTTCGCCCCGCGCGCGTCCCGCGTTGCGGGAGGGACTGTTCTAGTTATTATGTTCGTGCAGGGGGGCGTGGCCGCCGGGGGAAGAGGCACCAGCTGTGAGGTGTAGAGGCTGCTGGTCCTTGCAGTCCCCCGGTGAAGGCAGTGGTAGTTTAAAGGGTCAAGCGCACGCTGGGAGCGTGCAGGCTGTCCGCCGAATGCGGAGAAGCTCCCACCAGCGGCGCGACCTTCCAAATATGCCCCCTGATGTCAAACGCACCCTCCGTGTGCAGCGGGAAAGTCTCCTCGGGAGTAGCAAGAACAACAAGGAACAAGTGAGCGGCACACCACGCGGCCCCATGTAAATTAATACCCTGGCACAAAAGTATACCGCTTAGTGAATGTTTGCAATTTTCACCACTAAGAAATACATTTTTTTTGTTGTCACTATAGCACGTGTGTGTATATGGTAATTTCCATGCTGACTTAATGTACCCTTTACCCAATCGTTCATACTGGCCAGTCGGTATATATTCAAGGCAATTTTTAAATCGGAAAGTTGTTATCGGAATAGTGATAATCCCGTGTATTATCCATTCAGTGACAGGTCTTTCTGACATTGTCAATGGCAATCTCTCAAGTTTTTCGATGCTCAGGATTGTATAGTCTGCTCCTTTCTGTGCCAAGCTGATTTGTTTATCAGTAAGGTTAAAGATGGAAAACAATGACGTGTTGATTAAACGCCATGGCACATAGCCTGAACGAAGATTTTGCAGCGTCCAGCCTAGCTGTACAATAGAACGCAATTGCGACTGGCCATGCTGTAACATTAGCCAGTCTTTGTCTATTATATCGATGGCAGGTGATACAATACTGTCCAGTGAATATATTCTGGAGGACAGAGCCATTAACCCATTGTCCACAACAGAAAGTGATTTTTCCAAATTAATACGATCAATTTCTCGTATTTTTTCAGCTGTTTCAATTTGAGTTACTTTCCAAGCCTCGTTGTATGCCGCATAGATGCTGGCCGCTATGAAGCGTTTTTGACGCTGTTTGCGTGGTCCCATAATGAAGTCGCGCAAATCAGCACCATCTTTAAGTAAAGATAAGTGTTGCTTAATTTCTGCCAGTGTGGATGATTCTAGCCATTCAAGGCACAGCTTCCCTACACTGTATGTTGTTACTATCCCTGGATGTTGTCTTTGGGAGTATCTAGGGTCTGGTCTGGGCAGTTTTAACCTCTGTGTTTTGTTCAGGAATCTATCTTGACAGTTATTCGTGTCTGTAGGCCAGATTAACCACTTTTTCCAATCAGGATGTGTTCTGTTTAGATGTAAAATTTGAGATACGTCTATTTCAATATCTGTGGTTACATTATCAGGTATTGGCTTTGGAATAGACGGTTTGTTAAGGTCTTTAATCTTAGCTAGGCCAAGACAGGTTGTTTGGTGAATTGTGTCATTTAAGAACATTATTTGTTCTGGGATCATGCAGGCTCGCAATAATGCTTCTATGCCTTGTACCTGCCATTCTTTTGTACCCCAGATGGTTTTTGTTTCAATGTTATTTTTCCAGAACTCAAAACCAAATGTCATCATTTTTTCATAAAATGCTTCTGAATATATCAATTTAGTATTTGTCAACACGGTTTTCGTCCCTGTTTTATCCAACAGTTTATAATAAAATGTTTCTGCATTACTTGTATTAAACCCTGAGAAGTACTGGAATTTCTCATAGAATGTTTTCGAACTGCTTTTAGGTGGAGTAGCACAAAGTTCCCATTGGTTATACTTTAAAACATTTCTAGGTTGTGCAGATTTATGTAAGTAATTGTCTCCGTAATGTGAGAAGCAGTACATCTGTTCATAATTAGACGAACCTTGTAAATAATCATGTTCTGTAAATCTTGCTGACAACACTAAATCAGACATCATATTATTTATACTTTCAAAATCCCAATCATCAGAAAATGTACTTGGTTTTACAAAGTCACTTAATGAAACCTTGAACTGGTGAGGATATTTCAGGATTTCAACCGGGCCATATACTTCATAGTCAGTTTTGTCCCATACTACCCCACCGGGTCTTGGAATGGCTGTTACATTTACCGATGATAGTCCTCTTTTCTTCACGTGGGATGATTTGTGTGGTTTCAGAACTAAGTTGATGTTCTGGCTTGCTGTGTCCATTGAATTGTAATAAATTTTCCTAAAATTAAAACCAATATTAGGCCTAGTATGAGTATAAGTACCCCTGATATAATCCAATGCTCAATAAATGGTGCATCCAGATATACTTCTTTGATTTGATGAAAGAGTTCTGTTGTTTTTTCTTTAAAAGTCTTTGTTACTGGCGTCACTTCAGGGTTGTTTTGATCTTCAGAAAAGGTATCGAAGTTGATGAAGTAGCCAGAGGCAGTTCTGTCAATTGTTGGAATTGTTTTCTCAATTTGTCTATCGGTAGCACATTCTGATGCCACATCATTGTAGACTGGTGTTTCATGACGAACTGTTTCCATCTGTGTTTCAAGAGGCACGAGTTCCATTGCATTATTGCATAGTCCCTCTCTGTGCACTGCAGGTTTATCAAATGTGATTAGTCTTTCAGTTTGAACCTCTTGGATTGTTGCGAATTTGGGTATTCTATTGTTTCTTGGGAGTCCACTTGGCCTACTGTTGATTATAGGCCACATGATTGTGGTTTTACCAGGTCGATTGATACAACTCTGTTCTCTTTTTTACCAGCAAAAGGCGGTAGTACTACCTATCTTGTTCCGTTGATTGCTAAGACAGGTACTGCTTTTCTGTAAGAAGGCCCAAATTCCTTCTTCACCGCTATTTTTTCTCTGACTAGATCCCCAATCTTTGGAATCCAGACAGGTCTTGCTGGGGCTGGTGCTGCCTCTTCAGTGGTAGTTGGCTGTTGCTTTATTTTTATGTTGCTTAAGGATTTTCTTGTTTCATTCAAGTCCTGTAAAACAGCCAAATGATCTTTGATGTCAAAGTCTTCATTCTTATCTTTTACCACTGATGCCTGACTATCAAGGTCCTGAACATGCATTCTAGTTCCGAACAATAGTTCGTACGGGCTGAAACCTTTTAGAGAATTTCTTGGCAAATTATTTAGACTAAGTTGGACACTTATTAAATGTTTGACCCACCCATCACCCGAACCTAATACCTTCGCCGTTATAGATTGCTTTATGTCTCGGTTTTTTCTTTCCACTTCACTGTTCCCCTCAGGGTGTGATGGACAAGAGTATCGCAACCCAACGCCCATGCTGGCCATGGCCTCCTTATCAGCTCGAGAGCTGAAAGCAGGACCCTGGTCAGAATGGAACATGGCAATTGCGTATGTGCCGATAAAGACTCGCAGATCTTTAATAACAGTTTTGGCGTCAGCCGAGCACTGGGGCCACATTTTCTAAGTGAATCTAGTCTTAAACAATTAATAGGACGCGGGTTTGTATATAGACAGCATTACCCTGTCTATAAACGGTAACTGGGCAACGGACTGGACCGGTTCATTACTGCGATCCCTGTCACAGTCGGGACAGTTCTTTACATATATTTGATGTTGCACGCTCATCCCCGGCCACCAGTATACTGATTGTAATTCAGTCAGAGATTCCTTCACCTGTATGAGCCTTGGACCTTCACCCATGTGTGCGTCAGCTATTAATAACTTTCTCCGGTTCATGTTTGGAATTACCCTATCCCCCACTCCAGGGATTCGAGCAAAAGGAATGGAGTTTGCATCAATTACGTATGCATAATTGAGTGGATAGTTCACGGGTAGTGCTGCACAGTCGCCTTTTAAGGACGTCTTTACTGCCAGCATGGTTTCCCCGTCTATGTATTTTTCTGAATGCTTTTTTGTGGCTACGGAAGCCGGTTTAGTTGCTTCCCCTATGGCTGTATTAGCCAATGAATTCCCTGCAACGTGAACGCCATCACGTTGATGACTCAGAGTGTGTATCACATGAGTCTTTTGTAGTTCCTTCTGTAAGAGAACTACTTGTTTCCAAAGCATTTTATGCTTTATTGTGGCACCCGTGTCCTCTTTGTAATCATTTTGAATCCAGCTCTGTAACTTGTTATTGTAAGAGTTGACGCAAAAATGCGAATCGCACACGATTAGTGTCGGAAATTCACGTTCTGCATTTTCAAGTGCCATCTTTAAAGATCTGATTTCAGCTCTCTGAGCCGAACAGTTTCTCACTGATTCAGTTTTTGTTATTTTCGGTCTGAATTTACCGCACAGCCAGCGACCTTTAACAATCGCACAGGCTGCATCGTAGGATTTATTTTCTACATTGTAATGCTGTACAAATCTGTCTGTGTAGATTATACAGGAGTATTGTTGAAGAGGAAGAATTTTGATTGGCAGAGGATATTCTTGTTCATAAGTCAAATCATTCAGTTTTTTCATGTGCGGGGCGATATAGTATTTCACATCTCCCGCGCCAAGAGAATTTACATACTGTATCCATTTCGGATCCAGTGACACTGTAGGCAGGTTTACTGGGCTGAATAGCGCCTCGAAGGCGGATTCCGCTGTGAGGACATTGATCCTTTTGCCATGTGCTAGTTCTCGTTCATTCGCTATTGCAGTTTGCACTGCTTTCACAGTATTTTCTGTGAGACTGAATGTTTTTTCCGCTTGTGTGTACAAGTGAGATTTGTAAGCTATTGGTACAGTTTCTCCATCATTAGAGGTCAGGTACGTGAATCCGCATCTTCCTGGGATGACTCGGATTACAAGGATTCGTGTATTGTCACGTGTATCTAATTTTGTTTTTGCTAACATGTCTGTTTGCAGTGATCTCAAAATTTCTGTGTGTTTCTGAGTCCAGTTGATTGGTTTAAAATCAGGTTTAATTAGTTCGTAGAGAAGTTTAACCCTCTCCGCATAATTTAGAATGTAAGTTCTTCCGAAATTCAGGAAGCCTAGAATCGATTGTAAGTTCTTCAGCGTTTTTGGCGCTTGGATACAGCGCACTTCTCTAAGAAGTTGTCCGCTAGGCTTTTCCCTTCACTTGATAATTCGTATCCTAAAAATAATACTGTCAGATGGGCAATTCGAGACTTTTTAAAGTTGAATTTGTAACCCTCTGCTGCGAACCCAAGTATTATGGTATTCACCTTTTCAAGTGAGTCTCCAAGTCGTCGTCTGTGAGATAAATGTCATCGACGTAAGATAATGCCTCATCATCATATATTTGTAGTAACTCTGTTACTCTGGCTGAAAATAATCCTGGGCTGTTCTTGAATCCCTGTGGGAGCCTACAGAAATTTTTCTGAGACCCCATTACTGAGAAAGCGGTCAAGTATCTGCTTTCTGGTGCAATATTTTGACAAAAGAAACCATTAGATATGTCTAATGTCGTTTTATATTTTTTACGAACTATGTTATTCATTAGTGCAGCACTATGTGAATTTTGTACTGCAAATGTTTTGCAACATGAGTTTAGGTGTCTGTAGTCCAAGACTAGACGATATGAATCGTCCGGTTTGGAGACAGGAAAGAAAGGATTGTTCATTTGAGAGGTGCATGTTTCAATCACCTCCTGGTATTCAAGTTGATCTAAAATCTCCCTGACTTGTTTTTTAGCTTCTTGCTTAATTGGATACTGCCTTTGTGCAGTCGGTTGACTTTTTAACTGGATTTTGTGAGGAGGAGAGTCCTCATCCCATCCTACATGATTTTTATATAATGCTGGTGCCTGGGCCACTGCCCATTTCCTTGTGTATATATATTTAGTGTGAATCGGAATGTGATTCGAGAAGGCAGGCATAATAATTTCTTTGCCACGAGGGCACTCCCTGACAAACTCCGGGGGCCAATCTTTTTCAGCTAACAGGATGTCATAGCCTTTTGAGAGTTTATCCCAAAATAGACCCCTTATTTTCCTGGTCTTATCTCCCTCTATACGCAGTGTTATTTTGTATATCTTATGAGGTTCGTTAACTCTGGTATCAGCAGTTTCTACTTGAATGTATTTATTCGTGTCTACTGTCTCCAGATGACTCATCAGGATCTTGCGAGCTATGGTGATTTCTGCTGCACTGTCTGACATTGTCTGTGCCCACTCCCCGTTTTTCAGCTGTGTCCTCAGTATTCTCGGCATGTTCGATTACTCTAATACTGGCTACCTTCTTCTTTGGAAATTATAACTTTTTACTTTGAGTAGGTTCCTTGTCTTTGGACTTGGTGTGCTCTCCTGGGTCTGACCGTCCTCTTCTTTCCGATTTCTGCGAAAAAGATCGAGAGGGACGTGTATCAATACTTTGATATCTATCAGGCTTCTTCAAGTTATCCCTATTCCTAAGGTTATATCTTTTCTCAGAGGGCTCCCTCTGGGGAGACTGGTGTTCTCGAGTCGGAGTTCTTTCCCTCCATCGAGGAGACCTTCCTATGGCCTGGAATTTTTTTTCCTTGGGAGTGGATTGTTTATTTCCATCCCAGTTCTTTTTAGGAGTGTTTAAATTATTTTTAATAAATAATTTTTCAGGATTTTCGAGTAGTTGGGGTTTCACTAGTTTCCCACCCAAGCTGTCTCTACCTAATTCTTCATTACATTTTTCTATAATTCTGGCAAGCTCAATTGGTTGATCTATTATATCTATTTCCTTCAATTTCTGGCAGATCGCCACAGATGCTGCTTCTCCTTTTATATTGGCTGGTAGTATAGCCGAGACCTGCTTGAAGTCTTTCAGTAATTTCATACCAAGAGTTAAAGCAGGTTCTGGACCGTATTCATTCTGAATACGTTTCAGCACATCTGGTATTACCGCCATTGACGGAACACCATGTGTTTTTGTGTAAATGGAAGCAAAGACTGTACCCCAAGTGTCACAGTCCTCCACGTGTGGTGCGACCCCCATTGGAAGGCAGATGGTCAGGATTCTGTGTTTCTCAATAGGGGTAATATTCGGAAATACTACCTCTATTTGAGTAATTTTCTGCGCTAACCAGAAAGGAATTTGTTCCCGTTTTATGGGTGTTTTACCAAGACATGATTGTATGTTCTGTGGTGTAATTTTATTTGTGTTCCTCTGATGAGGGGTCAGCTGTGGGACATTAACAGCTGTTTGGACTGTTGCAGTCCGCATTACATATTGGACTAATTGGCTATGTATTTTAATTAATGTTTTTAGCTGTGCTAAAAGTTCTTCTTTCGACATTTTTGCAATGTCCGGGTGTGGTGTGTAGCTGGCTAGAACCGACCACGTTGCTCCTGGTCTACCTAGTGGACCGAGCCTGGTAATATGATCATTATGTTTTAGGGCGCCTTTAAACCAGAGCAAATGCTCTTGGTATTTTAATGGGATTTCAATCTCCTTGAAAGGAGCGTACTCATCCGGTGGTTCCCCTATTTTGTAATAGTGGAACTCGTTTGTTGCAGCGTTTGCCGCTGGAAATTTTATCCATGAATAGAATACCTCTGTCTGCCGATATTCGTGTGCCTCTATCACGAAGACGACTGTGCCACCTTGTGTGGTCAGTCCATTTTCTATAAGTTTTAACGTTATAATTTTTCTTATGTTGACCGTGATGTTTATCGCACCCGGTTCATTAACACCGGCATCCCGTTGATTCGCATCTACTGCGGCTTCAGCGGTCCCGTTGTCTAGTACTGACATTGTATAAATGAAAGTTTTTCAGAGCAGGTCTCCAAGGAGACAAAGATTAGGTGCACAATATTTTGGAACACTGTATCCTTCAACGTTGAATAAACCAGAGCTTTACATAGGAATCTCTTCCTACTAAGTTCGGGCGGATTTTAACCTTTCACCCACTCCAGACGTCTATTGGAGTATTTACGGGAGAAAGGGTCTGTGTGAAAAAGCACGACTGAGTTACTCTAACGTCTTGCATTAGTTTTATCGCCTTACCAAACGTTGGGCGTCATGTAGTGTAGTTCCTATTTTCCCTATAGGCCCTGCGCATTGGAATAACATAAACAGCAGTGTAGACGTAGAAGTGCGGTCTTCCAGGTCTCTACTGACTATGCTAAACTTAATTGGGTTTGTACCAACTAGCTCAGAGGTCACTGGAAACTTTCTTGACTGAATAGGAAGTGATCAGCTTCCCTGGTACAGACAAGAAGGGATTCAGTTTTCCAACAACTGCATAAACATGACAATTTTGCTCCTTAGAATAAGAGTCAATCTCTAGAGTTGTGTGAAACAATAGACAGCTATTTCACTCAGTCGGTTGTGCAGATTACTTTCACCAAGATGCAGAGACTAGAGAGACGGGCGTTTTCAATAAAAGGTATTATTTATTGAACAGTCTTTCTTCTCATGCAAGAGAAATGAATTGCCACAATTGCAAGACTTGTTATTATAAAAAGTGCATACAGTAAAAGGAGAATTGCGAAATAATACTGTAAAAGCATTGATATGGTTTCTTAGCCATACAATGGTTAAAATGAATAAAATGTATACATTCATATATACATTTGACTAACGTACTCAACTGGTGCTTCTAACTACGCCTACCCCAGTGTACCTGACCTAAGCCTAATACTTGGAAGGGAGTAAATAAGTAGTAGTTTAGTTAAGTTGGTTTTGCCAAGGGTTTGCTTCAAGAATTCTCTCTAAGGGTTTAGTCAACACCATACCTCTGGAATAGAATGTTGGAGGGCTGGTATCTCCTTTCAGGACTCGATATTCCAGTCACCCGCAAGGGTAGGCTGGAAATGCCGGAGCTGGATTTTCTCGGCAGGAGAAAAGACAGCGTCTTTCTCAGCGCGTCAAGGAGGAGGAGGGGCAGCGTCCGTGGGCTTCTCGCATCTGCTGGGCTCTGCAAGGGACAGCTGTTCTCCTCCTGTATTCACCACACCATCGCATTTGCCGAAGGCAACGTTGGTAATATTTATACCTGAAAGGTGCCTTGTTTGACGTAAGTTTTTGGACATAAGACGTCAATAAAGATGTCTCTCGGAACTGGTCATTCTTACAGTGCTCATTAGAGTTCTATTACTAATAAAAAAAAGCAAGCTGGGCTTTCCCAGGTTGCTGGGAGTTTTATCTTGTTGAAAAACTTGGAGTGTAATCTAGGAATCTAAGATAGTGGCTTCTGCTGTGTCATCTACTGTAATGAGCTGCAGAGGCGAGGTTCTGAAATATGGCTCTGATCGTTTATGCCAGAGACGAGTTTCTGAAATATGGCTCTGATCGTTTATGCCATTATAGGGGTATGGATGGATTATAGCCGTATAGGGGCATAAGGTCACAATATTGATCGGGGTCCTAGATTAGAACACAACAGTGGGATTGTTTTCCGGCGTATACAGATGGCGATAGTATTTAGCAAATTGATCTAGAATCTGATCAGCCTCAGTACATAAGAGAATCTGGACCCTTGATTATTTTAATATTTGTTCTAGCTTTCTTGTCTGCCACTTTGTAGGTCAGCACTTTGCCTATTCTGTCTCCACTCTCGTATTGTGTCAACTGATATTTATGGATTTTGAGACTATATCTCTCCCTTAACATCCTCTTAGCTTCCGATTGTAGCTTCACTAGTTCAAATCTTAGCTCATCTATATTCGATTTACCTTGAGTGAGGGCCTCTGCTAGTCGTTGCTCAACTGATAGAATATTAGAAGTCATAGCCTTCGTATCTTTCTGATTCTCCTTGTTCCTTTTTAATACATATTGCTGGGCAAAGCCCCTTATACTACATTTACAAGCCTCCCACACATAAATTATTGCTGCAGTGTTTAAGTTAGTTTCAATAAATTCGTTAATATGATTTTTCAATTGTGAATTGAATGACACATCTGTACACAAATGTTTTGGAAAAGTAAACGACCTGATATTTCGTTTTTCGTCCCCGAGATTAAATTCTATCAAAATCGGATTGTGGTCAGATGTAACTTTCGGACAGAGTTCTATATTGCAATTTTCCTAAATACTTTTTGTAGCCCATATCATGTCTATCCGGGAACACATTTTATGAGGCGCTGAGAAGTATGTAAAACCTGCTGTATTAGGATGTTTGTAGCGCCAAACGTCTTTTAAGCTATGAAGCTGACTCAATTGAAAAATAGCAGCCCTGACTTTGCGCATCCTAAGGGAGCTACCTTGCCTTGAAGAGTCTAGTTTGTAATTCATTTCGCAATGAAAGTCCCCCATAATCAGCAATTCACCCTCCCATTCTAGCAGTTCTATATTTAGTTGATCATACATCATGGGTTCGTCGATATTAGGCCCATACACCACGCAGAATACATATTTACTGTGTTCGCTTTGTACTTGAATAATTTCCCATCTCCCCCTCGGGTCTGCCGCTTTTCTAGTTATATCCATCGTTAAGTGTTTCTGCTTTAATATTGCTACACCCCGGATGGAGGCATCGAGAGTTGAGCAAACAATGAGCTCATATCCTAGTTGTCCCAGAAGCTTTTTATCTTTAAACCCAATATGCAACTCTGAAAGTAACGCCAAATTCGGTTTATACATGTTTAATTCTTCCTGCACAACTCTCCTCTTATTTTTGCTGTTGAGGCCAGCTACATTCCATGCTAAACATCTAAACAAAGGCATATAATATACATTATATATTTATCTTTCTTCTGTACATAGTATCCAAGATTGGCGTAATTCATTACATTTTTATTAGTAGTCTCTCTCTCTTGCAACAAAAGTTTTTCTCCCTTTATAGACCCCCCCCACACAAGCACTCCCACCCCACCCTCGAGTGCCTGCAGGGAGAACACCCCTCTATCCCCTGCTGCTGATGAAGTGGCAGCGTCGCGAAGTGGTAGGCACAGAGGCTAGCACCAACTATCCCCGAACAAAAAAAAGGGGGACCCTTTCCCCCCCCTCAGGAGGAGAGCGTGGACTTATTTCCATATCTAAAGCACCCATGAATCAATTCTTATATTGTTTGCACTAGCAGCCCGTCCCGACGTTGTCCGGGTATGAATTGCTGCCGGCCAATAGTATATTGTATTGTAGGATTTCGTTTTGATAGCATTTCTTATCTGTGACAGGCCTGTGAAACGCTCTGATTCACAGTGCACTGCTGATGCACTTAAGAGTGCACGTTCAGTAGTGTGTGAACTCAAGTTTCCCTACTTTATTTTTCCTTGCAATATTATATAGCGCGAACTCGACAACATGGCATGAGCACAATTTACATTACAGAAGAACACATTCATTTGTGGTAGGCACGGGGAGACAAAGCGATTTGCCTGGAATCACAGGATGTTGAGCTGATGCCGAGATTCAAACGTAGCTCCCCAGCTCTAAAGTTCGCAATTCTAGAACTTGTGGCGGGAGGTGTGTCTAAAAGTGTTTGTCGGTGCTGGCCATCAATGAGAGAGACCTGTGCATTTTTCAAATGGGTGGTGTAAAAATATGAGTATGTTGCTGGAGTTGTGGGCCACTGTGCCACCAATGTACTTACCGGGGGAGGGTAAACACCCATTATTCTGCAACTTTCTTTCCGCATACCATCACTCCGCATACTTTCATTACGAAAGTACCATGACTCCGCAATGCCATTATAACGCATGGCATTACATTTTATATTCTTTTACCACGCATACATTTACAACGAAATTCGTTGTAAATGCATGAATGGTAAAAGCATGTTTTTTTTAATGTTTGGATAAGGTAAGAATGGGTATAGGGGTATATGTTTTGGGGTACTGAGGTATATGTTTTGGGGTATTTGGGTATTTTAAGGGTTCAGATATAGTTTTGGGTTATGGGGTACAGGGGTAGTTTTAGGGTTCAGGGCTAGGTTTGAGTTTTGGGGTACAGGGGTATTTTTAGGGTTCAGGGCTAGGTTTGGGTTTTGGGGTACATGGGTATTTTAGGGTTCAGGGGTTGGTTTGGGTTTTGGGGTACAGGGTTATTTTTAGGGTTCATGGCTAGGTTTGGGTTTTGGGGTACAGTGGTATTTTTAGGGTTCAGGGCTAGGTTTGGGTTTTGGGGTACAGGGGTATTTTTAGGGTTCAGGGGCAGGTTTGGGTTTTGAGGTACATGGGTATTTTAAGGGTTCAGGGCTAGGTTTGGGTTTTGGGGTACAGGGGTATTTTAGGGTTCAGGGGTAGGTTTGGGTTTTGGGGTACAGTGGTATTTTTAGGGTTCAGGGCTAGGTTTGGGTTTTGGGGTACAGGGGTATTTTTAGGGTTCAGGGGCAGGTTTGGGTTTTGAGGTACAGGGTTATTTATAGGGTTCAGGGTTATGTTTGGGTTTTGGGGTATTTTTAGGGTTTAGGGATAGGTTTGGGTTTTGGGGTACAGGGTATATTTATAGGGTTAAGATGGGTTAGTGTTTAAGGGTGTTGGGGTATTTTAAGGAGTAAGGGTGGGTTATGATTATGGGGTGCAGGGGTATTTAAAGGGAGCAGGCTGGGATTAGCACACGATATGAGACATGGCATGAAGGGCGGAACGTACCACACGCCCCCAGCGTTTGTTAAGCCCCCAGCACACGCCCACAGCAGAACGCAGACACGCCCACAAGGGACTACTTTGCTGGCACGGTTCTTTTACCGTTTAAATGTATATGGTGGGCGTCTGCATAGCCTATGTCCTTCTGCTGCAACTGCCCTTTCCAACGCTGTATTGGGTGTTGTGATTGGTGCTGTGGTTCCTGAGATTACCCGCCTCAAAGGTTTGGGATCTCTCTTTATTATATTAGTATGGATAATAACCAGATCTCCTCCAAAAGAAAAAAAGGGCATTTATAAAAAAGAAAATAGAAGGAAAGAAGAAAAAGGAGAAAAGCAAAAGCATATCACATTGACTACTAGCCCCAATCAGGTGTTAAATTTGGCTAATGCCTGTTCGGCTTCTTTTATGTCCACAAAAAAAAACACTTGGCCATGTCTAACGACCTTAAGGCGGGCTGGCTCCTGTAGATATACCGTGCAGCCGATATCTTTAAATGGATCAATTAACTGTCGTAGCTGCCAGCGCCTGTCCATAGTATCCTTGCTCAAGTCAGAGCGTACAAAAAAGGTTAAATTGTCAATTGTCACAGGATTGTTCGGTCTGGCTTTCAGAGAGACCGCCTGCCTCAACAAGAAGTTCCCAAAATTTATCAATAAAGGCCATGGAAATTTACTAGCTTTGTTTCTTTGGTAGAGAGGCAATCTGTGCACTCGTTGTAATTGGGAATCCCAATCCCAATCTGACAAGTCAATGAATGCCTTCTGGAACAGTTTTAGCACATAAGACCGAGGGTCAGCCCCTTCTGACCCCTCCGGGATCCCAAAAAGTCTAAGGTTATGCCTTCTCACACGATTTTCCATGTCCTCTACTTTTGCTTCTAGTTTGGCAATTCGTTCAGTATGTGAGTGAACCAGAGAGTCCAAGTTCAAGTTCAAAAGACCTTTATTCGAATTTCATAAAATTCATAAAAGTACCGAATACAGCAAAAACACACATTACATATAGTACAAACATTTATATAAATAACATTCCATAATATCAAAATAATTCATACAATAATTGAACGAAAAATTTCATTTCCTTATAAAATTTATACAGTAGCATCATTGTGACTAGTTTCTGATTTCAGGGGTTTTCCATTGTCTTGCGCGCACGTATGGCTAATCTTAGAAAAGTGCTAGTGCGAAAGGTCAGTTCAACCGTATCCAGAGTGAGCAACAACGTATAAGATTCTTTGAGTGTGAGAGGTCTATGTTTTCTGAAATACGGAGTTAAAAGCCATTTGATGAGTCTCACATAAAATTTACAGAAAAATAAGAAGTGCAGATCATCTTGTGTGCTCGCACCATCACAAGGGCATGGGGTAAGGTCTGCACTATGTCGGTACCCCATAGGAAAAGACAGCAAAAATTTTACAGTTCCTGCCCTTAAACGAAACAATAGGCACCGCTCCCAGTTTGACAAAGGGAGGGAAAGGTAGGGCGGCAAAATTTGCATGCAAAGACCATTTCCTATGTATTTCATGACCCTTGATTTCTGGGATTCTCTTCCTATGCGCCCCTTTCTATAAAGTGCATAAAGTGCTTTTTGTCCCTCAATTTTGTCCTTTGGTTCAATTGACATTGGGACAGTGAACAAAGTACCTCTACCAATTTCGTTAAGTTATTTAAAAACTTCTGTAAACCAAGGAATCTGCATACCATATTCACAATTTAGGCAGTCCTTAATAATGTCTTGTGTAAGGACAGCGGCATCATTCCTCCAGATTCTAATCCAGAAGAGAGCTGGTCTTGCTCTAATAAAATCACTTATGTAGGGGAGGTTAAACCAGAGAGTCAATTCTGGCACCCCCTTCTTCTACCACGACTACTCTTTGTTTTATTTCTTCGATTTCTTGGGTTACCCCCCCAATTTGCTTGATACTTCCATCATAAATGTCTGTAATTTAGAGTTGTCTTGTGGCAAAAGGAGGAAGTATTGTTGCCCTTCTTGTCTTTGCACTATTAAAGTCTGCATAATTAAGTCAGTAGAGGAGGTCATAGAAGATTCCACTCCCCCTGCTTCTATCGCAGACGGCATCTCATTGGTAGACATCGAAGCTATAGCGGATACTGGAATTGGAGCTGGGGTGCAACCAGTAGGCAGTATGTTAGTATTAGTATTGACACTAGTTATCCTAGTAGTTGCAGAGGTGCCAGACAGTCTAGTGCCGACAACTGCTGTTTTCCCCCCAAGTCCTTCTTCCACCGCCCTCGAACTAGGATATACGCTGGAATGGATGACAGTATTGGCTTTGGTAGCTGAAGTCATGGGGGTAGAGGTAAAACTAGAAGTAGCCAAAGCGGGGGCATCAGCCTTATATATGTCGATGCTGGCCCTCCCATTATCAGTAGCAGTAATATGTACAGATGGGCAACACGCCACGGTCATCAACACTGGGGAGCTAGAGTCCCCAGATCCTGAAGTTAGGTTTCCTTTACCCCTTAAGTTTAAATCCTCTTCTGGGCTTGTACCTGATAGTCTTAAGGCCATACTTTTTACCCCTCCTTTCGCCTGTATCCATTTCCTTAGGGGACTCTCGTCTCTGATCGATTTTTTACCTTTATTGGCCAAAGCTGTGTCTTTAGTCATAGTAACACCCCCAATTTTCTTCAGCTTAGACTTCGCTTTCATATTCCCCTTTTTCAAACCAGTTGTTTTAAAAGCATTTGTTCTGCTATTAGCAGTTTGTATCCCCTCCTCATCGGAAATCTCTTCATACTCTATGCTTGGACTCTCATCTGAATCTTCTTCCTCTAGCCTCCCAATGGGACCATTAAAATCTGAGCTAGTCGTCTCCCTTGCTTGTGCTTGAACGGCAGAATGTTCTTTGATCAAACCTACAGTGTCTGGGGAGGCACAGTTCCCCTGGTCATTTAGGGAGTCCAATGTGTCCCCACCCTTATCTCCGGTATCACAGCCAGGTTCGCTTAAGCCTTCAATGGTTAAATCAATTTCCACTTGGTCAGCACTCTCCATTGTGATACATATCTCAGTTTCTTTGTCGGACTGCTCTTGAGAAACCAGTGAATTTTTAGCTCCTCCATTAGGGCTGGAGCTCTGGAGCCCTGTTAGCGTTTTCTTAATTGGCCATGTTTTTGATATATTCTGTGCTAAACCTGAGTTCTCAGTATGACCCTTGTTAGACATGCCAGATACAATATTGCTGCCATTCAGGTTACTGTTGCTTTGTTTCAAGGCTGCAGCAAGTGAGGAAGGTTGAATCAGTGGTTTGGAGGACCCCTGAACTGTTATCTGAGCAGCTGCCCCATTCAACATTGAGCACTCAGTTACTCGACTTTCATCGACAATAGCAGCAGTCTCCCCACTTATTACCTTAATGGCTGTGCTTGTTGTGGCTGAGGAGTCAGTCTTAGCGTTTAGGGGCCATCGTCTCATCCACTCGTTTAGCCTCCAGCGTTTTATATTTTGAAGTGTTCTCCCGCTGAACTGCGCTGGAGTGAGCAGGGAGCAGGGCGGGGCCCGCCCACCAGATCCACCGACCAGCAAACGGCCGAGTCCGTATCAGCCTCAGCGCCGACAGCTTCTGCCAGCCCCAATTGAACGAGAATCTCAGCATCCGCGTCTATGTTTTCGCTAACGGGTTCGTAGCACAGAAATGTCTGGTAAATCAATCTCTCCGGTTCCTCCTATCTTTAGTTAGATATCACAGGTTCCGTTGTTTCTGTATGCGTCAAACCACGCTCTCCTCATACATCAAACAGGGGAAAGGCGGGTGCCTCCAGCACTGCCTTCCTCGCTCGGCAGAGTCAGCCCGCCATCTTGATTCTCCCCCTCTCAAAATAATCTTCATTGAACTTTTCACACCTTATTTTTCACAATTATCTTTTAAGGCGGTTTCAATTTGCTTTGTTCACTCTGATCTGTACCAGCTTCTTTTTCGTTTTTACTAGTGCTTTCAATACCACATATGTCTATTCTGGAGCTGTGTATTTCTTGTTTGGAATTCTTATTCTTCTTGTTCTTCGGACTGATTCTTCTTCTGAGTCACTTTGTTCAGTTTGACTTGATATTTCATTTATTTGCTCTGGACTTTTCTTTTCAAGAGTGTATTTCAGTCTTTTCAATCCTTTTGGCCACTCATCACATTTTCTTGCTTTCTTTACTTGAATTGCTTTTTCACCTTCATTTCACGTTCACAAGTTCTCCTATTCGATTAGTTTCTTTGTTGTACTTGCTCTTGATTTTCTTCAGTCACTTTTTCTTTTTCTTTTCCAACAGCAGAGACCCAGTAACCGTTGCCCACTTTATTCGACTTGTACTTGGTTCCTCCTCAACCATTTCAGAATATGTAACACTAGATTCTATAGCTTCATGTCCTTCAGTTTTCTTTTCTTTTCTTTAACAGTTGCTGCTCTTCTTGTCTTTCAAGTGTGCTTGGGACTCTTCTTGTGTGACTTAAAAGTATCCAGTTCAGCAAGACACCACTTTTCACTGCTGTCGCTATCACCAAAATAATCTGATATGGTCCATGCCATCTAGATTTTAAATACGATTTCCTCACATGCTTTTTACCAGAACCCACTCGCCTGGACTTAAATCATATGCTTGATCCGGCTGTGTTGTTGTTGCAATAACTCCAACCTGATGAGACACCGAACGCACCAGATCAGCCAATCCTTTACAATAATCAAGCACTAGATCATCAGTAATATCAATCAGTTTGTTTGCTGGCACAATTGCTTGTCTCATTGCTCTCCCCATCAAAACTTTGTGAGGACTCAATCCAGTCTTTTTATCAGGGATGCTTCTTAGACTCATCAATACCAGGGGTAATGCGTCTGGCCATTTCAGTGTTGTAGACTCATACACTTTTGACAGTCTGGATTTAATAGTGCCATTAAATTGCTCAACCACACCTGATGCTTCCGGTCGATAGGCACAATGCAGCTTTTGCTCAATTTGTAAGGCTGCGCAAATCATCCGAATCATTTTAATGTTAAAGTGTGTTCCTCTATCTGTTTCTAAAGAGACTGGAAATCCGAACCATGGAATTATCTGTCTCAAAAACAATTTAGAAACAGTCAGGCTGTCATTCCTTCTTGTTGGATAAGCCTTTACCCAACGAGAAAACAAACAGACAACGACCAGCATATATTTTAGTCCATTACAAGGGAGAAGTTTCATGAAATCGAGCTGTAACCTAGTAGATGGTCCTGCTGCCTTTCCAATTTGACCCCAACTAACAACTGTCTTTCTAGCAGGATTTTGCTGCTGGCACACTACGCATCTCTGGCATAGACTCTCTGCAATGACTCTGAATTTCGGGTTAAATCATGACTGCTTGAAAAGTCTGATCATAGCATCTCTTCTTACATGTGCAATTCCATGGTACATCCTTGCCATCTGGGAGAGTAAACAAACTGGCATTACTGGTCTCCCATCAGCATACACCCAAACTTCTTTTCTCTCTTTTCACAACCTGATTTTATCCAGATCTGTTTCTCTTCGTTATTTGCTTCTTTCTGCAACTGTCTAATTTCTTCCCAAGTTTCCAGAGAAGAAAACATCAAGTGGCAATTTGTATCTTTTTTTCTCCATCCCTCTGTTGATTGCAATTGAACTTCGTGCACAGAAACGAGGCACTTGGTCAGAGTATCTGTTTCCGTTTGTCACATAGTCACTTCCTGACTTATGTGCTGAACATTTTACCACTGCAATCTTTTTGGTCAGTGGTAATGCATTCAACAAATCCTTCCCATTTTAACTATTCTGGAATGTAGATCCTAAAGAAGTCAGACATCCCTTTTGCATCCACAACTGACCAAAATCATGTAGCACCCCAAAACCAAATATGGTCTATCAGTGAATATGGTTACTCTCAGATTTTTGCCAATTACACATGCTCTTGTTAGAGCAATCAGTTCAGACATTTGAGCAGAATTTATCTCATTCAGACAAGATGCTTCAAGAACCATAGACACTGTACATACCACATAGACAACACTCAATGTACCCTTCTCATCTCTCAAGCAAGATCCATCAACAAACATCACACAATCTGATGCTTCTAGTGGAGTATCTTTAATGTCGGGCCTTGGTAACGTGCACAACTCTGTCCCATCCAAACAACCATGATCTGATTCATTCCTCACAATTTGAACTTGGCAATAAAGTTGCTGGGTTCAATGTTGTGCACCTTGTCATTGTCACATTTTCAGGACCCAAAATCACTCTTCCATATCTAGTCAGCTGACTGTACGTAATATGCTGAGTCCAAGTTCTTGTTAAAAGGATCTCAACAGAGTGTGGCACAAATACTTTCACTGGATGTCCCATCACAATTGCTTCACTCCAGACTCACACACGTAGCAGCCGCTGCTTCTAAACAACCTGGTAATGCTGCAGCCACTGAATCTAATGTAGCAGAAAAATATGCCACTGGACGATGTGCCATTCAATGTCTTTGTGTTAAGACTGATAATGCACACCCATCTCTTTCAAAACAGAACAATGCTAAATCTTTTGTATAATCTGGCATTCCCAATGCAGGTGATCAGCAGAGACTATCTTTCATACACTCTTCATCAAACTCAATCGGATCAATAACATCTTTATGTGTCAACCTCTGTAAGGGTTTTGCAATCAGTGAAAGCCCACTGATCCACCTCGCTTGAAGCCAATCTGGCTAGCGTGCAGGATAATATCCTGTTACATCCTAAAGTGACATCAGAAATTTATAAAGACTGGCAAAATGAGCTAATTACATTAAAAGGGGAACTGGGTTCAACCCTTAATGCACGAGTCCTCCAGAGATGGGAGGCCAGTAAGATGGCCCACTTTGAAAATGGAGAATGTGCAGGAAAGCTCCTGGCGTGGAAGGTAAAAACAGATCGAGTTAGAAACAACATTGACCATATTAAAGTTGAAGGAGTGGCCCACTCGGTAGATAGCGACATCAGAAATGCCTTTAGTGATTTTTTTAAAGACATGTATCATGAAGATAAAGCTATCGAGGTGAGGCAAGTGGATAATTGGCCGACTGGAATATCCCTTCCTTCTCTTACGCCCGACCAGAAAACTACCTTAGACAGACCCATTACAAATGAAGAGATCATTAGAGCTATTACTGATAGTAAGAAGGGCAAGGCTTCAGGTCCTGATGGCCTCCCTTCGGAGGTCTATCTGGCCCTATTACCAACAATAGTCCCTGCCTTAACCCAGTTGTTCAACCAGAACTTCCAGGAGGGGCTGTCCCCACCCGATTCCTGGAATGAAGCTTCAATCACTCTGATATTGAAGCCTGGTAAACCAGCTGATAGCTGCGGTTCATACAGACCGATCTCCATTTTAAATTCAGACTACAAACTATTTACATCTGTCCTTGCCAGAAGACTGGGGGAGGTGGCACCCTGCATTCTACATCAGGACCAACGAGGCTTTGTGAAGGGTCGTCAGCTCTTTGAGCTGACTTACGATCTACTGGGAGCCATTGATATGGCGACTGCGGACTCTTTGCCCCTAGCTGTGATCACGTTGGATGCCACCAAGGCCTTCGACAGGGTGAATTGGGCATTCCTGTCGGGGGTCTTGGTTAAGTTCAACATAGGGGAGGGTTTCCGCAGAGCAGTGAGCCTACTATATCAGAACCCCACAGGTTCTTTATTGGTCAACGGGGAACTGTCAGCCCCTTTCAACATCACTCGGGGAACTAGGTAGGGCTGCCCCATCTTCCCTCTCCTATTTGATTTATATATCGAACCCTTTGCCCAACGGCTGAGGGACGAGGTTAACATCAAGCCTTTTATCTATGGGGGATGGGAGAGGAAAGTAGCTCTGTACGCAGACGACATCCTTATTTTCTCCTCAGATCTGCGTACAGCACTCCCCGCGGTCATTGCACTGGCACATAACTATGGCGAGATAGCTGGATATCAAATCAATGCAATCGTTTTTGGCCACTATAGGTGTGGCAGGGTATACTCAGACATGAGTCCCTTGCTCACTGCACCACAAGGATTCAAGCAAGCCGGGCCGATGACGGCTGAAATGCCAGAAACCGGTCCCCGGAAGCTTGTCTCCTTTCCAGTGAAGAATTGGCTTGGTAGTTTGGTCTGCCCTGTTCCCATGAGGCACGGGGTCAGACTAATTTGCATATAGCCAGGTTCTGAACTGGGGTGATACAGTGAGCTAAATAACGGTGATGGATTAAGCCCTGATCTCTTGACTGGGTAAGAGTGGTCTGCTTAATTCAGACACTCTGTTCATCACCACCCCCTTTTCTGAATCGTTTTTCGCCACTAAAGGTGTGGCAGGGTATACTCAGACATGAGTCCCTTGCTCACTGCACCACCAGGATTCAAGCAAGCCGGGCCGACGACGGCTGAAATGCCGGAAACCGGTCCCCGGAAGCTTGTCTCCTTTCCAGTGAAGTATTGGCTTGGTAGTTTGGTCTGCCCTGTTCCCATGAGGCACGGGGTCAGACTAATTTGCATATAGCCAGGTTCTGAACTGGGGTGATGCAGTGAGCTAAATAACGGTGATGGATTAAGCCCTGATCTCTTGGCTGGGTAAGAGTGGTCTGCTTAATTCAGACACTCTGTTCATCACCACCCCCTTTTCTGAATCGTTTTTGGCCACTATAGGTGTGGCAGGGTATACTCAGACATGAGTCCCTTGCTCACTGCACCACCAGGATTCAAGCAAGCCGGGCCGACGACTGCTGAAATGCCAGAAACCGGTCCCCGGAAGCTTGTCTCCTTTCCAGTGAAGAATTGGCTTGGTAGTTTGTTCTGCCCTGTTCCCATGAGGCACGGGGTCAGACTAATTTGCATATAGCCAGGTTCTGAACTGGGTGATGCAGTGAGCTAAATAACGGTGATGGATTAAGCCCTGATCTCTTGACTGGGTAAGAGTGGTCTGCTTAATTCAGACACTCTGTTCATCACCACCCCCTTTTCTGAATCGTTTTTGGCCACTATAGGTGTGGCAGGGTATACTCAGACATGAGTCCCTTGCTCACTGCACCACCAGGATTCAAGCAAGCCGGGCCGACGACGGCTGAAATGTCAGAAACCGGTCCCCGGAAGCTTGTCTCGTTTCCAGTGAAGAATTGGCTTGGTAGTTTGGTCTGCCCTGTTCCAATGAGGCACGGGGTCAGACTAATTTGCATATAGCCAGGTTCTGAACTGGGGTGATGCAGTGAGCTAAATAACGGTGATGGATTAAGCCCTGAACTCTTGACTGGGTAAGAGTGGTCTGCTTAATTCAGACACTCTGTTCATCACCACCCCCTTTTCTGAATCGTTTTTGGCCACTATAGGTGTGGCAGGGTATACTCAGACATGAGTCCCTTGCTCACTGCACCACCAGGATTCAAGCAAGCCGGGCCGACGACGGCTGAAATGCCAGAAACCGGTCCCCGGAAGCTTGTCTCCTTTCCAGTGAAGAATTGGCTCGGTAGTTTGGTCTGCCCTGTTCCCATGAGGCACGGGGTCAGACTAATTTGCATATAGCCAGGTTCTGAACTGGGGTGATGCAGTGAGCTAAATAACGGTGATGGATTAAGCCCTTATCTCTTGACTGGGTAAGAGTGGTCTGCTTAATTCAGACACTCTGTTCATCACCACCCCCTTTTCTGAATCAGAAAACTACCTTAGACAGACCCATTACAAATGAAGAGATCATTAGAGCTATTACTGATAGTAAGAAGGGCAAGGCTTCAGGTCCTGATGGCCTCCCTTCGGAGGTCTATCTGGCCCTATTACCAACAATAGTCCCCGCCTTAACCCAGTTGTTCAACCAGATCTTCCAGGAGGGGCTGTCCCCACCCGATTCCTGGAATGAAGCTTCAATCACTCTGATATTGAAGCCTGGTAAACCAGCTGATAGCTGCGGTTCATACAGACCGATCTCCATTTTAAATTCAGACTACAAACTATTTACATCTGTCCTTGCCAGAAGACTGGGGGAGGTGGCACCCTGCATTCTACATCAGGACCAACGAGGCTTTGTGAAGGGTCGTCAGCTCTTTGAGCTGACTTACGATCTACTGGGAGCCATTGATATGGCGACTGTGGACTCTTTGCCCCTAGCTGTGATCACGTTGGATGCCACCAAGGCCTTCGACAGGGTGAATTGGGCATTCCTGTTGGGGGTCTTGGTTAAGGTCAACATAGGGGAGGGTTTCCGCAGAGCAGTGAGCCTACTATATCGGAACCCCACAGCTTCTTTATTGGTCAACGGGGAACTGTCAGCCCCTTTCAACATCACTCGGGGAACTACGCAGGGCTGCCCCCTCTTCCCTCTCCTATTTGATTTATATATCAAACCCTTTGCCCAACGGCTGAGGGATGAGGTTAACATCAAGCCTTTTATCTATGGGGGATGGGAGAGGAAAGTAGCCCTGTTTGCAGTCGACATCCTTATTTTCTCCTCAGATCTGCGTACAGCACTCCCCGCGGTCATTGCACTGGCACATAACTATGGCGAGATATCTGGATATCAAATCAATGCATCCTAAACGGAGATGATGCTGTGGAATGAGTCTGAGCCAGTGGCAGGGGCTCAGTTAAGCCATTCTATGCGATACCTGGGTCTCACCATCGTAAAGGATATTGATAACATCGTACCACTGAACTTTGACATAGTTGCGAGGGATTGTAGAAAGCTTATGAGGTCTTGGTCTTCGCTCCCCCTTTTCATCTTGGGTAGAGCTAACCTGGTTAAAATGTCTATTTTACCCAAAATCACCTTTTTGTTTAATACTGTCCCGTTACATTTTGAACCCTCTATTTTATCAAAACTACAAGGCCAAATTAGTTCTTTTATTTTGAATGACCACATACCACGGATAGCATGGAAAAAGATCAGGCGCCGTAGAGAAAAAGGGGGATTGGCAGCACCTGATTTACAACTTTACGCCTGGGTTTTTCAATTTTCCTATGCCAGGATGCTGCTTAAAATGCCGACTAATGTAGAGGTAGGCAGTATGTTTGCCGCACTACTTAGAGTAGAGGGGGTAGGCCAGCAGGGTTTTTTGCTTAAATTCAGGGATCCTACGTTTTTAAAAAAGGTTAAGTTGAAGATTTTGTTGGGTTTTACAAAGACATGGGTTAAACTAAGAGGTACCATAAAGGTGGGATACTTTGCAAATAGGTCTCCACTGTGGGACTCTCCAGGTTGTCCGGCGTGGCTTCTTGACAGCTTGGCAACACCTTTGAGAGAGGCTGGTCTAGAGGTTTGGGGGGACCTTTACTTAGACGGTGTCTTGCTATCTTGGGACTACTTATCAGACAGAGTGGGGTTGGGTCTCTCTAGATTTAAATATCTACAGATAGTGAGCTGGGCCCATGTACAGAGTACTGTCAGGGGCAGATTCCAAATGGAAGGGGAGAGCAGAATACTATCCCTGATGATGGACAAACCTCCTGTAACTAAAGAGATCTCATTCTGGTACAATTTGTTACTAGAAGAGGTCGACGGAGAGTTCAAACTACCCGAAACATTGTGGAGTTCTTCATTTATTGGAAAAGATCTTGAGAATATCTGGTACTCCTCCTTTAAGATCCTGTGGGACACAGTTAAGCCAGCGTGGTTGCGTAGGAACCATCTTTTCACGCTTCATAGAGCGTACTATTCTCCACAGAGGTTATCAAAGTTTTCTATAGATTCCACCGTGGCGTGCCCTAAATGTGGGGTGCTGGCAGCCTCAGACTTACATATGTTCTTCGAATGCCCATTGCTGTCACCTTATTGGGACTCTATCAGTACTCTGTTGTCAACATCTTTGGGGTATCAAATCTTAATCAACGCAATGCTTGTAATTTTCGGAACATCATTGGAAATCCATGGTCCTGTCAAAAAACTTCTGTTCTATTGTATCCTATTGGCAAGGAGAGAACTATGCAGGAAATGGAAAGAACCACTGCCTCCCACCCTGTTAGATTGGCGTATATCAGTCCTGCAAACGTCTAAAATCGATCTATAAAGATCTGGTAACCCAGAAAAACGTGGCTTTTGGCACCTTTTGAATTGGGTTTAAGGTCCGTGGTTTTTTTTGTTTGTTTTTTTTTCCCACTGTCCGATGATTAACACTGCTTGGTCTACTCTCCTCCCTATGGCTTCCCCCGATCCACAATGGGTTTTGAATAGCAGCAACATTGCTCCTTCATGGTCAACATCTTGCGGCGCACTTTTTGGAGAGCTTGAACAATACTGAGTGTCAATACCAGTTGGTTGAAGGCACTACCAGGTTACCTGTGACAGTACAGTTCATCTCCCTCTCCTAGTGCTCCTATGTGGTTTTCCAAGAGCAAAATGAGGACACAAAAAAAAAATGTCTTTGTGTTAAGACTGATAATGCACACCCATCTCTTTCAAAACAGAACAATGCTAAATCTTTTGTATAATCTGGCATTCCCAATGCAGGTGCTCAGCAGAGACTATCTTTCATACACTCTTCATCAAACTCAATCGGATCAATAACATCTTTATGTGTCAACCTCTGTGAGGGTTTTGCAATCAGTGAAAGCCCACTGATCCATTGTCTACAGTATCCAACCCTTCCCAGAAACATTCAAACTTCTTTTTCCGTCTTTGGAGGGCCCATTTACAAAATCACATTGATTCGGTCTTGTGTCACTTTTCTAACTCCTTTCTCAATTTTGTATCTTTGCTGGTGACACTTTATGCCCACCATCTGCCAAATGATTTAGTTGGGCAATTGTATCTGTCACACAGGCCTCTCATGGTATTGATGCCACAAGAAGGTCATCAACATACTGCACTAACACTGAATGTAATGGCACGATAAACAACTCCAAACACTTTTTTCAAAATCTGATAAAAAATTGAAGGACTCTCGGTATACCCTTGAGGAACTCGGCACCATACCAAAACACGGTCTCCAAACCGGAAAGCAAATAAATATTGGCTATCTGGATGTAAAGGTATGGAGAAAAATGCTTGACACAGATCAATGACTGTATATCATTTCGCATCACAGGGAATTTGATAAAGAATCACTGCTGGATTTGGCACTATTGGACAGCAAGGTGCTACAGTCTTATTAATTTTGTGCAAATCCTGTACTAGTCTGTATTTTTCACTTGGTGTTTTAATCCCCATAATAGGTGAATTACAGGACTATGTAGTATTTCTTTTAGAATACCTTGCTCAATCGTTTGATCAATTGCAGGAAATCCTCCTGCTGTGATCTCAGGATTCATCTTGCACTAAGGTGTGTTTGGATAAATTGCACCTGGTTTAAATTTAACCTGTATAGGACCCACACCTTTCATCAGACCAATGTCTTTTCATGTAAAGTCCCATGCATCAGGTCTTACTGTATCTCTCAACTCTGCAGGTAAATCATTTTCTTTAAGCAGTGAATACAAATCATTCACTTCAGTCCCTTGCTTCTCTAAAATAATTTTAAAAGCAACATCCTCATCTGGTGTTTGAAAAGCAATACCATCTGGTGTACAATAGATGGTACAGTTCATTTTACACAACAAGTCTCGACCCAAAAAGTTAACTGGATTTGTATCACATACCACAAAATGATGCATGTCTCTGAATTTTCCAATATGATCTTCTATTGGTCTTGTTATTGGAGTTTTACTATATATATTTGAAACTCTCACAACTTGGATAGTTGCACCAGAGAGGGGTAGGTTTGGAATTTCTGCTGCTCTCACAGTAGAACGGGTAGCACCAGTGTCCAGAAGGAATGTATTATCATTACATTCCACTTTCTCATCAACAAAAGGACCTGATGGATCTACCTCTAGAGATGCGCCAAGCACCCACTCTACCGCCCCCCCTCAGGCACCATCATTGAGATGAGTCTGAGTCATTCTCTGAACATTGCAACAAATATTGTGAAACCACTTGCACATTTTGATTCTTACCAACTTCACTTGCGTAAAATCCAGTATTCGCACTGTATCCCTGTACTTGAGCATTCACATTATTTGGCGTAGGAGCTCGAGGCACCGTTAGCTGTTGTGTCTGTGGTATAACTACCTGCTGCTTTTGCTGTTGCTTCACAACCACCTCATTCTGCACCTGCGGACTGAAAGTTTGAATCATTCCATTATTTTTCAATAAAGATCTACACTCATTCCTCCAATGTCCATACTTTCCACATGCATGACAAGGATATTTCTTTTTTATCTCCCCCCAATTCATTTTTCCTCTACCTCCATTTGGTACTTGGCCATTCTGATTTTGTTCCTTCTTCTGGAAGTCTGTTTGAGGACCATTACTTCCATCTTTCTGCTCTGCTTCTTTCACCTGTACCCAAATAATTTTTTCTTTCAACTTTTCATGCCTTGGTTCAATATCATCGCTACAAAATTTAGCATATCTCAGAATCCCATCAACTGTTCTACTCTGCCAACAAATCAAATGTTTTTGAATCATATTACTAATTTCAGGTATCAATCAGAAAACAAATCAATATAAAAAATGTCCCATATCTTTGTCACTTATACTCTCAAACCACTATACTGTTTGAACACTTGTAACAACCTTTCATAATAAGCATGTATTGATTCTTTAGGTTCCTGAGTTGGTATGTCAATTTTTACCCAATCTGTTTCTTTTGGAGAAATCTTACTCAACAAGTAAGTAATTACTTGATTATATTTTTCATTACTTCTTCTGGAGGTGCTCCTGTTTTCACATCTCAGGGATATTCCTCTTTAGGCCAATCAACAGTAATTTTACACTAAGTCCATAAATCAGCTGGAACTACAATCTCAAACAAACCATCTAAATCTTTTAACAGAACCTTTGAAACTTTTACAAACCTCTCTACCTGTATGTACCACTCAACAGGTTTCTCCCTCAACCTAGGAAAATCTTTCATAAATGATAATATATCCTGCCTTGTCCAAGGAACGTGAACATATCAACCACCTGGAACTTCTCTTATTGGTCATAGCATTTCAACTTGTTCTGTTTCCCTAAACAGAAATAAAGACACATTTTTATTAGCAAATATTTCTTCCTTCTTTTTTGCCCATCTACCTTTACACTGATCTAAATTACCTAATTTATTCAAGGTATTCATTGAATATTTTATTTGCAATCGTTTGCCAGACGTATATAAACTCTCTAAATCTTTGTCAGTAAAACCCAGTATATATGTTTTCTGCAAAAGCTTAGACTTCTGAATGTCTACTCCATATTCTTGTGCAGCTTCTGCCAACTTCTCATGTAGATTCTTTGCTTTCCATGTTATATTTTTACACATGAACAACAACTCTTCATCACGGTACTTGCTCATTCTCTCCGGACTTATAGTACCAATAATAATTTCTTCCAGATCTACTCTCAATCTCCCTACATCTACACTTGATTGAGACTTATTATTTTGTATTCATCGTATCCAGTCATCAAACTCTTCTGGTGAAGGACCCGCTGAACTCCCTGACACTGGAGTTGTCCCGGTAGCATCTTGTACTACTTTCCTAGGATCCATCTGTATACTTCTCTTGATTGTTTCAGTCATGTCTTCACAAATTGTAAGATCAATCAATGAAGTATTCACCTCAACCGGCTCCGATCCACAAACATTCCTGACATTATTCATGGGCATTGTCAATGCATGTACTCTCGATATATTCTGACTCTCACCATATAATGGAACTATAAGACCAATTGTGACTGGTACTGATAATGCTTCTGCATTCAGACTCATCTGACTAATTTTCTGACTTAATACTGCTCTCGCTTTATTTAACATGTCAATCTCACTCTCCTGCGACACTCGAGTACCTGATGAAACTTGTGAAGCTACCAAGACTTGTGAAACTTGTGGAGCTTGCGGAATTTGAGGATCCTGGATTACAATTAGTGGTGCATTTGGAATTGTTTCCCTTGAACTCTCCAGATAAGGTGGAGGTATTTTCAGTAATATTTCATAAAATAACTCATCATCAATCTCATTCTGATCTATTTCTACTTCTGAAGTCTCTGTGTTATTCTTTCTCTTTTTACATTTCCCTCCAGAGTGATCTTCAGCAACTATTACTGGATGTAATCCATCTGCACTCACATCTCTCCTCCATCATTCTTTTGATCAGCCCATCTAGCCTCTGATTACCTTGATATTATATTCCTGTATTTTATTCCAATCCTGCCTCTCTCTCGTTTGTATGCCTCATGTTCCCATTCCTCAAGTGCTTCATACTGCACAGTTCTAGGATTTGGCTTCAATGAATTCATTTGTCCTCTCAAATTCTCCAAAATCCTTTACTTTAAATGTAACATGCCCTGTAAAAGCTAAAACTCCATCATCCTCTGTATAACTTGTACAGTTCTCTAACCATGTACAAATATGATACCCATGTTCTAACATCATAAAAGAAGCAGGTGTTCTCAGAGGACGTATACGTAGACACTCTCTTGTAACTATCGGTTTGTCCTTTTTGGACACATATTTTATGTTTTTTATCATACTCATTTTCAACTCTTTTATGCTAAAATATCTCAATAAACTAAGCAAAATCCTTCTGTTATTCCGCTTATTCTATTTGCTAGCACTTGTCAAATACCAGCGCAATTCACACAAACCCACCAATCAGGGCTTACTACGTATCTACTATTCTAGTAATAGCAGCACAGCTCACAGCAAATCAACCAATCACAGCTCACTATGCGCCCGCTGTCTGACCAATGCCAGCACTGATTTTTGTGACGTCAGTATTACTCCTGCTACTCAGCCTCCCTTTACAAAATAATACAGCAATATATTTCTAAATCTTCTTTAGCTCAAATTTTGTTAGAAGCAACACAAAACAATTCTACATTATCTGTTCCACTAGTAAAAGAAACTCTTTTCTCTTTTACTCAAGACATTCTTTCACTTCTAGTGAAATAACGACCAACGCTATTCAACTCTCAATCAAGTTAAAGGAGGTCTTGGTACTCATCTGGGGATACTAGCCAAAGTTTTGGAAGAGGACTTTCTTTTTATAAAGAGGTCTTCGTACTCCTCTAGGGATGTAAGGCCAAAGTTTTGGAAGCGGACCTTTCACTATTTCATGCAACATTCTCTCGATCGAATAGTCCCTAAAATAACATCAACAGCCTTTTGCTGTTTGATATTACAACAACAGACAAAGTACTTCTCCAGTGTGATACTTTTTCTACACTATTCCTCTGCCATAATAGGCTAAAAAAACATCATCATCCTGGGATCTTAGTTAACTCCGTACCCGTACTTCCAGACAACATAAAACAAATGACACAAACTTTTCATGTTAATAATCAATAAATCAATCATCAATAATTATTGCCAAACTAATAAATAATAACCATCCTCTGCTACAAAACTGATCCAGCGATCAGTTATCGATAAATTTTCAATAGCATCGGCCCATTTTTACTACCCAACTAATCCCTTCACGCTGGGTGTCAGTGTGATGCAAGTTTATACCCAACTTACCAAAGCACATGTACAGAACCTGCTTTAGACCTTTTCTAATGTATATAACTGTGGTGAGAAAACTTTTTAGTGTTGAGTAGTTGATGATAAAAATTATATATCTTTAATAGCTACTAAATAATAACAGACTCTGTATGTATTTTATGTATTTTTATAGTAAATAATGTGAAATAAAATGCTCATCAAGTACAGTCACTTACGAATGCAAAATCATGGTTTATCATGGACAGAAAACATTAGCAATCTATAGAAATAAACTCAAAATATAAATACACGGAAGGAGTGGATAGGTGAAGAGAGAAAAGTACAGAGACAAAATACATTTGTAAATAATTATGCAAATTCAGGAGATTATCTATACTAACCCAAATAAAAAAACAGGGAAATTTCCCCACAGGCCTAAGGGTGGTGAGACCCCTCGAGAAGAGTGGAGTGACAAAGATTATGTCAGGAAAGGTAGGCCTCTATCTGGAAACAGCAAACCTATGACAGCGTCGATCTCCTGCTAGCTAATATCAGCCAAACCTGCAACCAAACCCCCCAAGGCACCTCAATCATACCCTAAAACCTAAATGCCCAACCCACATTTGTTTCAGTATTCATAAAATCTCCAACTCTCATTTGCTAAGGACGGGAGTGTCTTCATCATGACCAGTTAATTAAGTGACCCATTGTCCTGAACATTTAGCATTACATTATATTCTACCCAGGAAACAATTTTGAACACAAACACAGCATGCATTTCCTAAAGAGTGCTATATGTATTGAATGTATCAAGTCTTTCATGCTCTCTTTGTTTGCTTCTGCCATCTTGTGAGGAAATTACACGCTTCCATTTATTTATCAGCATTCTTTTTCCGTAACCTTGGCAGACAGTCAGCACATCGCAAAGGACAGTTTTCATATTTTGCGTTCTCTCCTCTTTCAGAGCTTAATTTAATTTCTTTTATTTTTCATTTGGCAAAGTTAATCCCAAACTGGTATGCAGGAAAGTAGACCCATTCTTGTATTTTACTACAAGAACAGAACACAAACATTTATTATTTTCATGAATTATAATTTCAATGTACACCATCCCTGCATTGCACTAACCCCTACACAACTTATGTTATTTCTAGCAGAATAATATTTACGTGCACAAAAGCAGCATTAGTCTTTTTTATTTTATTCAAAGCCATGAACAAATGCGGCCTAGTTTTCATGCATTATTTCGCACGTTAATTTTACAAATGTGCAAAAGCATTTCCCCTTATTTTAGTATTTATTAATAAAAATCTTCATCAAACACTGTCAATATAGGTTATTGAGGGTTCAATATGAGCAGGTTTTATTTACGCAAAACCCTGCTCCATCACAACCATTACAAGTGCTATAAAAAATGAAATGTATGTGAGGGAGGGGCGATGGAGAGATTAGGGGAATTTTTGGCTGGTGGTAGTGAGGAAATCCAAGGAGGAGATCATGGGGGGTGCCCAAAACGATTGTCGCACTGGTCGCCACCAGTGCTAGGCCAGCCCTAGTACTGACAAAAAAAGGATATGACCAAAGAAAAAAGAGCAATCCTGCGGGGAGCGCCTGGTTGACGCTCCACTCCCAGACGCACTGCGCGTTTTTGGATTCCAAATCCAACCATTATTTAACCATTTTACCATTCTCCATATTCGTCCTATTTTTGCGATAGTATTATCATGTTTTCATTTTCATCGTTAGCTATTCCACGGTTCAATCAAATTGTATTTCAAAAACTTCACATATTCACACGTGCCAATCCAGGCCTCCTTGTAAATAGGGTCCAACACAACCAGTGGCTTAAAGCAGCATCTCTTTATTTCAACCCAATGCATTTCGGGCTATTGCAAGCCCTTCGTCGGGGGTAACTGAAAGTCAACAATAACATACATTATTTTATTATATATTCTGTTCTAACTGAAAGTATTTACATCTCAATTTAACATTACACATGTGGCATTTTGCATACAAATAAACAGTAACCTTTATTGCATACCACCATATTCATTTTTCAAAGAAAAAAGAGGGCATATATAATGCACTATGCACAAGCTGACTACTTCGAAACGTACAGTATACATGCAAATGATACAAAGAGGCAGAAATGGAAGCACCGTACAAGTTTCAGGTATAGAGCAACAAACACTACTACCTACAAAGAACCATGCTTAGATTGTTTCTTTGAACAAAGAAACATAGGCAGAGAAGGGAGGATTAGAAACAATGTCACCCCATTTGAGAATCACTGCAGTGAGGCGGACATGGTGGGTGTTTAAAAGACATGCACTAAACAATTACAGATGATGTGAAGAGTAATACCTATCACGATTCTTGGATATAGGATGGTATCTCTCGAAATCCTTTACCTATATGTGGGGCCTATTCATAAAAAGCTATTTTGAAGTACTGTTTGCAGCGCAGGTTGGCATCTTGTAATTGTGTGGGGCTTGGACATTGCCAGCTCGCCCCAGATCTTCACTTCCATGGTTAGCCTTGGGAATTAACTGGGATTACTGGAGTTCTCGGGATGAAGGCTATAGCATCCTCTACTCTACGCCTTTCATAATGCACTTAATAAAAAGAAACCCTGGACATAAACACTCCAAATGATCTAAAACGAGACAAAGAAAGACATACAAAAATAATAGTCAGACACAATATGTCGATCGTGAGGTTTCTGTCAGCTAACACAGTATCTGCATACCTTAGGAATGGGGCATGCACATGCATCCTGTTGGATTTGAAAAACGCTAGCAGGCTCGCGGCAGTTCTTCTTTACTTTGCTGTAGTAAGCTTGTGCTTGGCAGGCACTCATTCCACCGATAACTAAAGAAAATGGAAGTGACCACCATCTTGGTGGCCAGGCTTCTATACCTCTCTCCTGTCAGAGCTGCAGCCAGGGCCGGACTGGGAACCAAAACCGGCCCTGGCAGAGTGCTCGGCCAGCCCCCCCCCCGGGTTGGGGGTGCTGCCGAGCTCTTTGCCGGGGCCGGTTTTCGGCTGATTTGGTCACAGGGCCGATTTTGCTGCAGAAACGGCCCCCAGGGGCCCAAAACCGGCCCCCACCCTTGCGGCTCCACAGGGGATTGCCCGGTGCCCGCAACGGCCAGTCCGGTCCTGGCTGCAGACCTGAATACTAGAGTGGACTGAGAACGCCTCTACCTCAATTCACTCTAATGCCATGTTGGGTTATATTGCTTTTTAGAGCACAAGCCCTCGGCATATAGGATTATTTGACACTCACAGAAAATGGCACTGATATAAATAACAAAGATATTTCGAAAAGAAAGAGATTTAATTTGATGAAATATGGGCAGTGTATTTCAGTGACTCACTGATGGCAAGTTCAAGCCACTGTACTCTCCACCACCACCCTCTAAACCAGGTGTGTGGAATCTATTCTTAGCTCAAGGTTGCAGGTGGGGTTCACCAGTACTCATTTTAATGGACTCGCACTTATTTGTCCCAAACAGACTTTAATCCAGAGCAAGAGAGAGAAAAACATAACAGGGAGAAAGAAAGAGGAAGAAAAAGACCGAACAACTGCGACAAAGGAAGTAAGCATTGATGCAAAACAACCTGTAAAAGTGAGCTAAAAAGGCAGGAAGTGTCAGAGGGCTGACGTTTAATCAAGACTACGCTGCGTTGATATTCGGCACCCTGATGTTCAATATTTCCAGCCACGAGCTTGTGAGCAAAACTGGGGCCCATTACTTATGCTTGTACAAGTTAAGCACGTCAGTGTTTAACCCAACATTTATCTCTACATAATTCAAGTCTGGCAATACAAATTGTTTTTTTGATAGCCACGGTCTAATTTCGTGGTTCCAAACCTCTCTGCTTTGATCTAACTTTGTTTGCTGTGCAGTAGAATTACACTGTGTAAATTTATAAAAACATCTATTTGTTTTGTACGGTATGTTTACTTAGCAGCCAATTTAACATTTTGAAAATGTCACTAAGCACACCCGGATTCCATTTTTTCTAATGTAGAATGACAGCTGGATTATGGAGATTCAGTAAATCTTTACCTGAAGACATTCACACAGCTAAAATCGCCAATAATGCTTTCAGGCTCAGATTGAGAATTTTTTTTCAAAACAATGTTCTTGTAAAAGGGAGAGGCCATGTCATCAGTTAACACGCTATGGGGTCAATGTGAGCGGCTTAGCAAGCAGTTTGTTTTTACATTTGGTTGATGATCACTTTTAAGAAATCAACATCAGGGCAAACATTGAATGTGGTTGCTATGGTCGAAATTAATTTCTAGCTGATTTAATCTTTTCAGCTAAATAATCCAAGGTAGAGGAAGCAGAAGAGTGAAATACGAGTAATTTGTCAAAGGACTACAGAAGAACCACAGTAAACTCTGGCCAAAAAAGAGAGGAAGCCCAGGCCCCAGAAAACATTCATAGCTGTGAAGGGGCATAATTTGGCTCCACCCGTAGATCACAAATATGCAATATATATGTACGTGTACTTAGCACTGCTTACTTTGTGTGTCCTAACTTTATTAATGTAAAGTGTTGCGCTTAAATTCAGTACTGAAGTGCATTCCCTGTAGAACTGAAAATTCATATACACTATGTGCATTACATTTTTTTTAATGAAATATAGTCTTTAGAGAATGGACAAAACATCCTCTCACTATTAAAATGTATTTACTTCAGAAACGCGAAAGATTTATGTAAACGTGTGCGCTACTGTGTTCATATTCAAATTTACAATGTAGTTCTCAGTCACATTTGTATTCATGTACTCAAAATTACATTAACTTAAAACTGCAACATGAATCAAGTTCTGAATTTAAGCACTGACATTGTTCAATTATTTGTAATAATTTGCGCACAAATAACAAATATTAATGTGCACCATTGAATAATACGTTATAGATTGACATGAGTAGGCCTGTATTACTATACTGCTTTCCCATTTCTGCTTGCATGTTTTTATCCTTTCAGGTACATTAACATGTGGAAGCACCAGTACCACTGCCATGGTCTGACCATTGTCTAATTCCCATTACATGGTCCATCAATATTCCCATTACCTCTGCACCCCATACTAGGCATTGGGGTAGGAAATGGAGCGCGCTTTCAATTCACACCTGGGAACAGGCCCTCTCCGAACAACTGCCCCAAAAAACGGAGAATCCTGACCTAGCAGTCCATAATTTTCATAACTGGATCTCCAACTCTCTAGATCGAGTCCTTCCAAAACGCTCCCTGCAAACAATCAGAAGGCCCAAAGTCGCTCCCTGGTACTCTCTCGCCCTTAGGGCCCTGAAACAAACGTGCCGGAAAGCGGAGAGAGCCTGGAGGAAAGATCGCTCTCAATCTAAAAAATTGGAGTACAGGGCAGTTATAATGCACTACAAGAGGGAGATAAAACTTGCTCAAGCCACGTTTTATGAAAATAAAATTAATATGGCAGCTAATTCACCGAGGGAAATTTTTAAGATCGCTAAATCTCTGATATCTCTTCCTGTTGAGAGACCTATATCAGAGGGGGCGCAGGCCCGCTGTGAGGATCTTGCCACTTTCTTCTCACAGAAGATTCAGGCCATTTATTCCCAATTAGCAGCAAATGATGGGGGCACTAATCCACTGCCCACCTCAGATTCAGATTTGCCCCCATCCTGCTCCTTGGCTACCTTTCCACTCCTGGACCCTAATACTTTAGATTCTCTTGCTCAGAAGGTTACTTCAGGATCCCCAAATGACCCTGCTCCACCCCAGACCTTAGTGAAAGCAATGGACACCATCCGCCCCTGTTTGCTGGAGGCTCTCAATACCTCCATTACCTCCAACTCTGTACCAGCCGCCTGGAAGTGTGCAATGGTAAGGGCCCTGTTAAAAAAACCGAATTTGGATCCTAACAATCTATCCAATTTTCGCCCTATCTCGCTGCTTCCATGGATGAGTAAGTTACTGGAGAGGCATATCAACAAAGCATTAGGGGAATATTTGGAATCCAACAAATTGCTTCAGGTCTCCCAAACAGGGTTTCGCCCACAACATGGCACTGAGACCGCTCTTTTAGCGGTCACGGAGGCAGCGAGAGCCATAATGGACCAAGGTGGTAAAACAGCCATCATACTCTTGGACCTCAGTGCCGCGTTCGACACTGTGAACCATGCCACATTATTACATCGCTTAAGTGGCTTGGGAGTGTCGGGCGCGGCCCTGTTGTGGCTGACCTCCTTTTTGGAGGAACGCTTCTTCCAGGTATTTGAGGGCGAGGTGACATCATCAAAACATCTTCTCAGCTGTGGGGTTCCTCAGGGCTCCTCCCTGAGCCCCACGCTGTTTAATGTTTATATGCAGCCTCTGGAGAAGATCGTTCTCCCCTTTGGTGTGCGGATTGTCACCTACGCTGACGACACTCAACTCGTGGTCTCTTTGGACCACGAGGGGGGTTCGTCGAACACCTTGGGTCCATGTCTGGAGGCTGTAGCTGGGTGGATGCAACTCTCCCACCTCAAGCTCAATGGGGAGAAGACCGAGATCATGGTGCTTGGCAATTCCTCCCCTACCTCCTTCCTGGATGATTGGCCTCTGTGTCTCGGTACTCCCCCCCCTCCTAAAGAGCAGATAAAGAGTCTGGGAGTCTGGTTGGACAGAGCGCTAGACTTCTCGTCCCAAGCTACTATCACTGCCTCGGTATGCATAGGGCTAATGAAAATGCTTCGGAAAGTGCTCCCTCTGCTCCCATTCCAGGCGAGGAGGGTCATGGTCCAGGCCCTGATTCTCTCCCGCCTGGACTACGGAAATGTTTTATATCTTGGGGCCCCGGCAACAGTGACAAAAAAACTTCAGGTCACCCAAAACTGCGCCGCCCGCCTACTGTTTAATATCCCTCGCTGGCAGTCAGCGAGAACCGCCCTAAAGGAGCTTCACTGGCTTCCAGTAGCCTCAAGATCACTATTCAAGGCCATGTGCATCCTGCACAAATCCCTTCATCAAACTGGCCCGGCAGTACTGTACCCTCTAATACCGCCGTATGTGCCTCTTAGAACCCTACGTTCAGCTTCACTGCACCTGGCAACCAAAGTAAAAATCAAGAGAGCCCGATGGGGCGGCCGCTCTTTCACCTATTCAGCGGCGAAGGCATGGAACTCCCTACCCCTGTCCCTCAGGAAAAACAGCAACCTGATGTCATTTAGGAGAGAATTGAAAACCCATCTGTTCTCAAAAGCGCATTAATCTTTCCCTGCAGTCGCACACAGAATTCAGTCTCCAGCGCTGCGAGGCCTTCGGGTGGTTATGCGCTATATAAATGGAATTTTCAATTTCAATTCAATTCAATTCAATTGACATGAGTAGGCCTGTATTACTATACTGCTTTCCCATTTCTGCTTGCATGTTTTTATCCTTTCAGGTACATTAACATGATTTGTTAGTTTGAGAATAGATGTAACACTGTACTAGTGATAGAGAGACTGAGAAGAGGACTTTGACAAACAACAGGGAGAGCCAGAGCGATAATTGACTGTCTCTATTCATTAAGTATGGAGGAGTTGGGGGCGCTAGAGGGCGCCGAGCGAGATGGCCGCACGTCCGTGAGGCTCCGCCGAGACCATCCAACATTCGCCCATTTATCCTCGATAACTCGACGACTGGACACCATAAAATAGGTGAGCAACTCCCTCTGACCTTGGGGGTCCGATTGGGAGCCTTTACTGCCTGGCCGACTGCTGCTGTGAGCTTCGCCGGAGCTGAGCCGTCCTGCGCTGGAGTCGCGCCTGCGGAGAGCCGGCCCCTCGTCTTCAGCCCGCCTTGCTATAGAACAGACTGGAGGCTTCCTCAGCTGCCTGCGGAGAGCGACTGGAGTAAGCGGCGCCCAGTACCTGCGGCGGCGGCGCTGGTGGAGATCTGGCCGAGCGGAGCTTGGATGTCGGACGGCCTGGTCCGGCCCTGCTGGTTGCGGTGAGTGGGGCGAGGCGCTACGCGAGCCCGGGGCTTTGGAGGCGGCGCTGGGCTGCACTAGGCCACGCCGCGTGAGCTGTGGCTGGTGGGGGCGCGGGGGGAGGCCTACACAGCGGCAGAGCGGTGGCATTGAGGTCCCCAGAAGGCAGGGGGGGCGGCGGGCTGACATTATCCGCGTTTGCTTGGTGACTAAGACAGTACTGTTTTGGCGCGCTTTTGCCATCGGGCGCCATTGCTGTGACTGCCCCGGGCTGGGGTTAGATGTGGACTGGCGAAACGCTTATCTAGCGAGGGGAAGCTGGTGTGTGCTTTGAGGCTTCCTGAGACACCTTTCACGATATCTCTCCTCTGTGCTTACGGAACACCGGCAGGGGTGCTGCACTGCTCGCCACCATGGGCAGGCCGGAGAGAAACCAGCCGAAGATCACTTTCGAAGCCAAAAAGACGGCACTCATGTCTTCGCAAGCGCCACCTGACTCTGAGCAAGGGGGGGCAGTTGGGGGCACCCCGAATTTAGAATCTACATTGGTGGCTATGCAAAAGATCCTGCAGTCCATTGAAGGCACAATGGAGTCAGTTAATCACCGCCTTGACCAGATGGCGACTCAATTCGATCGCCAAAACGAGCGGATGGGGGAAGTGGAACAGCGAGTGTCTGCCACGGAGGATGGGCTTGCCACGGTCTCGTCTAAGGTTTTCAATATGGAGAGGGTGCTGGCGGTCATACAGGCGAAAAATGAGGAGTTGGAAGGGAGGTCCAGAAGGAACAATGTACGCGTCACAGGCCTGCCGGAGTCCACCAATGTTGGCCGGATGGAGGACTACATGGAGCGTATGCTGATAGACATTTTTGGGGCGGACCAGTTCTCCCGTGTCTTCATAGTAGAGCGCGCCCATCGCTCCCTGGCGAAACGTCCAGCACCTGGGGCGCAGCCGCGTCCTATTGTGGCTCGGATCTTGAATTATAGAGATAGAGATACTATATTACGTCTTGCAAGGGAGAAGGGCGCCATTGAATACCAAGGTAACAAACTTGAGTTCTATCCAGACTTTACCATGGCGGTACAAACGGCGCGCAAAGAATTTGCCACGGTTAAACAGCTTTTGCGCACTGAGGACATCCAGTACGCCATGCTGTATCCTGCACGGCTCCGGATAGGGCCTCCGTCAGACAATAAGATCTTCTCCTCCCCTAAAGCGACAATGGACTACGCTAAGAAACAGAAAAAGCGCAAGAGAGATACAACTGGGCATCGGGAAGAAGAGGAGGATAGGCAGGACGAGGTTGCCTAACTTGCTACCCATAGACTACAGAACGTGCGGCGCCATCATGGTGTCACGTGCTGTCCCCGCGACTGCTGTCATGGGGCGTGCGAACTGGCCCGTGTTATTCATCCTTGTTAGGTCATATGTGCTATTGTCTGGGCCATGCATCCTATAGGGATTGTGGGGGCCCGGCTTGATGGCTGCGGCTGCAGAGGGACGTACGCGCCTGCTGCGCTGTTTGCTAGTGACACTGTCCACATAAGTTGCCGCCTCTACTGAACCATGACTGTATCAATGGGTGATATATGGCAATGTATTAATGTTTGGCTGCTGTTTATTTTTCCTATGACCACGCAGATGGGGTGAAGAGGGTTGGGTTTTCGTTATTGAGAATGGTCTGCACTCTCGTCAGTTCTCTGGTGGGAGTTGAGTGCCACTGCGCCCCCGGATATGGGAGATCCCCACACACAGTTGTTTGCATTGTTGGGGGTTGCAAGGGGGGGGGCACGGGACAGCTTTGGCAAATTGGGAATGCTGAAGTGGGTGGAGGGATGGGGGAGGTGTTCTTGGAGTTTGAAGTGGGGTTGTTGCTTTTCCTGGTCAGTGGTAGGGGTTCTGTGCTAACTGTAAGATGTGTTAAGCATTGTTGGTACAGGTGCGGTGTACCTTGCGGGGATGCTCATGACCTTTCTGGGTCGCTGGGTACCGGATGCTGGGTTGTCAAGAGGGAGCTGGGAGGTGTCTGTTGGCTGCTAGGTAGCTTGAGGGTTTGGCAATATGGATAGGGGGGGTAAACTCACGTGTGTCACTTGGAATGTGCGGGGACTCAATCGGCCGCAAAAGACAAGACAGATGCTTGCGTTTCTGAATAGACATAGTGCTCAGGTTGTTTTTCTTCAGGAAACGCACCTTCGGGGTAAGGCGGCTGAAATAGTGGGTAAGCAGTGGGCGGGGGTGCGGTTGGCTACGGCGTATTCCTCCTATGCACGCGGGGTGATGATTCTGATCAAGAGAAATGTCCCATTTGAAATACTCCATGAGGAGATTGACCAGGATGGTAGGTATATCATTGTGCAGGGTAAATTATGTGGCACGCTGGTCACCCTTCTTAATGTGTACGGACCAAATGTCGATGACCCTGACTTTTATGTTACCCTCTGGAACAAACTTTATATGCTTCCCCCGTCGGCCATCCTCTGCGGAGGTGATTTGAATGTCACGTTGGATGTTGAATTGGACAAGAAACAGGACAGGCCCTGTGTAAGAAAGAAAGCGGCGGATGCGGTCTGTGAGGGTATGCGTGGGCTACGGCTGTTGGATGTCTGGAGATTGAGGCACCCGAGCAGGCGAGAGGGAACATGTTACACGTCGGTACATGATACGTGGTCGAGATTGGATTACTGGCTGGTGACTCGTGATGTGAGTGGGTGGGTGCTGGGTGTTGAACATCTGCCTCGCACTATCTCTGACCACACATCTGTTAGACTGGTGCTGCAGTTACCAACGCATGCACCGGCTCCTTTTACTTGGCGTCTCTCCCCTGGTGTATTATCTGATCAGGTACTGCGTGAGCGTTTACATCAGATCATTGAGGAATTTTTTGTGGAAAATGTGGGGTCTGTTGATACTAGGAGTACAGTATGGGAGGCCTTTAAAGTGACTGTGAGGGGGGCGTGTATTGGCCTAAGATCAGGGGTGCTCAAGTCCATTCGGGATTCCATGGCCCGGCTGGAAAAAGAGTTGTTGGTTCTGGAGCGTCGCCTGGAGGTCTGTGCGGAGGGAACATTGTTGGCTGATATCAGATCAAAAGTCACTGAATATAACGAGCTGGCGGAGCAGGAGGTGAAATTCCTATCCAAACACACTACAGCTAGATATTATGGCGAAGGGGGTAGGCCGGGGAAAGGGCTAGCAGATCGGGTCAGGGATCCCTGGGCTCGCCACTGCACGGTGCAAGAGATTGAGGATCATGGGGACGTGGTGACTAGCACGGATGGTATTCTAGCTTGCTTCACAAAACACTATGCACAGCTCTATGAGCACAGGGACACGGCGGATGAGGAGGAAATAAATAGGTACTTTGAGGACATCGCTTTGGTATGGTTGTCCAGGGGTCAGCAGGAGTTCCTTATGCATCATGTCACTGAGGCGGAGTTTAGAGAGGCAATTGCCGCTCTCCCGAATGGCAAGGCGGCTGGCACGGATGGTCTTCCCTCCGAGTTTTATAAAGAATATGCAGATTTGTTAATCCCGCACTTGGCGATGGTTCTGGAGGAGGCGTTTGAATGCGGCCGGCTCCCGACGACAATGAGAGAGGCGCTGCTGGTGGCGTTGCCTAAGCCGGGGAAGCCCCCGAACAAATGCGATTCGTATCGCCCTCTCTCACTCATGAACACAGATGTGAAAATAATAGCCAAAGTTTTAGCCACAAGATTGCGCTTACTCCTCCCGGTCATGGTGCTGCCGGATCAGTCGGGATTTGTTCCTCTTCGGTCCACTACTCACAATCTGAGGGCCCTATTTGCTGTGTTGCATCTGCTTAAACCGGAGCTGGCTGCGGTGGCCGTCATGCTTGACGCTGCCAAGGCCTTCGATTCGGTGGCATGGAAATATATGTTGGCGGTCCTACACCGGATGGGGGTACCCTTTTTTTTTACATCGCTGGTCACTCTCCTGTATACTGACCCCATAGCGAGAGTGAGGGTCAATGGTCATGTCTCTTCCCCGTTTCCGGTTCAGAGAGGGACGAGGCAGGGGTGCCCTCTCTCGCCCTTGCTTTTTGCTATCGTGATGGAACCACTGGCCTGTATATTACGGCAGAGGTATGCAGAAGCGGCGCTGAAGTTCCCTCTCAGGTCTTTGGCTGTGTCCATGTACGCTGATGACATGGTCCTTTATATTCGAGAGCCGGCACTACACCTAGAAAACATACTCCGAGAGTTCATTAAGTTTGGTCGTCACTCCGGACTGACCATCAACTGGGGCAAATCTGTTGTGCTACCTCTCACGGATGCTACCCACCAGATCCCCTTGGAATTCCCGTTGGAATGGGCAACAGAGTTGGTTCGGTATCTTGGCGTCTGGGTGCACAGGGACTGCCAGGAAATTATAAGGGCTAATTATGGAGTGGCCGTCTCTAAGCTGGAGGATCAGGTGGCGCGTTGGACTCGACTCCCTCTGACTCTAGCGGATCGGGTGTCTTTGATTAAAATGGTGGTACTACCGAAATGTCTTTATCTCTTTGTCAACATACCTGTCCCGCTGAAGTCGCATTTCTTTGCCAGGATACGATCCCTACTGATTACTCTCACCTGGGCTGGTAAGAAGCCGCGGGTAACGTGGGAGGTATTGACCAAGCCGTACGAACTAGGGGGATTCGCTGTGCCGGACATGAAGCTATATTATCTATGCGCGCAGGCGCATTTTGCGACCTACTGGATGTGTGCTCCTCCGTATACCCCGCACGTAGCGCTCGAAGCCAGTGCTGTTCTGCCTCATCCCCTGAGGGAAATGATCGTTAATGATCATTCGGTGTTTGATAGAGGGGAGATTGACACTGTGCAAATCACGGCGATGGCCTGGAAGGAGCTGGGCAGACGGGCGGCCAGGTTGCCGTTATATGCGCCGGCTATGCCGCTTCTTTATCACTCAGGTATTTCGGTATCGGGCGAGATTGGAGGGTTACAGGTTCTGAGGGAAGCTGGACTACAAACTATGGGGGATCTCTTCCCTGGGGCGTCGTTTCTCTCCTTACAGGCTATGACGGCCCGCTCAACTAATGCCGCTATGTCTACCTTTACATACGTCAGGCTTCGGGCCGCTGTTCATGCTCTATATCCTACATATCCGGAGGAGCCGATGGCACTCGGGGCCTTACAATTGCTTTACACTGCTACGGACAGGACTAAGTTGCTTTCTGAACTATATCGCGCTGCTCAGGAGGATGAGGGAGGTGGCGCAGTCCTGGCTAGGGCTCGATGGGATAGGAGTCTCCCAGATCCACTGAGTGATGACGAATGGACCGAATGTTGTGCTATGACTGGGGGGTACGTGATCAATGGCAATTTTCGTCTTCTTCATTATAAGTTTGTACATCAGTGGTACTACACGCCAGTTCAGCTGGTTCGGTATGGCCTTCGAACGACTGCTCAGTGTGTCCGGTGCGGTGAAGATAATGCTGACTTTGTGCACCTGGCCTGGGGATGTTCGCGTGTGTATGACTTCTGGAATGCCGTGACTGAGGCACTTACTGCCATGACGACGACTGAAGTTGCGTTGGATGTGCGCCTCTGCCTCCTGGGAATAGCTTCTGGTATATCTGCAACGTCACGACGTTTCGTTGTGTTGGCGCTCCAATTGGCTAAACGGAGAGTTGCTATGGGTTGGGGGGGGAGGAGAGCACCTGATGTACAGCTGTGGCTGAATGACATGGCTTACTGCAGGGATCAACTGAATTGTTACTATGAGGGACTGCCAGCAAAGGCGCGACCGCGGGATATATGGGCTCCATATACGCTTTATATGCTTTCCCTAGCTGACACTGATAGCGAGAGGAGTGTAAGTGCCGACTTATCGGAAGGAGGCAGCGAACCTGGATGAGTGCTGCCTGTGTAAATGAGTACCATATGTCGTGCTTAGTGTGAATGAGCCTTGGATCTATTTAAGGGTCCCACATGCACCATGAGAGATTAGCGTGGACTAGCAGCCATGTATACACCCGCTATTTTTTGTACCAAGATGGGTATACCTATCAATGACTGCCTACCCTGTTTGATAACCTTATTGCCACTTTTGGGGTTGAGTGACTCTTGGACATTGTACCTAACAGATTCGGAATACTCACAAGGACCAGGATTGGGATGAATGGGGGGGGAGTTGGGGTTTGTTGTTACTTGAGTTTGGTTCTAAAAAACTGGAAAATGAGACCGAGATTCCATGAGGGCGTTACGGCCACAGTCTTATGGTGTACTTTGACCATTTTATTTTTGATCGTTTGTGGTGCCTTCACGAGCTGTGTTTTTCTATGCTGTATGCCTGTGCCAATGATAACTATTTCTGAGCTCAGCTACCTTGGCTGGTACACTGATTGCGGCCGGCCCTGCCAGTGGGTTGTAGGCACACCGCTGTGTATATGTATAATGTGCAATAAAGGTCTACCAAAAAAAAAAAAAAAAAAGTATGGAGGAGTTGCAGGTATCCAGAACACAGAGGTAAAGGAGAGGTGGTACTGCCCAGGGAGGCATTGTGATCACGTGTACTACCCTGCATAGTATTTCTCTGTTATTAAAAGTACTTTCTTACCAAAACACAAGCACTGGCCTGGACATTTGTTACCTCCCTTAGAAGTCTATGACTGCTTACGCTGCTAGTCTGAGAGTCAAGTGTTCAAAGGGGTGTTCTTGGCATGCTTTGCAGAGTCATACAATGAAGGACCCCAAGACGCAAGTAGCAAATGACCTCAACCACCATGGTTAGTGCCCAGTGCCTGAATGCATGTAGCCAGACAAAGGTCTCCTACTTTTGCCCATAAAACATCCTTGAACCTAATGTGCACGCTGTTTTCCATGTTAAGTAAGCTGTTCGTGCAACTGGATCCAGGAGCTTCAGATGGTCAGAAAGGAATGCATATCACAACATGTTGAACATTGAAGTTGGGGAGGTACTGGAAGTAGAGGATGGAGAAATTGGGGTGTTCTCTTTTGTGAGGAACGCTGTTGTAACATTAAGACATACTCCATGGAGCTAGTCTACTGTGAAACTGGTCAACCATTTCCCCTTATCAATTCACTTCACAAAGACACACCCCTCATCAGACTCAGGAAATGAAACTTCTCTCTCAGGAGCTAGGTGATTCTCCCAAGGCATGTTATGCTATTTTGGGTTGGTTAAGTTAAGTATGTAAGTTATCTAGTTAGTTATGGTGTGTTAGGTATGTTATTTTATGGCATATTTTATGAAGTTAGTTTGGTTGTGTTATATGATATTGTGTTATGTTGGTTATGTTAATGTTAGTTAGGATATTAGCTATTTTATTGTATGTGATTTTGTGTTCCTAGTTGTGCTATGTTTTGTTATGTGAGTTATGTTATATTGTTATCTTAGGCTGAATTATGTTACCTGTAATATTTTAGTGGTGTTATCTTGTTTTATGTTAGGTTTATGTTAGTTATGATGTGCAATGTTAGTTATGTTGTGGAATAAACATTTGTGATTTTATGTTATTTATGTTATGTTGGTTGTATTTGGTAGTTATGTTTACTGTGTTACACTGGTTGTGTTGTGTCTTATGTCTGTAATTGTATGCTGTACTAAGTTATGTTAGTGGCATTAATCTACTTGTATTATGTTACATTTGTTGTATTTTGTAGTGTTGCGTTATTTATGTCACATTGCGTTGTAATATGTTAGTTATGTTATGCTTTGGTAGTTGTGTTGACATTTGTTTTTATATTATTTATGTCGTGTTATGTAAGCTGGGTCAGCTGCATTGCTTTAGGTTATGTCACCTTATTCCGTCAAGAAGCGGCACCAAAGACGTGTAGTGCCTGTATGTATAGCAGTTTCTTAATTCAAGCATTTCACATAAACATCCAGCGTTTAAACTCTTTTAAAGTGAGTCTGTTTTGCCAGTGCTCCTTTGGGCAGATTTAATGTAAAGTTACACCCGAAATAAGAAATAATAAAGTTTAACATTACACCAGTCACCTGGAAATAGCACATATTTCTCCTTTGAGTGAATTTCAGAATTACATGGACGAAACAGAAGGTGATGTACACTAGAGGGCTGGTTAACAAGCCACCACAAATGTTATCTCGAAGAATAACCTTTAATATTTTTATATCGAGCCTTAAAGCAAGGAAAGCATGCACACTTGCTGAATGTGTTAAGCTTTGAAAAGAACATTCCTGCATTCCTGTTCTTCCTCTTTCTAAGCAAAAAAAGTGGAATTTCCTTTTGCGCTTTGGAATAGTCCCAGCATGTAGTCACAGCTATAATAAATGCTGTGCCCACAGCGGGCGGAGGAAGCGGCAGGTCACTCCTCCGAAGGCGTGGAATGCACCAGGTTTCCCTTTGCGTATGATTCACACACACTTTATGAAAACCTTGTAAAACAGGATCCTGCACGTCATTAATGAAACCCTGCTTCTCAGAGTCACCCTAGTCTGTTTCTCACTTTTCTCGCTATCCATTTCAAACTCAGTTGCGCATCGTACACCACTAAGGCCCTCCTTACGAGTTGGCCAGAGTGTTATTACCGCGTTTTCAGTGGTAGCACCATTCCGGGTGATACCTAATTTAACTGGGAGTGTTACAATTGGATGGGAAAGATGCGATATAACATTGCATGTGGTTTTCTGTGCGTAGAAATATTGCACGAATATCCATCAAATTTTACCATCCCAGGGAAAATGTGTGTGGTAAATACGGGTCCAGAAAATTAAGATTTCAAACTTGCAAACTTTAAAACTGGTGCCATTACCACAGAAAAGACACACCTGCTCCAAGTAGGTGGTAAATTGCATGAAAGTTAGAAATCTTGGACCATATTCATGACCCTTGTGGCGTAGAGCTCGGGCCATCAGTCACAGGGTGTGAGAAGTTGGCCTGATATGTGATGTTTCCAATTCTGGAACCACCTTGTATCAGTCCAAACAATCCCTTATGGTGATGGTTGTAACTCAACCTTATTAGACAAGCTATCCTAGTGGTAGCATGGACTAAGCAGCCTAAAAGGCTAAACTCAAGAGGTCGTGTTAAGCGAGCTGTTTTACCAATCACAATCCTGTAATATCAAATGAAAGGACACCACACAAGTATATATTATAAAAATATATGCATTTATTACTAAAATAATCCCCAGTACTCTGTATGAGCAAAGGGGCACAAGCGTTAAAGCAAAAGCACAGTTAAACATATAAAAGTTGCACAATTATGGATGAGGGCGGGTGGCCACTCAAACCATATATTAAGAAAGTGGTATAAGAGATACCAATCGAACAGTGGTTAGACCTAGAGCCTAGGGAATCGCTGGGAGCAGTCGGGACTAGCAATGCTGAAGTCGGGAAAAGCCCGCGGGATTCGGGTGCAGCGCTTAAAGCACACGCATGCACCAATGCAAAGTCAATGGTGCGTAAAAGTTATAGAGTTACTGTTTAAGGAGACTTCCGCTTAACCTAGAAGGACGAAATTCAAGACACATACACTAGAGGTGTGTACCAGTGTGGGAACATCAGCGTTGTTGAGTTACCTCACCCACAGGAAGCGGGTGCATAGGGTCGAAGTTGAGTCGGGCTTCGTCACGCAGGTTGTTGGTGCTTGAAGCTGAAGATGCTGCAGGCGATGTGAAGGAGAAGTGTCCGGTGTGATCCAAGGGTGGATCAGATTTGTAGAGTACCTGAAAGCAGATGGGACAGAGTCTGGGTCATTCAGCAGTGACCAGAGTGGAACCAGGACGGAACCAGGCAATGTCAGGGGCAATCAGGTGGTTGTCAAGGAGCTTCTCTCTGCTGCCATGTGGGCTCTAGGGCATCTGCCACGTCCAGGAGCGGGTCACGAGCTGTCCCTTGAAGGTTCTCACCGTCGGCGCTGTCGGCTTCAAGATCGGAGCAAACAACACTTGGCAAAAGCAATCCATGCAGGACTGAAAGATTGCTTCTCACTCAGACCAGAAGAGTCAGAGCGGGTGCTCCTTTTCAGAGGAGCGAGTGCAAGTCTGGAGCAAACAGAATCACAAGTCGTATTTAAAGTTTCGTTGGCACAGGGGCCACAAGCCAGCTGGCAAGTGACCGGGCCAACGCATTGAGCCAAAGGAAGCAGAAGGGCCCCACGCAGCACTCGTCGAGTGTGGAGGGGTGAGCTTCAGTGCAATAGTGGCTCAGGGCAGGGGCTTTTTAAACCCCGTTGTACAGCTTCAAGGGTTACTCGTGGGCTGCACCGTCAGCATCTCATGGTCTTTTCAAGATGGCGTGCCCCACGCTTCCGGTCGCCTCCACGGGTCTCAGCTCTGCAGGGACTGTGGATCGGGCTGTAAGAAGGCAGGCAGGCCTAATCTCGTTGATCTCTGTCGCTCGAGTTCTGGCGGGAACTGCAACAAAGCAGACGTCGAGGTGCTGGATGGTGCCTGTTTGCACAGGGTGGTCACTCCTTGACCACAAGGGAGATTCTTCAGTCTTCTATGTCGAGTAGGATGTCGAAGGGTCCAGAGTTTTGTTTCAAATGTTCCATCAGGATAATCTGAGTGCGTTTGCACTGCTCCCATTCTTATACCAATCTAGGGGGCTGGATTACCTGCTAGGTCCCCTCCTATGGGTGGGACCCAGGAAGGGGGTGGATACACCCCTTTCCCTTGGATCCAGGCCACGCTGGGGCTGGGGCTGGGGCTGGGGCTGGTGTGCCCCAGAACCGGTTTGGCCGGAATATGTTATGTTATGTTATGTTATTATGGGTCTTCTATAGCGCACGGCTACTCCAAAGGAGTGTCCCGGCGCTTTGTGCTCCAGACCCAGGGAAGGAGACAGGAAGAACATAACAGAAACAAAAGAAAGGCAGAACCAAAGGATAAAACTAAAAAACTCTAGCCAGTGAAAAGCCAGGTCTTTAAACCCTTCCTAAAAGCGAGTAAGTTGGATGTGGACCGCAAAGACAGAGGTAAAGAGTTCCACAACTGAGGGGCCAGCAGCCTGAAAGACCGTCCTCCAATACGGGCTTTCTTTATACGGGGGACTACTGCAAGTGCCAGTGACTCCGATCTTAACAATCGTGCCGGCAGGTAAAAAGCCAGCCTCTTTTGTAGATATTGGGCACCCGTGGCATGTAAGGCTTTATGAGCTAGTGTCATAGCTTTAAATATTATCCTCTTCCGGATGGGGAGCCAGTGTAAGATTTGCAGCAAATTTAAGGCACTGGCTCGACGATGCAGGCCGAAGATGGCTCGTGCAGCTGCATTCTGAGCCACCTGCATGCGCTGTAAGAGGTTCTCCGGAAGACCCAGATACAGGATATTAGCGTAATCCAGTCTGGATCCAATGAGGGCCTGAACAGTTATTCTCCGATGTTCCTCAGAAAGCAGCGGAAAGAACTTTCGAAGCATCCTGAGGATACCGAAACATGTTCCTGTGAGAGTCAGCACCTGGGATTTGAGCGTAAGCCCATTGTCAATTTTAATTCCCAGGTTCTTAGCCGACTCAGAGGAATGAGCTGGAAGGAACATGTCGGCAGGCCACCAGCCATGCCAGTCCGGTTCCGATGGGCATCCAAAGAAAAGTATCTCGGATTTATCCGAGTTACACTTGAGGCTGTTCAGGTGGAAACAGTTAAAAACAGCCCCAAGGCACTCACAGATACTGTCACCATCGAATTCTTCGCTCTTCCGGCAGGTGAAGAGAAGCTGGGTGTTGTCAGCATAGGAAACGATCTGGGCCCCATAGGACTCCACCAATGCCGCCAGAGGGGTCATAAAGATGTTAAATAGAGTGGGGCTCAGTACTGAGCCCTGAGGAACTCCGACTCCCTGAGGCGACATTTCGGCAGATCCAGGGGAGGCCCAGACCGTTTGTCGACGGTTGGCTAAGAAGGAGCGAAACCAACTGAGCACCGTCCCCCTCAGACCGATGTCATGCAGTCTTATGAGGAGATCTTCATGGGGGACGGTGTCAAAAGCCGCCGACAGGTCTAACATAACTAACATCACCCTGCCTCCGGCATCCAGCGACTCCTTAACAATCTCAGAAACCTCCAAGAGCGCTGTCTCAGTGCTTAGGTTAGGTCGAAAACCCGATTGAGACGCGTGCAAGAGCTCATTGGACTCCAAGAAGTTGGAGAGCACTCTGTGAACGTGTTTCTCCAAGATTTTAGTGAGTGCTGGAAGGAGCGAGATAGGTCTATAATTGGCCGGGACTTCAGGGGCAAGGCTAGGCTTTTTAAGAAGAGGGATAACCATGGCCTGTTTCCAGGCATGTGGTAGGACTCCCTGATTCAAGGAAAGATTCAAAATGGGGTTGGCTAGGGGGTTAACAACATCTGCCATTTTAGCTAAGAATTTGGCCGGGCAGGGGTCACGGGGCGAACCAGATTTAAGATTCCTCATAAGTGCTAGTGATGAAGATACCGTGAGCGGCGGAAAGTCCGCCAGGACAGGGCCAGAGGAGGGCAGATGGGCTAGCTCTTCCGGCAAGGGCGAAAAGTCGACTATCGGTCTCGGGGGAAAAGAATCCTGTATTTGCCTAATTTTGATGGTAAAAAAATTGGCAATAGTATCAGCCCAGGTCTCAGCCGGTACTTCCTGAGCTGAGTCCGAACGCAAGGTAGTGAATTCCCTAACGATCGAAAAGATCTCCTTACAGGAATTTGCTGCTTCCTCGATTCTTTTAGCGAAGTAGCATTTCTTTCCCTGTAGGACTAGTCTATGATAAGATTTAATCATAGATCTATAAGTCAGTTTTGCTTCAGCATCATATTGGGCTCCCCATGTCCGTTCGGCGACTTTACATTGTCTGCGGGAGTGGGCCAACTCCGCAGTAAACCAAGGAGCAGAGACCCGTTTCCTGACGGATCGGGGGGGCTGTGGAGGGGCAAGCTCATTCAATCTGGCTAGGAGCCAGGTCTGCAGGGTTTCGAGGTCATTGTCCAGATCACCAGTGTAGGACACGGGATGGTTCACCAAATGGTTTAACAGATCTGGGGTCACCCGATGATAAGCCCTGAAATTGCTTCCCTGCTGTCTCATAGCAGTAATTGCTAGTTTCTCAGTGCCAAATATTTGGAGTGAGCTAGTCGATGATCGGACCATAATACCGACAGCAGAGCAGTGACCTCAATTGGTGAAGTGGAGAAGACCTGGTCTAAAGTGTGACCTTTGTCGTGGGTCGGGCCAGAGAGATAAGGGAGCAAGCCCAAGGCAGACGTAACATCAAGCATCTTAATAGTATCCTGATCATGACAATCTTCCATGTGGAAGTTGAAGTCTCCCGCCAGTAAGCACCGCTCAGATCTCAGGACTAATGCAGACATGACTTGCTGGAGTTCCTCAAAGAAGGACCCCGCAGGTCCCGGAGGTCTGTATACTAGAAGCCCTTTGACAGATTGTTGAGGTGACAGGGATAGGGAGAAGGCAAGGGATTTGGCGCCCGTGATGGTCTCCGTGTGAATGACCGAACATGTGAATGGTTTTTTTACCACGAGAGCCACTCCTCCCCCTCTACCCTTATCTCTATCTTGTCTGAAGATGTTGTACTCAGGGGGGATGGCAGCAACAATGTCAGGATGAGAGGACTCATTGAGCCATGTCTCAGTAAGCATAAGACAGGTAGGTTTGTCCGTGGAAAGGAGATCGAAAATCTCCTGGGCATGTCTATGCATTGACCTGGTGTTGAGGAGTAAACAGAGGTGTTTAATGCTTCGCTCCTTCGTGTGGAATGTGGGGGGAGGTACGCTAGTAAGATGCCAATTACAGCCTGGGCATTTATGCTTACCCCTATGGCGACCAGGGAAAACTGAGTGACAGGACTTCGCAACTGTGCGCAAGGAGTGGAGCTCCTGGGATGAGTAAGATAACATGTTGATACAGGGGTAAGAGGAGTGGGGACTGAGAGATCCTGCCACGCCGTACGCCTCTACTAGAGCGCGAGGGCGGCGAGTCCTACCCCCAAGATGGCGGCCAAAATCAGATCCCAGCCGTCGGCGTCAATACTCGGCCGAGGGCGGTCTGAAAACCCAGGCAAGGGGAAGGGAGCAGACTAAGCGCCTAAGAGCGCTGGGAAGTCTCTAACAGGCAGCAAACGCTTATTAGTCATGAGCGAAGCGCGAACCTGCACTGCACACAATTAAAATGACTGAACAAGCAAGTCAACACACACAAATAAAAATGTGCAAAGGAAAGAAGGGAGACCTCCCGGCTTCCGCCTCAGGAGGGAAAAGGTTGGTAGCAGATGGTAATCCCTGAGCAAACGACAAAGTTCCCTTTTATAGCGCTACTAGAGCGCGAGGGCGGCGAGTCCTACCCCCAAGATGGCGGCCAAAATCAAATCCCAGCCCTCGGCGTCAATA